>NC_086249.1:51049464-51649464 GCF_021018805.1 Prinia subflava | reverse complement strand
TGGGGGTTTTTTTTGTTTGATTGGTTGTTTTTTGGGTTTTATCATTTGTTCTTTTTCAGTGTCTCAGAAAGCAAAAAACAGGAGGCAGGAGATGAAATTGTTAGATGTCACTCTGAAAAACAATCTTCTACATAAAACACAGGTAAATGATTGAACTCACTTCAATGAGATATTGTGCATGAAAAATTGTACCTAAGATCAAGAGCAATTATAAAAATTTGTGGAAGAACTACCAAGAGTTAATAAGCACGTTTCAGCTACTCATACAGTCTCAGACAAACCACTCAGTAGAGTCCAGAAAAGTACAACATAAGAACATTACAGCACACTTGTTCTGATATTCTTTATAAAATGTTATTTTAGTAATTCTTGGTGGTAGTCTGATCAACATATGTGAGGATGATATATTACTGCAGGAGAAAAAGGATGAGAAGGAAATAGTTTTACAAATATTGTATAATAATTGTATATAATGCTATTCCTTTTACTTAAAATAATTATATAATAATTATGACAATACTATTGATGATTATACAAAACTGGGAGGTGCTGTTGATTTTCTTGGGAGTAAGAGGCTCTACAGCTTGTTCTGGTACTTTGGAGCACTGGACAGCTGTCGGTGATATGACATGATAATGACCAAATGCTGGACTCTACACTCAGAGAAACACTACAAAAAATACAAAAGGGGAGAGGAGTGGCTGGAGAACAGATCTACAGAAAGTGATATGGGGGTGCTCAGTATGAGCCAGCAGTGTGCCCTGGCAGCCAAGAGGACAAATCCCATCCTTGGGTGCATCAAACACAGCGTAACGAGCTGGATAAATGAGTTGATTACCAGACTGTATTCAACCTTTGTGTGGCCTCATCTGCAGTACTGCAGGGGCCCCACAGTTCAAGAAGGGTATGAAGGTCCATGCATCCAGAAGAAGCAACAGACCTAGTGAAAGAGCCTGAAGGAATGTCCTATGAAAAACAGCTGAGGACTTCAGACTTGTCTACTTTGAAGAAAAGGAGAGTGAGGGGTGACATCATTGCTCTTTTCATCTTCCGCAAGGAGGGCAAGTAGAGTGGGAGGTGCTGAGCTCTTCTACCTGGGATCCAGAGACAGGATGCATGGATGTGGTTCAAAGCACATCAGGGGATGTTTAGACTGGACTTTCGAAAGCATTTCTTCAATGAGAGTAAAACACTGAAACATGTTTTCTAGAGAGGTGGTCAATGCCCCAAGCCAGCCAAATGTTTAGGAGGAATTTGGACAATGCACTTAACATTCTCTAACGTTTGGTCAGCCCTGAAGTGGATAGGCAGTTGGTCTAGATGATCATTGCAGGTTCCTTCCAATTGGAACTATTATGTTCTATTCTATTCTGTTCACCTTTGATCACACAGCTGCTAAAGTTATGGTCATACTTAAACTATGCATTCTCTTACATACACTTTCAAAAAATTATTATAGGTTAGAAAAAGTATATTCATCTTCTTAAATATCATAGAGGAAACATAATAATTTTAAGTTTTTCAAGGTCTTGTCTTTCTTAGATTAATGTCCATCTCTTTAGAGACTTGTATTGAAAGTCTGGAGACTTATTTATTGATTTATAGAAAGCAATAATGAAGTAACTTGCAAAAATTGTCTTCAAATGGGAATAAATACTGCACAATTACAGCTTTTAAAAGGACTTTTTTCCCTCTCTTCAGAGTTTTTTTTTCATCTCAAAATTGTCAGTATATCCCGGCAGATGTTGTGCATACTTCTTTTTACATATTCATATCTGTTAAATTTTGTCTAATTTTGAATTCAAACTAGAGAAGTCAAATAACAGCAACTGTACAAATCAAGTCAAAAGTGTCTGTTTGGAAAGGAGTGGAGTAAAGAGAGCCAGCTGTAAGACAGGTGAACGACGATGTGTCCAAAGAGGTGAATCATGGTGATGTATGTTCAGTGCTGGAGGTTAGGGAGGAGCAGGAAATGTGCCTGATTACCAGCCAAAGCATTCACAAGCAGTATCCAGGCATTGGAAGGAAACTCACACACCCATCTTCTGCCTTCTGCCACTGACTAATATTACTAATCCCTCAGAGATCAGTAGCTGCAGAGATAAAAGCCCAGTCCCAAAAGAAGTCTATGCCATTTAATTCTACAAGACAAACCTGAAGCTGACCTTGCCTTCTCATGTCAGAGTTTGTCCCTTCAGCCTTGACACTCATTGTGTGCTTCAGACAACATTTGCTTTCAGAGCTAGCTCACTCCACGAGATGGATTGAGGGTAAAACTGACTCAAAATTTTAGCCTCCGGATATTCTGTTTCACGTCTCTGAAAACTTTTTAATCCCTCTAAAACCGCAAAGCCGAAAACAGAATGTGAACTTTTTGGGATGAAAACAAAGAATGTCAGATTGGGCTCTATGATTAAAAACTAGAAAAGAAACTGGAAATATCAATAATCTGAAATAATTATTTACAGTACCTGCAGCAATTTGCCTATGACTGATGCAATTTAACTGAGGAGGATTCTCCAAAAATAAAAGTTGCTTTGCCTCTGTTTTTTTAAGGACTCTCATGTCCATAACTCAATTGACATGCAATTGCATGTGTTTTTTTCAAGTGAGTGCTTAAATGTATAAGCATCATTTTTCACTGATTTCCTCAAAAGTTTTGTTATTTTGTGCTATAGAGAAAATACATGAAGAACAGAAAGCACAAACATTACAGGACACAGGCTAATGTAATTTTTAACAGTTGTAATTTTTAACAGTTGTAATAAATGCATTTGCAAACCACTTTGCAACATAAACTGTGGTGAACTGTTTATCATAAATACCTGTGATGCTATTACAAAAAACCCTTTTTTCAATGCCTTGCATCATTTCAATGATAAATCAACTGGGGTGAGTGAATTAAGCAACACCAGAAGGATTTTTTATCAGAGCAAATGATAGAACTCATGAACTTACTGCTCTGTACTGAGGCTGTTAGGCTATAAATTTAAATTATGCTCTATGTTATCTCTTTAGTTACTTTTCAAGCAAAATTTATAAATAATTCTATTTCATAATTTTAACTCAATTTTACTCTTTTGTATTCCAAATGTATGTCACTTTTGAAATCAAGAAAGGGATTAGAAACCAAGCTATCTCAAATCCTCATAGCAATAAAGCTGTACTGATTCGAGGAAATATGCATGTATGATGTCCAGAGGTATATATGTTTTTTCAATTCTTCATCTGGCAATAAATGGCAACTCTAATATTCTTGCATGTGTCATAGCTGCCTCCTCTGAGAGCAGATTGATGAGAAGAGTCGGGTACAGTTCATTAGAGAACAGCTTATTAAATAGGGAAAACATACTAGAATAACTTGTAAATCAGGCATAATGAAAGATCCCTCAACAAAACCATGGTGTGTCTAGTGTCCACTTAGCAAATTGTCTTCCCTTCCAAAACAGCTAACTTTTTATTCCTGTGTCATCCCCAAACCAGGCTCAGGCAATGTTTAGGAGAATATTTCCTTCACAAGCCAAACCTGCATCAAGGAACTCACAGAGAGTTGCTTGAGGCAGTGCTTGAACCCATTGGATTGTTTAGTTGATTTGAACAGACATCATGCAAGTGCTGGATGGCCAGATAGATTATCCCCAGTTCCTCTGGTGGCATTCTCCCAGCACTAGTTAACCATGCCTTTTGGGTGTATCCAGACCCACATCAGCATAGCTGGGCGAAAGCAAGACACTCAGAACCAGGGGTACAGAGCAGGTCAGATTTGCTGGCAGAGCACTGAGGAGATGGGTGAACACACCTGTGAGAGTTTGGGCAGTGTTGGGGAAATAGAACTGAACTGCACTGAGACGTGCTGCAAATCTGGTAAATCACTGTGATTTAGGGGAAAAGCGCTTAGAAGGGGATTTTCTGGCCAGCTTTTCTCTGAACCAAATCTCATGGCTTTCCCTGACTGGCTGTCCCCTCTTCTGCTTTTCTGTATCTCTGCAGCAGCAAAGAGATGAGAGAGAGCTGCCACTGCCCATTGAGCAGACCGTGACCTCGTTCCAGTACCTAGTCCATATTAACTTTCTCAGTTACAAAGAAGAAAGAAGAAAACCACATTTGCTCCATGACTTATGAAGAACCATGGACTTGCAGCAGCTGCTGCTGCACCAGAAAAAGGTTAAGGCAGCACAAAAGCTCTCAATGCCTTCTGAGCTGGGGAGAACAGAGCACTCCTGCCCATGGAGTGAGCTACTTCTCACAAAACTCAAGGAGGGCTAAGGGTGGTGATGTTGTGTCCTCAAGTTCTGTTGAACATTTTTAAAAAACACGTTTCAAGAACTTCCAAGTAATAAATTCTAGAAACTCACTATTTCATCATTATTTTTAAACATTAATTTGTATTTTTACTCTTACTGCCCTTTTGTGAGCTTTGCTTAAATAGGTCAGTGCTGCTCTACATAGGACATAATAAATAAACATGTGTGTTTCCTACTCCCACATGATAAATCAACAAATTATTTTCTGTTTTCTTTTGGAGAAGGTGTTTCTTGTTTGCTTTCTCACCTGCCTCCTTGTTAAATGTACTTATATACTGTGTTCTCATTATAAATTACCTGGAATTCCATATCCTCCAAAAGAAAATATTTTTATCTTCAATGTTAAATCCAGATATAATTTTAATTAAATGAAAATATGAATTGGGTGATAGGAATAAACTGATTTTTGAGCTCATAAAGACCTGCACAACACTAGTCTTATCTATTGCAATTAATGTGCAATCACAATAATTTTCTTAACATATCAGCTGCAGTGGAAAATTTTTGTGTTAAGGAATACATGGATTAAAGCTGATGTTTTGATGTGTAAACAAGTACTCTTTTACCAGAAATTTCAAATTAAGAAAGACAAAGTCTTTAGACATCAAATCCACTCCTGAAAAATACAAACTGAAATCCATGGAAACACCTAGATATGCATGTATGCCTTTAGGGATCAACAGATTTCACCTGTTGGAATCCTTTACAGCAAATCTTTAAGAGTAGAAGTGCCCTAAAATGGTATAGAAACTACACTAACATTTGAAGAAAGGTAACCTTAAACCCTTATTTTTACATGTAAGCCAAGAAATATGGCTACATAGTAGACTACTACAAAGTAAGACTAAGTGACATGATAATGGAATATTAGCTTCCTCAAACTTAGGCCACCTTTATGTTGATGTTTTGGGAACATAAGAATTTTGTTACATATTACCTGTATCCACACATCGGCTCATATACAGCAGATGATTAAATAGAGAAAAGTGAGTAAGTGCTACTAAAGCATAAAGCCATAACCTAACATTATAATTTTATTTTTAAATTACTAAGGACAGTTCCTGCTTAAGAAAACTGCAACAGCCTATCATCACAGAACTTACATAATAAACCAAAATTGAAATAATAAAACAAAATATAAAAGTTTCCATATTTCCAGAGGCAATTAGCTGTAAAAGCCCATGTAATAAAATACTTTTAAGGTTATAAAAAAACCATAAAGCCCCAAAATAAAGTAAAACATTAAATGAAATGTTGAAACATTCTTAGATTAAAACATTGAAGAGAAAATAACAGAAAATAAAATATATATTAAAAATCAAGTATATTTCCGATATATGCGTTTCAACAAAAATGAAAACTTTATTTCGGAAAATCCTAGTAAGACAAAGTCTTCCTGAAATCCCGTTTCTGCTTAGGGAAATGAAAAAGGCCTAGCTCTTGAAGACAACTGAATATCTTTTACCAAAGAAAGGAGATATTCACTTGTGGAAAATCCCTCCATGTACAGAGCTCTGGAATACACTCTACCTTTCTCTTTCCATTACTACAAGACAAAACTGCCAGACCTTGCTAAGGCATTGATTTTGCGTGCACAAGGGAGATTTCTTTATCTCCTTGTGGAACTTCTTTTTTCATCTGTGCCATTTTTGGATTGCTAAATTCTTGCAGTAAAAGACTACTGGGACCTAACAAAATTCCTAGAAATTCAGACCATGCAGTTACAAATGTATGCTTTAAAAACTGTTCTTCATTCCCTAATTTATTTAATTATTGTGTGTTACTGAACTAGAATATATAAAGCAAGCTAGTTTGGAGAAAACTTAAATTAAGAAAAATTTTAATGCCTGACTTTTTGTGTGTGATTTTTCTGTTAAAAGTAATGATAATAATACGAACAGCCTTCTGGAATTTAAAAAAAAAATCAGTTGTACTATATTTATCCCATTGTAAGGGCTAATTTTTATTTTCTTCTCCCTTTACAGCAAATACCAATGTTAAAGGAAAATGGATTCCTATTAAAAAAAAATCTGTGCAACGGAGGATGAACAGTATTTCACAGTGTATTATATCTTATAATTTACTTTTTTTTACATTGTTCACGTTATTATTTCATTGCTTAAAATAATGACATTTCTGTTAGATATCAAAACACAGAGATGCTACAACCTGCATACAATGAGATATGAAAAAAAGATAATTTAGTCATAGTACTATATTCTTAAGAATTACTCTGCCACAAGACAGTAGATTCAATTATTCTGACTAAAATACAAACTAGAGTGAAAGTAAAGAGTATAGATGAGTAATAGTCCTCCATATCTTTTTACAACCTTTCTGGGAAAGAATGAATGTAATCTGGCTAGCAGAATTGCTTTGGCAATACAGAGAAAAATGAGGAGAAAATAAGACTTTATGTTCTGCTTTACAAACAGTGACTAACAAGTAGATGAGTATTAAGCTATATTCTTATAAACACTAAAATTATTGCATGACATTTTTGCTAACTCAGAGGAAGGGAATTACCCACAATGTAAGACACCTAGCTTTAAACATTAGCACTAAGCTTCACCAAGGGCAAAACAAAATGAACTGCAGACTGAAATTACCAAGAGTGATTCAGATTCACTTCAATATCAAGATTCAGAGTTAGATGTAGGACACCCCAACTGTAAGCAAAAGTAGGTAGCACTTGTTTTTTAGATCAATTAAGTAGGTCAGTGAAGAGACAGTATAGTTTCTAAGTTATAGAATTAAAAAAAAAACCACAGAGCACAGATCAGGGAAATGGTGGTGAACAACTGAAATACTCATATCAAGAAATACAGGTAAGACCTGATCTTCTTTGGATCACTTCACTGAGCAGAAACCCACTGATCACACTCTTGAATTTCTAACTGTCCAATATGCTGGTCAGAATTCTCACATGCCAAGAAATAGGAAGATTGGGTGAAAGGTCTTATGAAGGGCTGACCCTTGGAAGCAACTTCACAAGGAAGAAGCATCAGAGGACTATTACTTAATGGCCACAACGTGTACAATTTGGTATCTGGTATGCTTCAGGAAGTCCCACTATTTGTGCTCCTGGGAATAGAAAATGTGTTCCAGAGCCCTCAATAAGCTCTTTGCCAAGAGCTGTGAATCTCATAAAGGCTAAAACTGCACACAGAGTGCTTCCAAGAGACCCAAAGGGCTTCTCATCTCTGTCCCACCTAAAACTGTGTCAAGATTTAGGACTGGTACTCTTGAATTTAGTGCTGCCACTGCTAATCTTCCAGCCATGTTCTGTTTGCTTGTACCCCCTCTCCTCTTCACCCTCCCCTGCAGCTTGAGAGGATAATTGGAAGCACAAAACATAAAGATCAAAGGCTGCAATAAGAACAATTAATTTGAAACAGTAATGAGACAACCCTACCATGCTGACCCAGAAGTGAGCCCCTTCCTCATCCCTGGAAAATGCCATGAGGTGATATCAAATTACCTCTAGGTCTTTGCCTTCCCAGCTCCTCACTATTGCAAAAATTAACTGTCCTGGACAGAACCAGGACAACGTGTTGTTTCTTTAACCAGGAAGAAATCTCTTTGGGAACCACCCAATCCCAGTGAAGGAAATAGGCTTTCAAGAGGGAATCAGGACTTTCCTCAACAGACTCATGAGAGGTCTAAAAGCAGCACAACTAAATAGAGCTATTAATCCTTCCTCTCTTCCAATCTCTCCCATGCCAGTTAGGCATCACACACGTATAAGAAATCCTTTCAGCTTTAAAGGTACTGGTAATATAAGATTTTCTGTTATCAATGATTGAAAGTTTAATAATTTAATTTGCTGTAATAAGTGTGATAAGAGAAACAGTTTAAAATAGAAGGGTGAATTCTATATATTATGTCTTTTCTTAAAAAAAAAAAAAAAAAAAAAGAGCCTTAGTTTACAATTCTAATACAGCATAACTTCATTTCCTGCGTCTTTTCATTTTGTATTTCTTCCTCACTGTTTTCAAGCTGTTCCTTAACTAATTGTACAAGTTCACAGGTGTTTTTAAATCTGTGGCCCTAGTTTTAATCAGCTCATGCTCTGATTCTTAAATTTGCTCTTTCCTTCTTTTATGTCTCAACTTGCAATAAATTATGGAAAGCCTATATGGCATACCTTTTTCTACTGTTACATTCTCTAACAAGCAAAGTGCCAATATCAACTTAATTTCATGAAAAAAAGTGCATTTGTTTCAATTAGTATCAGGGGCACAAAATACACCCATCAAATACCTTCATATAAGATAACAGACAGACTTTCATTTTCTTTTTAAAATTACATCAGCATTAAGCTTAGAGTAATAGCATATTGCTTCCTAAGCACTAATCAAAATAACTCTGGAGTATATGAAGCAAATAATGGCTGCTGAGCTCTTGTTAATGCCAAGGACTTCTCTCAGAATCTCTGATTTTATTCAGTAGTGAGTGACTTGACATTAATTGACACTGCAGGAACCAGAAGTAATAATTAATACCCTGCATTTATATTTTGATTTGTAGTTTGCTGTGAAATCTTGAAAAGAAAAAACCTGGCATAAAATAATCTAACTATATATAGAAACTTACATTATCTGTGATTAAACTGTGCAGTGTGTGAGCTATATCATTTAATCTGAAAAGAGTTTGTTACCTCTAGGGAGAAAGTATTCTGGTTCATTCCAAAGTTGTATAGTTTGCTTTCCAAAATTTTTCCTGTGGGGTCCAAAGCTACAGTGTTATGTACTTGCAGAAGTATTCTATTATTTATCTGTACTCTAAAGATATACTGGCAATATATGTATCTTTATTGAATGAGTCTAAGAAGTTTGGCCACAAAATATGGCCATCTGAACTGAGAAATCCATCAAACTGCTACTAGAACTCCAAAGTAAATGGAGCTGATGTTGTGACGACTGCACCTCAGATTAGTCAGTTGAAATTACTGTCTGTGATTAGGTTTTAACAGCTACACTTTTTAGTCTATGTATTTTGTAACAAATTATTTAAAGAAATTCCCCAAAACAAATGATCAAGTGTCTATACAAATTCTTTCTTTTATATGTGACACTACTGTGTAGAAGGGTGGACAACAATTATATTCAAGGCTATGTGAGGAAACTTTTTAGGAAATTACACCTGTAATGGATATTCCTCCCAGCTGTCTGCACACAGCCATTCTGGAAGATAACAGTATGTCAGAAATCATGTAACCAGTAGAGAACATGGGGGAGCCAGGAAATAAGATCTTAGAGTGTCATCAAACACAACTAGGCTAAAGTTTGGTAAAACTCAATGCTACATCACTGCTGCCTGAAATATTCTCCGTACTCTGTAATGTCTTTCAGAGAGCACCCAGAATATTTTCACTAGTTGGCAGCAAGGATCAATCTACCAGGAGCCAATGCTGTTGATTTTACTAAAATGAGAGGCCTGTAAGAGTGTCATTATGCATATATACTCAAGAGATCACAATGCTTCTTGTACAAATTCATGCAAGTCTCTAGCCTCCAAGGCCTTTTTCTTTCTTTTCCCTGAGAACAATCTACATCTTCTCCTCAGCCAGAGATTGAATGCAGCCTGACAGATACACTTCAAAATCTTTGTGCATATCAAGAAGAATTTAATTTTAATTTTCTATTTTATAAACTATAAGAGACAAGAAGTAGAAATAGAAATAGATAAGAGTTTTCTGTAATAGGACAAAGTCATATCATGTTCTTACATTTATTGAAGGAAATAATTCTCCAACAGCCTGACTATAAACTGCATGACTAGAACTTTGTGACCTAATAGGACTGAAATGGGCAGACTGCCTTTTCTATATGCAAATGTGTATAAACCATTACCATTTGCTTCTACAGAATATAATAAGGGAAAAAGCTAGTGACAGAAATCTTCTATAACCAGAAACAGTTATATAAATTTGTTCCTCGAAGGAAAGAACAGAGGAAAATAATTAGAGGAATAGACTGAGTTTATACTTTCTAGTGATTAGGACACTAGCTAGAAGAAACCTGGCTTCCAAACACTGCTCCAAAAAGTACTTGTAAATTAATTTTAAGTTTCAATGCAAATACAGAAGCAGTCCTAGGACCAGAGTCTGGAAAGGTGACACAACTACATGAGAAGAAACAGAGATAACACAAGGTATCTAATAGCAAGACAGTTAAAAGAATAAATAAAAATCACAGAATCAGAGAACATGCTGAATTGAAAGAGACCCACAGGGATCATCAAGTCCAATTCCTGGCCCTGGACAGGATACCCCAAGAATTGCACCATATGTCAGACAGTATTGTCCAAACATTTCTTGAAAACTGTCAGGCTTGGTGTTGTGACCACTTACCTGGGGAGGCTGTTCCTGTGCCCAACCATCCCCTGGGTGAAAAACCTTTTCCTGATATCCAACCTAAACCTCCCCTGACAGAGCTTCAGGCCATTTTCTTGGGTCCCCTGTCTCTCCATACCACAGAGATTGGGGCCTGCCCCTCCTTTTCCCCTCACAAGAAAGTTCTAACTGGAATGAGGTGTCCCCTGGGTCTCTTCTCCAGCCTGAACAGACCAAGTGACCTCAGCTGCTCCTCACACAGCTTCCCCCCAAGGCCCTTCACCATCTCCATCGCTCTCCTTTGGACACCCTCTAGCAGTTTAATGTCTTTCTTACATTGTGGCACCCAAAACAGCCCCCAGGATTGGAGGTGAGGCTGCCCCAGCTTAGAGCAGAGCAGGACAATCCCCTCCCTTGCCTGGCTGGCCATGCTGTGCCTGATGCACCCCAGGACAGGGTTGGATCTCCTGGCTGTCAGGGCACTGCTGGCTCCTGTTCAACTTGCCATGGACCAGGACCCCCAGGTCTCCTTCGCAGCGCTGCTCCCAGCCTCTCATTCCCTGGTCTGTATGCCTGTGTTGGTTGTGAACACTTGATGATAATTCAATCTATCTTGTCTCTTCTTACACCAGCACTTGCCCTACATACCTAATGCTACCAGTTCACTTAAGTTGCATCTTCCAGTAAGGTATGGGGACTTAGAGGAGCTCCAATTTCCTGAGTGCAGGTCAGGCACAGCAGGGAGAGAGGTTGAGAGATACTTGCCTTGAGCACTGCCCTGTACTTGGTTAAGAGCACAGTGTTCCTAGAGATTCTTAATGTCAAAGTGGTTTTTTATTATTAATTAATTAATTTATTGATTGATTTTAGTTTGCAAGCTTTGTTACCTTAGTTTTGCCTGAATTCAGATGTCTGATTCTTATTGCCTCTAGCCTTATATGCTTTACTGGATCATGGCATAATTTTTACACAAATTAAATTGATTTATATTGTTTGAAATAATGATAAACTGGAGTCTTTTAAAGCTTCAGAAGCCAATATTCATTCATTATAACTGACTACTAAAATTTGATTTTTGTAACCATTTCAGAAAATTTCCTGAACTGGAGTAGTGGTGGGAAAAAAAAAGGTGAAAAAGAGTTTCAGTTCAGTTTTCATAATAATAACAATAATAAATTGTGTCTTCTTTGACAGAATTAAAATCGCTTATTAAAACAAATAAAGTGGTAAGTTCCATCCTTGAGTATCAAGGCAAACATAAAGACAAACATCTACATTTCCTATGTAGATGGAGTCTTAATTGGTGAATGTGCTTCATCACACAAGAAGTCCCTGGCATGCAGATTCTAGATAGTGGGAGATAGTCAGGGGAATTGGAAAAAAAAAAAGAGAGAGAGAGAAAGAGAGAGAGAAAGGAAAATTCCCCGAAAAAATTTTGAGGCAAAATTTGTGCAAGTTTGATTTTGCAAAAATGGCTGTAACTGAAGAAGAGGCTTCTTTGTCAGCGGTGGACTGTGTCCTTAATGAAGACTCTCCTACCTATTTGAAAATGTCTTGTAGCACAGAAATGAACTGTATTGCTGCATTTCTCTTCCATAAACTTCACTAAAAGACCGTGCAGAATCACAAAGATTTCTGTGTAAGAAATGACCCCTGGAGAGCATCCTGAGACTTAGCTCAGGATGTTCAGGGCCCTGTGACTATGAACTATTGCTCTTAATATGGGTGCAACTACTAAGTGAGGTGTGAGTTGTATTAAAAAGCAAGGAAAGCACTGCTTTGCAGATTTACCATTGCTAGCATGTGTATCCTAGTAAGTTATTAAAGACCAACTGCTATAAAAAAGAGCAAAAACTCCTTCATAGTTGGTTCTTTGCAGTTGTTTTCAGTCACAGTTGAACATAAAGTGAATTTAAAGCTTTGATGTTCTGAAAAAAAATTATCCTAATGAGATACACTTGAGCATAAATGTAGGTATGTATGCAAATTGTATGCATTATCCCTGAGAGAAAATCCTTGCATTTTTTCATGTGCATACAAAGTGGGGTTAATTTTTGACATACTTTTTCTAAGCATATTTATAAAAATTTTTTTCTTTCACTTTACAAGTAATATAGGAAAATAATCTGAAAAAAACATTGGAAGACTATGAAGAAAAGTAATAATTTTTATAGGTTGGAGTTTATGATGAGTGTTTTACAGGAAAGCTATAGGAAAATTTGAAAATATAGCTGTGCTTGCAAAACACAAATGTTCGCTATTTGATTGTTGAGCAGAAAGTTAATGTATGTTGTATTATAGTAAAATTCAAGCTGCTTGTTCCTGGAGGGCAGAAAACCAATGGAATAATCTTCATTTTAATGTAACTCTTATCAGAAGAGTGGTATGCGCCTTTAAAGTCACAAAACTCAAAGACTTACAAACATTATAATAAGACTTGCTGTTTTCATCTCAGTAAGTTAACAAAGTCTTTAAAAACCAGTATTAGTTAAAACAGACTACAATATATTAAAGACATAATCTTTTTTTAAGATTATCATTTCAGCAGTTCTCAAGTGAAATGATGTGACATCAAAATCCTGAAACATGGCATGGCCTCATCCTAAAATGTCTATCAATTACATTGGTAAAAACATTGAAGTAGGACAAGCTAATGCATTACATGGAAAAAACTTCTTCTGAATTCAGTTGGAAAATGGTTATGATAATGCAGAAGTAGAAATTATATTTCTGTTGCAACAAATATTAACATAAAGTTTAGAAATTGTTGTTTCAGTATGTATATAAAAATGATTATACAGAACAAATGCGGTCATCTAATTTTTGAAACAATTTTAACATTGCTTTCATTCATATGCAAAAAACACCTGCAGTGTATTCTGATTGATTTTCAACTCTGACTTATTCGTAATAGTAGAGTAATCCCTAAAAATAATCACAACATTTTTCTGTAAACTTTTCAGTCAAAAATATATATGTAGTACTAGAAAATTAAATTTCAGAAAAGGGTCCATTTCGTCTCATAAAATATCTTCCATCCTCTCTAGAAAACTGTTAAAGCCATCCAGTTGATGAGGATTTATAATCAAATGTGGAAGCACTTTGTATAAGTTTTCCAGACCAGGGCCAGGGAAGTTAGGAAAAAAGAAAAGGAACAAATATTGAGGAGTAATGCCTTTGAGTTTAGCCAGTCAAGACAGAAACTCTTCAGGACTTCAACACACTTTTGAAACTTTCACCTTCTCTGTTATTTCCAAACTTTTCCCAGCAAATTGATTTAAGAGTCAGTAATGAATTTTACTAACTCTAACTCGTCAGTGTGAGAGCTGGTTTTGAATTTTGTGGTAAACCACCATAAAACCTTCTTAATTTTCTCAGTAAGTTGGATTTATGTTTTCTATCATAGAAGCAGCACCAAATGGTGAGAAGTGTTTGTGACCTGTAGAGTTTTTGAGCTTCTGATAGCAAGAATCTCTCTTTGAGCACCTGGAAGTTTAAACAACTAGTGGTAATTTAATAATTTTCTTCATCATCAGACTCTCAATATGTGATGAGAAACATGCTTTCCCTATTAATACATTTACAAAAAAACATATCTAATCACACAGCTATAATGCATGTTTCAACTGGTTTAAAGAATCCTTGAAAACAAACAAATCCAGAAAACAAAACAAACAAACAAATGTGACCTTTTGTTAGATGGCAATGAAACACAAATATAAATGAGTTCTTGATGTGCTCCACAGACATGACCAGTATTACAGTATTAGAATTATTGTCACAGAAGAGCTGTCAAACAAATGAAAGTTTGTGGCAGCCAGGAAGCTCTGAAAGCTGCTGATATGAGCAAGACTGAAGGAAAAGGCACAGAGAGCACATGGTGGGCTTTGTGTTCGGTGTCCCTTAGTTTTTCCCTGTCTGCCTAGAAAAAAATCCTCACTGTCCTAAACTGTGTCCTAACAAAACTGAACATTTCAGTTCAGGAGCCCCTTTTTTTCCAGAGGATGCATTCTTAGAGGAACATACACAATCAGATCCACCTCAGTGCACTGGCCACAGTGAAGGGACCTGTAACTCATGTCTATACAAAACTGGGATTGTAGGGTCACATTCAGGTTACCTTTCATAGACCCATGCCCTTCAGCTTCCTTTACAGTCATCAGCTTCAAATATAAAAAATTCCTTAGACTATTTCTCTACACTTTTAGTAGTAAACCTACCTTGAACATGCTGAAATATTAAGACATTTAGGGTTTTGGTTTTAGTTTCTTTTTGTTTGTTTTTCTCTGTATTTGTTACTTATAAACTGTAATTTCAGAAGCACATTGCTTTCATTTTAGTCTCCAGACCACTCTTACTTTTAGGAGTAAGATTTCTGTAAAACAATTGCTTCGTTTCCACAGCTTTTCACACTGAAAATTATTTGACTACCCACCAACACCTCTTATATACTCTCATACTCTCTATAAAGTATCTCTGTTGAAAATTGCTAGAAAGCTACTTAGGCTAAAATGACTTTCCTGTTTCACTTGAGTTTTGTCTCTCCCTGCCTCTAACTCTCTCCACATCTCCTCTACTTGTTCACCCTTGTCACAGCCAGACTACCAGTACTTCTGGGTACACTTTTTATTGCCTGCCTGTTTTCTAGCTACCACAATGAGGCTTTTTATCTTGATTTGATCTTCTGTTGTAGTATAGTGGTGAGGTGCAATGACAGAAAAATTCTGCAGCTGGTCTCCTATTCAAAAGAAGCCAAAATACTGTCTTCAGGGCTCTATGACACTTTGAAGAACAATGCTCATCATTACCAGAGATTACAGCCTGCAGATGTCCAACCTTAACACATAGAATCCAGCAATGCATTATCTTGAAGCACAAGTTTAGAACTAAAGAAAAAGAAAAAAACACAAAATAATAGTTATGGTGGCCTTTTTAGTTGTTCCTTCACATGTCTAGAGTTAAAATAGATTGTAAAGAATAATCTTTAGTTAACAACAATGCCAATATGAGACTTTATATGTGAAATAAAAGTACCAATAAGGAACTATTTGAAGTTTGGCACAAAGTGTAGCCAGAGTTCTGCACTTTTTGCTTCAATAAATCTATTCTCCACCCAGAATCTATTTCCATCTCTCTTTTTGCATTTGTCTTCAGTAATTTTAATCCATTTAGGGGATACTATGGAAAACTTTTTTCTTCAAATTTATTGCAAATACAAAATAAATTAACCACTGTAAAATCATAACATTACTGGGTAGGCTAAGCAGTCATATGTTTCAAGCTGAGCAAGCAGATGGCACTATTTTCATTTTTATTCATTTATTTTAAAGTATTTTGTTAAATATTTATGAGGAAGAAAAATGTTCTCTGAGTTACTGAGGGTAAAACTATAGCAGTCAAACATTTTAGGAAGAGGTTAATAATTTTTCATCATCATTTTAATACATATACAAAAAATCCAGTTTAAAGCCAACAGAAGCTCCTTACTATTTGAAAAATATCCTTACATAAAAGACAAAATTTTAGTCTCAAATTAAAACTTTGCTGCTAAATGAGTTAAAATTCAGAATTCCTCTTTCATATAGGTAAAACTCAAACAAAATTCAGTGTGAAAATCAGAGCTTCTGTACTAGGAGGTAATACTGCATAGAATAAGTCTTCATTTATTCAGTCCCTCATAAAATAATTGACATTTACTGATTACTATGTATAAGAGTAGAATTCTTCCTACCTATTGAGCACTGAGAATCCCAACTAAAAATGTGTTCCTTAAATTTTAACCAAATCTTTCCAGATAGAAGCATAATAAGAAAGGGTAAGTGAACAGAAAAAAAAGTCTCAGCTGCAAGCTCATGTCACATTATACTCAATAGTCAAGGACAGTCATCCAGTCCCACCACTGTGACAGAAAAATTCCTAAATCCACTGCAATCCTCAAGTAACTTTTGTTTCTTTAGTCACACTTCTCCAAGGTTAATGACTTTAGTAGCAAGCCTTTGAATATCTAGAATGTCTCAAATCTTCATGTCTTGTGTGTGACACATCCCACAGACAGATTTTGTTGATCTGCCTTACATTGCCTGTCCCAAAAAAAAAAATACACAGAAATCTTTGTGTCCACTTGGATTAGTGTTTTTCAGCTTCATTTCAACAAAATCGTAGAATTCCCTGTTCAAGATGACTTGAAAAAGGTACTAACTACTCAGAAATAACTATTTTTCACATATCAAGATGTTCAGGCTGAGATTTGTAGGTAACAGGTAACTTAGCAATATCCTTTTAAAACTATGGAATACACTCATTGTGACTCGAAAGGAGAGATCTTCTGATTGTGCTGGTGTCCTGGTTTAATAGCATACCTAGAAACACTAACTTAGGTTCAATACTGCTTCCAAGAAAATAATGGATACCAATTCATTTTACAGTCATTATATAGCCAGTTTAGATAATTATAAAGGCAGAAGAAAATGTATATTTCTACAATTACTTTCTGGGGCTGCTGAGGAGAATGGAGGAATGGATGAGACTTAATTCTGTTGTTAATGTGGAAGGGATGGTTCTCCTAGAGATCAATATCACCGGCCTGTCTGGTCACACTTGGCTGTATCATGAAGATGATAAGGCTCTTCTGTTTTTCACTTTTAAGAAATAAATTTTATATCTTCATCTTAGTGCACAATGAGGCATTTTAATTGTTTTTTAATCTATAAGCAAAACATTTGTAATTGGTTTACAATTTATGGGAAGTTAAATTTTCATACATGCACACATACATATAGATCTATTTATATAATCTTGATTTTTACAGGTTGTTTTTAATTAAAATTAATGACATATTAATGCCCTACAAGTCATTTGTTGTTTTCTACAGTGAAAGTCCTTAATTGTTAAAAAACCCTCCTGTATATTTTCTACTCATACTCACTTCAGAGATTTTGATATGCAAAACTTCCTTTGGGTGTCAATTCCACTGCAACTGGTGTCCTTATTTCCAAAAAAACATCCATTTCAACTTTTTACTTTATTATGTCAAAATAACATTAAGCCCCAAACTGCATTATAAGCTGATATTAAAACTGAAACCAGATTTATTTTTCTACTGCAGATTATTATGTATCAATACATTTCAGTTAAGAAACTTATTTTTCTTTTCTTCCTTTGATGTTTTTTTTTCTCAGTGAAGCCTGTCTTTCAAGCAACTGAAAGAGATTTTGTATCTTGATAGGTACTTTGACTAATCTTGTTAGCTATCAGAAAAGCCAGGGCCTGCTGCTCTTTGAAATTTTCTGCACATTTCCAATTATACAATTCCCTGAAATCACCATACATCCAGCATATCCTCTGGTCTCCTAGAAGTCAAAATATTACAGCTTTACAATATTATCCAGTATTTCTACATAATCTATATGCAAGAGCAGTTTCCTTGGTATATTTGCACTTCATGTTGTCTTCCTTCCATAATTCATTAGAAATTTCCGTATGTAATCATCTAGAAGCAACTTTTGCTACCTGGAAATGTACTTTCAGCACTCTGTGTATACAACAGGCTAAGAATTAGTCTTTCCAACTGGTGGTTCATTAAGAAAACCACACCTGTGTGCACATGTATAGGTGTGTGTATGGGTATATGCAGTTTTTTAATATGTTTGCTCACAGGTCATAGAATAGTTCTGAATCAAAAACTTTCAGTTCACTAGTACTGAAAAGGAAGTAGATAATTTTTGACTATCACAAATTGCTAATACTGTCAACACATGTATAGAATTATTGATAGGAAGCATATATTATCTACTTTTCTGTCACTTATGCCATTGATTTTCCTAGTGTTCTAAAACCAATTAAAACAGTAATTTACTTCTGTGTGTTAATAAAACATAATTATTTAGTGCAAAAGATTAAACTCACTTTTATCTTCAGATATATGGGCAGAAGTATCACTCTATCTTGAATTATTCTGGAATAAGGTTCAGTCCTTCCTAGTCAGCAAAGAGGAATAAATACTTTTAAAGGACAACTCACAGTGTCTCACAGTAGGTACATATGACCCAGTTAGTGGATGAGGGAAAGTCTGCATTTTAGTAAAGCCTTTGACACCCTTTCTTTCCCACAGCATTCTCCTGGAGTAACTGGCTGCTCCTGGCTTGGATGGGTGCACTGTTCACTGATGGCTGGGCTCAAAGAGTGGTGATGAATGGAACTAAATCCAGCTGGCAGCCAGTCACAAGCGTAGCACCCCAGGCCTCAGTATTAGGGCCATTTCTATTTGATGCCTTTATCAATGGTCTGGGTGAGAGGATTGAGAGAACCCTCAGTAAGTTCTCTGACAACACAAAGTTGGGCTGGAATGTTGATCTGCTGGAAGGGAGGAATGCTCTGCAGAGGGATCTGGATGGGCCACATCGAAAGGTTGGAGCCATTTGGATAAGATCAGGTGCTGCATTCTGCACTTGGGTCACAGCAACCCCACGCAGTGCTGCAGACTTAACGAGGAATGTCTAGAAAAATATTAGTTCGTTGGATATTTGGGTTATTAGATATTGGATTATTGAATAAGTGGGAAAGGTGTCATTGGAGTGGAAAAGGAAAGTAAGGGTTTGTGATTTTTTTGTGGCACAAAGTGTCTTAAAGAATCAAGGCACTTTTCCTGCCCCACTCCACAAGATATCAATGGAACGAAGTCATTTTCTACAGTCCTACACTCTGCTACCACTTCTCTGAGGCAGGTTACTAGAGACCTTGCAATTGACAGAAGGAGTATTTGCTAGTTTCTCTCATTTTTTGCGAGATTATGGGAAGAGAGGTCATAATTCTAAATAGTAGGAATAAATATTTTTTGTTGCATGTTTTAAATGTTTTGGAAATCTGCATTTCCTGAGGTTCAGAGGGGTTGGTGTGACAATTTGTTGTGTTTTGGCTTTCAGAGGGTTTGGTTTTCAGTTTGGTTTTGTTTCCCTTTTGTTGTATATTTTTGTGACCCTTAATTTTCAAACAGCATGGCACAACAGGGTGAATGGCACTGTGGTAGTCTAGTGACGTCTTCTGGTGATCTTTACACAGAAATAAGAGGACAAAATGCTGGCAACCTCACAGACATTTCATTAATAGTTCATAATCATAATTCATTCCCTGGAGTATCTCATCATGTTCATGAGCTCTTTTAAAAAGTCAAAGAATTAGAAGAAAAATACCTGTAAATTTGACAGTATTTTTTTCAATTGGTTAGAATATAGTTCCAGAAAAAATAATCACTGATACTTTCTAAGCGTTCATGATAATATTTCATGATTGCAGCAATTCTTTGCATATTCTACATAATAGTTGAATGTAATATCTGTCAGTTGTTAAAATGTGCAAATGAGACAATATATATTCACAGGAGATACAAACCAACAGAAGTCTCAACTTTTACAAATAATTAATACTGAAATAAAGACCTGTCTTATTGCAAAAAGGGAATAGGCTCTGTCTTCCTCAGGTTGCTACAATTTCTTCCAAGAACTTCTGTGAGGAGCTGATGTTTGATATTGGGACATCACATATGCCAACTGAACAGTCTGCTTATTCCCAGAAAAGAAAAACCTCTTTGTTCCTGGGCAACCAGCATGATTGAACCAACACTGGCTGCCTCTACGCTGTTAAATGTACTGCTCCAAGAAGCCATTCCTGGCTCTAGGCTTAATGAACTAATGCCTCTCACTCTTCAGTGCAGGGTACCCTGTCATACCTACTTCAGCTGGGCAGACACCTCTAGATATTATAGCATTCTTTGGTATCTGAATCCTCAGACATTTTCCTATAATTTTCATTGCTGTGGTTTTTTGAGTTCTCAGTGGTTGAAAAAATGCAATGACTGAGCCACAGCTCAGCTGTTGTTTTCTTTTTTTAGAATGTGAAATGGCATTACATATTTCTTTCCAGTAAACAAAAAACAGGGCAAAGCTGACCCAAACAGGCTTGCTCCTTTGAAAAGACTAAAAAAGCCATTATTATACAATGCAATTATACCATCCCTCATGTATATATGTGTTACTGTGTCTGCCTGTGTACAGAAGTTAAATGAGCCTCTTATTTCACAATTATAAATATATACAAAATGAAAAAGAAGAAATATCTCTCCAAGTTTTTCTTTTTCCTGTGTATTTTCTTTTTCTTTTTCCTTTGAATGTTTACCCTAGTGTTTCGGAACTGCTGTTAACCATACACATAGTTTGGCTATTCTCAAAATATATATAATGAACAGAGTTAAAATGTATTTCAGTTACAGTGTTTATTCTGTTCTCTATGGTCATAATAAGTTTAAATAGCATGATAAATGTATGAATTTTGTGGTAACAAGAAATATTTAGTTTCCAACCTATCACTTGCATTTTTCGTCTACTCAGAGGGGGAGGTGGACGACTTAGAAGACAGATGGCACCTAGGGATCTTTGTTTCCTATTTTTAAAGCATCATAAGTTGCTCATATAACCACAATTCTGGTTGTCTGTTTACAAAAGAATTTTTGACATATTGATTTTTGTTATAACTGGTATTTTCTATGGATTGTTCTGGTTTTCTCAAACCCAAGGTTATTTCTCTCTAAATCTTGTCTCCAGCATGACTAGATGTGTTTGTCCCACTTAAAGAGCAGCACATGTCTGACCCCTTGGGTCATAACTTCAGCTTCCATGACACTGAAACCTTGCAACTCTTTTTCCTATCTCCATCTGCAATGTTTTCTTTTATGAACAAGGCAGATGAAAATATGGTAACACAATTTTTACAGAATTACAGAATCACAGTGTGCTGATTTGGAAGGGACCCACAAGGATCCTTGAAATTCAGCTCCTGGTCCTGCACAGCACCATCCCCAAGAGTCACACCATGTGCCTGAGAGCATTGTCCAAATGTTTCTTGAGCTCTACCAGGCTGGGGATGTGACCACTTCCCTGGGGAGCCTGTTCCAGGGTCCAGCCACCCTCTGGGTGAAGAACCTTTTCCTGATATCCAATCTAAAGCTCCTCTTTTGCAGGATGTAGTAGCAGCTTTTAGATGCCTATATGCATAACAAGCATATACAGAAGCTGAGTTGCTGAAAAATGAAGATAGCTTTTCAAAATTATTTGAAAAAGCTAGATTGTCTACTACTGTGGGATTGCATTTTATGGAAATGGTTTGTTCTAGCTCACCCCTGGAAAATGTATGGTTTATCCCAAGTCTGTACCCTCCCTGCAGTATCGTGTATCTGTAACCGCATTGGCTGGAGAATGTTACCGCGCCCCTTTGAACCTCTGTGATAAGAATGCTAAGGCAGAAGGCTCTGCCCTCTTTGCCCCCCTTCCCCTGGAGGCGTCCGGATGCTCCCCTTCCCTCTTCCCCTTTCCCCCTCTCCCCTTCCCTTCCCCTCTCCCTCAGTGAATAAACCCTCACCTCATCAGCACCCCACCAGCGTCTGAGTCTCTTTGCCTGCCAGCATGGGAACACCACGACCCCAAGGACCTGGGGGTCTCCCGGGGGACCACCCCCGGGAGCCCCCCATAAATTTAAACTACAACATACTACCTGAAGACTTGAAATAATTTTGACCTTTAAGCACAACAAATCTTTATATCCATTGTTTTAGATGCTGGACTATTCCACAAATTTGTAACTAGGAATGTTGAAACATAAAGTTTTGGCAGTTATGATCAAAGAGAGCTTGGACTTACTGAAATGACTGTTTCCATTGTAAATTTCTCAGAATTTAAAACTTTTGATTTGAAAACTCAAACTGTGTTTGTTCGCTTTGATTTTTTTGAGATCAAAATACCATTTAAACATACAGTTGCAAGGGAATTTTTATTTCCCATTTTCCTACTGGGTATTCTTAGTGTAAAAATCTTTGAAAACCCCAATTCTCACTTTAGAGGAAATCAGGGCTTCTACAAAGGTCAGTAAAATGCTCTTTACGGGGAAATATAGTGATAATAAGTCATGAACTTGTCACAGCCTGCTTGCACTGGGAAAAATGAGTGACATATCTAGATGCTAACACCTAACCACACAACAATCCAACCTTTCCTCTGTCATCACCTTTCTTTGCATAAACAAGTACATGAACCCCCAGGGAACTGTACTTGCAGGAGTACACTATCCCATGGGTAGTGGTGGCATGTGGGAGCCCTTGCCCACTTCTCATTCTGTAAACTCAGGAGAGGCAGAGGATTGAGCATAAGAATACACTTTATGCATTAAAATTTTTCCTTCTCTTAAATCAGCAGAGAAAGAAACAAACAGGAGTGCAGGGAAAGGAGGATAAGGGACATTTTCATTTCCACATGGAAATAATCTAGCAACAGAGATATTGCAATACTTAAAGGGATCCAGTATCTGTTGAACTGATGGGCATGTATGTACAGACTTGTTTTCTCTATTTATTCTTTTTTGTTTTTCTTTTAAAGGAATGGAATGTTTCAATAAAGCTTTTTTTATAGTATTTAGATTATAAAGTAGATTATCAGTTTTAAATATCTACCTGTGATGAATTAAATTGGTTTAGCTCATAATGTTAGTTTTCCTCCTAAGCCTTGAAATCCAAACGTCTTTTGAATTTCTAGTGTTTATAGCATGGTGTTTTCCTGCGTAACATAAAACAAAAACCACCTGATTAAAAACATTATTTCAAAGGATCCCACACCAAATAGTCCCTATGCCCATGATATGACATTAACTTGGGACACACATTCTATTATAAAACGTATCTTGGAAAATACTTGGTTTTAAATGTTTCTCATATTTTCTGTCTCTTTTTAAAAGTCACCTTGAATGTCATTCTTTGATAGGACACTGGCAAATATAGATGATGCCAGAAAAAAAAAAAAAGTTAAACAAAAAAATCAACACTGTCCAGACTTGTCCTTCATTATGAGACTGGTAGATACAGGCAGTTCCAATAAACAAGAAATTTTGCATATATTCATGTACACAGTCCTATTTCAGAGAAAGAATATTTAACAACTGGATTCTCAAAAAGTTTCATATAAAGGACAGACTGATTAAAGAGCCTGTGGGCAGCATCCCAGCTATAATTGTATGTTCAGCTGCTTCACTAGTTGCCATTGAAGTTATCAGCCCTTTGATGAAGTCAAAAATGAGCTCTCTGTGAGAGCTCTCATAGATCTCTGGCTGTTCTCCTCTGACATTCTCTCACTGTCTACCCAGCTCTTCACTGATTATATGGGGAACCTATGACAACTTACTTAAAGCATCCCAATTTAGAGTGGTGAAGTAGCTTGAGTTAGTGAATATTCTAATGACAGCAGCTCATCAGGTACTTCTTTGGAAAGTTTAGCTGTTCTTTAGAAAAGCCTTTTTGCCATTGTTCGTGTTCTTTGCTTTAGGATACTAACCAGTCAGCATACAAATATATCATTTCTGTTCCTGTAAGAAGGAACACCATTATATGAAGCAGCCGGCAAACTTTCAAAAGTTATTAAAATGATAAAATATTAGACCAAGGCCTGGCTTAAAGAAAGTATTCAGCAGCAAAATGACACATGATTTTCCATAGTGTCATCACTAATGACGGGGACTACAGATTGCAGGTGTAAAAGAGAAACTCCAATGCAGTAATAAAAGAAATTAGATTATTCAACTTTGAAAGTGCTCAGAGCACAGAGAAATAATGCAACAGAGTGCAGGTCAAAATCTGCAGAGACATTTTGGCATCAAGTTTCCACAGCTTTAGTAAGCAGATAAACTCCCAAGTATTTGTTAACAATCAATTCATGGAATATGTAATAGCACAGCTCTGCCTATCAGTAATAATTATTGAGATCCAGCTATTCAATAATATGTGAAGGATTAAAAAAAGCAGTGGTGTCTACAGATCTTTAAAAATATTGAAGAACTAATGCCAATGCATCAATGCATCAATGCACTGAGATAGCCCAGACTAGGACATGTGATATATATGCCATTGGAGAAACTGCATGTATGTCATTCTGCAGGTATCTAAGTACTCTTATTCCATGACTACTTTAGAAAACAACAGTGTCTTTTCTAAATTTTGACAAAAGAATAGCAAGAATTATTAGGATCAGAAAAAGAAAAAGAATGTGAAAAGGCTAAAATATGGACAAGGTGTATTACTAGCTTTTATCTATATAAATATTGGTGAATTTTATCTTCATATGCATATTTTATTATGGATTTAATACTTTATTTCAGACAAACGACAGCTCTGCTTTGAGGATGACAAAGTAGTATGAACTGAATATATGTATAAAAAGTAACAAAAAAGAGTGAAAAGAATTGCATAGGACAATCTGAGAGACCAAAATCAAATTATAAGGGATCAAACAAAGAATTTTTAATATGTTTATAGAAGAAATTATCAGCAGGTGTGATATGATAATTCCCCATTAATTTTAATGGTAATTGTAATGCCTATAAGTTTATACTGAATTTTCCCATGTAGCTTACAAGAACATTTGCTGAGGCAGAACAGATTCTTAAGGTGAAGCTCCAACTAATTTCATCAACAAAATAGTATTCATCTGGTTTTATCTGGTCATTTAAACACCCTCTATTGAAAAGTAGTTATAAGCCAATTCAGCTGTTCTTCACTATGCATCTTAGGATGGGATCTCTGCACTGTTTATAAAAGATGGAAAGACAATTAACACACTAATTTGCATTAATTGACTTGAAATGAGAAACAATATCATAATGACAGGCAGGGATATGAGCACGGAAAAAATGTATTGGAGTTTCTGCATAGTTTATGAGTTTCTTAGCTATTATTTCAGGAAAAAGACCCCATTTTCTGAATACTTCTTATCCACTTTCATTGTGAATATGCATTTCAAGCTCAGCACTGACTGTGGATTGTTTTCAGTATTTGCAGTCATACAGCTTTATACGGTTTGTCATATATTTGTTTTATAATTTCTCTCTTAGGAACATGAGATAAAACACTGCTTTCCATTTTTTTGCTTGTGGAGGCTCTGAGTCACACAGAGAGACGGATAGCAATGACTGGAGAACGGAATCATCTTCCTTCCATTTCACAAGACTGGGGATTACACAGTAGTGAGAAAAGTATAATCTACACTGTGGATAGAAAGACTCAACCCATGGAAATAATACATCTCAGTTATTTTATATAAATTTTTTCCTTCTTATAACCACACATTAAACTGACTCGGCATTCATGTGTGCAACATGTGTGCAATATGATAATGCTTTTTACTTAATGAAATTATTTACATTTCTATTAAAATTAGGAATTATACTAATTTATTTTATTTATTTTCAGAAAATTAGAAGCCACTTAACATTTTATTTAGGCTGAAGTTTGCCCAAACCTTGATTTGCAGTTCTTGAATAATTTTATGATTGACACACTTTTTATAACCTTGATTATTTTTCCCCTTTTATTCTTTTTGCAGCACTCTGAGAGTTAATAATTTCCTAACTAGTTTACATTCTCCTCTTTGAAGAGTCCGAATTTCTATGCAGAAAATGCTGTTTGCTGCAGATAACGAAACCATTAAAAACACTCTGTTGTACCCAGTCCACTACTGCTTTATGTGCAAGATGAATACTAAAAGCACCATTAGCAGCAGAGACCGTTACCAATCACTTATTGACAATTACACAATTAATTAAGTGGGTGCTTCACATTAACATTTTTAATCTGAGTGTACATTTTCTGTTATGCATCTAAAACAAACATTTGTTGGACTGGAGGACAGGAGCAATCTTAGTCTCTTCCTAACCAGAGATCTGCAGCAAACAAGAAGCAAGCATTATGCAGCACATGGCTTCGGTCTGCATTCATGACTCACAATCATGCCACGCTGCTTGTACAGCAAAGGAACAGCACGTACTTAGCCATGCACAAGAGACTACTGTCTTCATCCTCATGCCAATGCTTCTTTCTACTGCTATGGATAAAATGACACTCAAATTATCTTAAAAGATGTAAGAACAGAAATAAACACATGCATCAATCAGCTACACTTCCCACAAGAAAAGAACCAAACTTTTTTATATACGTCTTTATTTCTGTTTCCTGAGATCCTACAAACTGTACTGCCTATTTAACTGAGCCTTCGATCAACAGTCTTTCTTCTGGAAAACATGGGTGGAAATGGCACCCTAAAAGTTTTCAAAGGAGAAATACCTTTTATAAAATCTTGTGCCAGTAGGATAAGCACCATATACTTCCCTCAAACTTCCTTCCTATTGATCTTACAAACAGATAACAGAAACAAGCAGTTGACTCTTTTGTTTATATCCCAGTTTTGCTATTTCACTGTTCTGCAGCTTTAGAAAAACAGTGATTTGGGGGATGGTGTGTGTGCTATGATTATGGTGTAACAATATTTCATAGATTGGTATTTACAAAGTATTGTGAAGTGTAATGAATGTATTTTAACTTTTTTGTATAGAAAGGCTCTGTAATATTGATTAAAAGGAAAAAAAAAAAAAGCTTAATTATAATACATTTTTACATAACCAGCCCTAGAATACCTCCCAACATAGGAATACAACCAGATACATCAACAACTGTCTAATTCTTCACTTTCAGTGCTGACTTGACATCACGAAAAAGCTCCCTCTGTAATAGCTCCCTCTGAAATGTTTCTCTGTAGCATTTACAAGCTCCCAGAAAAATTGCCTGAAGGCTCAAAGATTTAAGGTTTTATGTCTAATAAACATTTTAAATAATCCTATTAATTTAGTAAATCAATAGAAAATAAACAATGAAGACTTTTTTACGTAACTTTAGATGGAAAGCTACTCTTTATGCTTCTTTAAGCTAATACTTTAATGTATTCTCTCTGTCAGACAGTTATGAATATATCTATCTCTAAAAATCCCTACTGGCAAACAGAAGGCTAAAAGAAGGCAATGAATCTAACTATTCATGATTGAGGACTTATCAAGGTAACTACACAGAAAGGGAAGGGGAAGGCTGATATATTAAAAACACTTCTACTATTGCAAGTCATGGAAGAAGGTCTCTTAATCCAAGAGCAAGTTTTAAAAGTAAATAAAACCATTTGTGTTCAGATCAGTGGTCATGTTGGCAATAAACATCACTCATGAGGGCCTACTTACCTCTAACTGCATCTTTTCCAGCCACCTCTCCTTTCTTCCATACATTTCCACACAAAGCATTGCTGTGCCTGCAACATTCCCCTTCCTCATGCCTCTTGCTACACACATTGTTCTCCTTAAATTATATTCCTGGGCACAGGATGATATTAATAGGAGATAGACTAGACAGCTTTGATCTTTTTTTATTCACCTCCTTCCATCAATGAATGACAAATTGTAGATGCTCCTTTTTTTGTTTGTTTGTTTTGGGGTTTTTTTTTTTGGTTGTGGGTTTTTTGGTGTTTATTTTTGGTGGTGGTGGTAGTGGTGGTGTGTGTGTGAGGTTTTTTGTTTTGTTTTGTTTTGTTTTGTTTGGGGTTTTTTTGTGTATTTTCTGTTTGTTTGGGTTTGGTTTTTGTTTGGTTTTGTTTGTTTGTTTGTTTTGTTTGTTTTGGGTTTTGTTGTGGTTTGTTGTTGTTGTTGTTTTGTTGTGGAGTTTTTTGGTTTGGTTTGGTGGTGGGTTTTTTTTTTTTTTGTCTTTAACTTAGATGTGTTCTCCAGGCCACAATGTCAGAAAATGAAAAGGATAAGGTAGCACACATGCTACCTCCTTTATATTGCACACCATCCTTCATAGTTCTCTATTCTCACATAGCTTTCGGAAGGTGTTCAGCAGGGCACAGGTCTCACGAGGACCCCGTGTTCTGTGCACCATGCCATGTGCCCAGTGTGTGAAATGGAAATGGGAGCTTTTGTTTAGCAAACTAAACTTATATTCTGATGTGTTTAGAGAAGTTTTCAGATGATCACCATAGGTGTCTCACTTGCAAGGAAGTATAGGGACAAGGAAACTTTTGGCTGTATTGACTTAATTTTCAGTGACAGACCAAAATTCAATTTATGAATTGAATAATGTAAAGCTTCTAATGTAAAGCTGTAATTAAGAAGAAGTTGTACCTTTCCCCTTTCCAGCATAGCTTGGGTTTGTGAAAAGAATGTTCTCTGGTACTCAAGCCTCTGCTGTGGCTTTGGAGAGGTATACAAGATTAGTGCCTTTGATGATCTTCATTGGCTCCTCAGACTGGAATGCCATATGTAAGGGCTGTATAAAGCCATAACACAGATCTAAATTATCTAAAAAAAAATGAGCAAATCCTTTTGTAGCCTTTTTTCTTTTCTTTTCTTTTTTATTCTTTAGATAATCCACTTTTTATATTGAGCACTGGTACCAGTGTGTAAGAAACTGTCACTAACATCATTATTATGTCTGTGCACACTCATAAACTGGAAAAATATTTAGATTCAGTTCTTGGCAGGGACCATAATGGAACTAATTGTGAAACTCTGTTTTGATACAGAGATTTGTCCTTGTTCTGAGCAACAGAGGAACTAATGTGGTGTGCAACAGTAGAAACAAAAAACCCAGGAAAACTGCAGAGAGCTTTATCACAGAACAAATCTGGAACAAGTCCTGGAAATCTAAAAAAGCTACAGCAGTGTTGCATTGTTGTATGAGCAACAATTCTGAATTAGTCTTTTGCAAAGCAAAAGGCTTATACGAAAAGGAACTGAAGACAGAAAATACTAATGGAAAGGACCAGGTTTATGCCACTTACAATTGTTTAGCTTATTCCCTTTGAGCCATTTCAGAGAGGACAGGAGAACATACTCCCTTTGTACAATTTAGTCCTTCCAAAAAGCTGCAGTCTAAACATTTCACACCCTGCTGTTAAAACCATGGCTGTTATGCCACTTTATTTCTATCAGCTCATTTATTCTAAAAGTATCTCTAAAATATTAAAATATCCACATCACAGGATGCACTGATAATGAAGAAATTACAAGGTGCTTTCATGACAAGACTTGAGGGGTCCGAGTTCCTTTTCTAATTTGTCAGTGGAAACACGTCTGTTAATCACGACTTCTCAGCCAAACCCATTGTTGCCTGCATGAGTGCTTCTCTCCCATTTCCCTGGAAAGTTAAACTGCCTTCTAAAATCTCGCGTGAGCCAAACTAACCTCTGCCTTTGCAGTAAACCAGAAATGAGTAATATTTTCTGAATCAAACAACTGTTTTAGCTGAAAGGCTTACACCATCACCAAACAGCTGAGTTGCTGGCTGAGTCCAGACCCAAGACAAATCTAGGAGCAGAACAAGCAACCTTCCAGGTTGAGGACTGAGGTGCAAGATGCATTAAATACTGCAAATGAAAGATCTGTTCTGGCTGAGCAGATTCTGGAACTCCGGTGTTAACACAATTTGTAAAGGAATAATCTGAGAGATTATACTACTGATGTGCTTCATATGATGACAGATGATAAAGCAAGGTGTAGGCTCATGGAGAATCAATATCTTGAATCTGCTTTATTTAGGCAATAACCAAATTAAAATTAGACGCTTTTGAAACTTCTTTTATTTTAGTGCAATAAAATGCAATAAAGTAATTCAAAAGATGCCCTAGCCTTAAGAGGTTTAAAAGCATCCACAATGCCATGTTGCTACAATTTAAAATATATCACCATTCATTGCAAATCAGGTTTTCACAGGTTTGTAACACTTAAAAACTTACTCAAGGCTTGTACTATACATTCAGTACAAGAACATGTTTGGGGGAAAAACACAATAGAAATCTTTTTCTCACTTCTGGGCTATATATATCAAGAAAAAACCCCAAACAAACCACAGTTTATCACTGAGAATAAAAGAAAACCATTATACCAATTAGAGTATGTCTTCTGTGAAGTCCATGATTTTCACATGCATATTTGTACATTCAACCCAGGGAGGTGGTGGAGTCACCATCCCTGGATGTGTTTAAAAAAGACTGGATGTGGCACTTGGTGCCATGGTTTAGTTGAGGTGTTAGGGAATGGTTGGATTCAATGATCATAAAGGTCTCTTCCAACCTTGTGATTCTGGAATTCTGTGATACCTAAAGCCCTCCTCCTTTAGCTGAATTTTTTCAAGCCTGTACAATAACAGATTATTTTGGTCACTGCAATTCAGGCAGGGGAGGAAATTAGTGAGACATAAGCTTTATTGTTTACAGACATGTTTTCTATGTAAATATATCTTCCTCTTTTTTTCCCATAAAAATTTAACTGAGAACTTTAGTTTGTGGCCTAACAGTGGCTGCATGATAACTTCACCATTAAGTATAAAACCTAACAGCTCCTGAATGAAAAAAAAAAATCTTCCCAAACAAACCTAATTCAAAGTGCTGATCCTTAGGAGGTCTTAATTCATCCAGTTTTCTTGGCAGGCTACAGGTTTGCAGTGGCACTTATTCCATATGTTCTTTTGGTGATCGTCTGAGGAAGGCAAATGGTGGAAATATCAGGTGCAATTCTCTCATAATCCATTAAAAATGTTATTAAATATCACCTGACTCCAGTTATTAGCCATAGGTATTTGTGTCTGATTATATTTCCATGTCAGACCAAATTCTTGATTTAGTATTTGTTTTGGTAGAGTCTACAGTGAAATTATATTAATATCCAGATTTATACCAAACCAGAGGAGAAAACGTGCAAAATAAATACCCTGTAAATGTAACAAAAACTCCTCTACTTGTATTGTTGACTTAAATGAAAGTAAAATGAAATGAAAACATTTACATGTATGCCAAATTACCTGTAAGCTAAGGCCTGCCTTTCTAATCAGTTCTGTGGAGATGGGTCTTGACATCTTTTTGAGATCTCTACTGATTTTGAGGATGCTCAAACAAGTGATCAAACATGCAATGCACTGCATAAAATATTAATGCAAAACTGTAAAAAAATTCCATGGTAAGAATATTAGAAAAATAATCACAACCATTTAACATATAATTGGCTTATTTGCCATAAAAATTGCTTATCTTTCTATAGAGTAGTAGTTAAATATAATTATTATGCCCTGCTTAAATTGAAATTATTGTTATTCTTAAAGATCAGCAACTCATGAAGAAATTACTTTGCTTTATATTTATTATTCTTAGTTAACTTCCAGCTTTCTGTAGTTTCAAAAGTAAATTTACCTACCTGCTGATAAAAGCAAGTTTTTACAAATTTTCATTTAATTGCTTCCTATTAATTTTTCCCTACCTTTGTTTGTGTTTGCCCACCTTCAAAGAGTCTGTATGAACAGAATCAATCCTATTTGACAATGTTTAAAGCAAAATAACTAACAAGATGTTTATCCCATAGATTTTACTAAACATTAGAGGGAAAATGCAGTGTTTAGAAGACAATTTAAATAATGTCCATTACATCCTATTACGGTTTCACACTTTACAGAGCATGTCATGATTTCTTTTAATTTGTACAAGAACACAGCTGAGAAAGGTGCCATTCAGAAATGAATGGCAGAAAAGAAGTCCAGCCAAAAGCCTCAGAGACACTCAGTATCTGAAAAGCAAACTCAGATCTCTTTTATTCACTGTTTGTGTTTTTCGTTTACATCCTTCAGTACTCCTTTGCTATTTTGAACAAAGTTGGCAAATTTTAATCATCCATTATTTTGATGGCATGACATTTAGTGTCTTTCCAGATCACCCCTAAAGGCCTTAAATGCTAAATATACTAGGGTGATTAATGACTCTTCTTTTGTACCATTGTACCTACCTGAAAGCATTACCCTTCAACACAGTCTTCATTTATAGTTCACAGCTCATTCTCTATACACATGAAACTCCAAGTTAACATTTTCTTTATATGCATGAAACTCTGAGTTAATGTTTTCAGAAACAGAGATTATTCTTATCTACTGCCCTCTCCTTTCATGGTAGTTTTAAAAGTTGTTTTTCTTGTAATTAATACATGGAGTGAATTTCTTTGTGACTGGATGTTGTTCACACACCACAGTCATCACTTCTTGAAGTAACTTTGAAGACTTAAATCAGCAGAATGTATCAAGATTTTGTGTATTGTAGCAAGCATTGTTAATAAAGTCAGGGTACCTTTTAGTTAGAAAACTATTGTAATATTGAAGGACATTTTAATTCTCTAATAGAGTCTAGCTATCAAAATTTCTATGGGATAGATAAAAAATCTAAATAAATCACAGTGTTATGAATACTATGATGAGCACTAAATGCAGTTTCAGGTGAAATCTGGTCTAGACCACTTAGAGTTTATTTACCCTAAAAACTGCTTAGTTGCTTATAGAGTTGTAGTTAACTGTAATTATTATGCACTGTTTAACTTTAATTTCTTTAAAGATAAGAAACTCATGAGAAAATTCCACTGATTTATTAATTACATATGTTTTATGTGATTTATTAAATGTGTGCCTTTTGCAACATTTGAGTCAGAGGACAGATTTCAACTCCTGTCATAGAAAAAAATCTGACAGATATTGGCAGATAATTTTCACATTTTACCCTTAATTCTGAATCCTCCCATTTGGAGTCATAAAAGAATACGGGAGTTGTAAATTTCCAGATGTAAAACATTTGTCTTTACTCTGGCATTTTCTTGACAGTATGTTTGTTACCCATTCAAGCCCTGATATTTAGCTTTTGGGGGGAGTTAAGTGCAATCAGAGCACTTATTTTAATTCTTCTAAATACGTATTATGATCCTGCCATGGGACGTATCCTATAGTAGCCACAACTGCAAGACATGGCATCTCAAAGCCAAATTACACTATTTAATTAGGGGCAGTTAAGAGAAATATTGGGTTCTGGAGATATGAACCCCAGGATAGGCCCTCATCTGCTAACTAACCCTCATCATAAATTAACAAATATTCCTAATTTATGTACTTCTGTGGATCTTATGTAAATATTTACACCATAAGTCTGTGTTCTCATATAAAATAAACCATAAACCAAAACTGTATTGTTGATCTATTCAAGTGTAGGTTATGGTGAACCATGAAGTGTTTATTAATAAATAAAGGATTACATTATCTGATTTTATTGTAGCATTTTGACATACTTAAATTGCACATGCTAAAGAAAAAATGTAACCATTCTTTCTCAAATAATTTGCAAATCTTGGAAGAATGCACAGATTCCTGCTCCTTAGATACCTTGTCAGTTTTCCACAGTGAAAAATCTAAAGTCAATAATTTTGGAAACATGCTTGAATGTTACCATGAATATTTGGTAAACATCTTATGCAAAAATAAGACACATTGATATTTGTCATTGTTTGAGTTCTAGGGATGTTATAGTCCCTTCATTCAACTGTAGAATAAACAATAATTTAAAAGACATGAAAGGATGAATGTCATGGTCATTATCTTTGCTAGAAGACCTGTAAATATGTCTATTACATTTAGAGTAAACACACTGATTTTATAATTTATAGGCCAACTTTTACTGAAGTTATAAAATCACGGAGTAAGAAAACATTTTTTTCCTATAAAGTATTTAGAGAAACTCATGCAAACCATGCAAAGTCTAATTGCTAAACAAAATGTTGGCTTTCTGTGAAAAATAACTGGAAGCATACTATGTTATTATGCTATAATATTTTTCCTGGGCATTACATTTAAAAAAATATTAGTAGCGATATAAGAAGTTGAAATCTCCAATAATGTATCAAAGTATGTGATCAATTGTCAACACAAACTTATAACATATTAGATAAATTTCAAGGCAAGGAACCTCAGGGCAACAAGGTGGTTGTGGTTACAGTGTTATTTCAGAGTGCAGGTATTGAACTGACAAAACTAAAAGCACAAATCCCTATTTATGGCTCCACCCCAACATGTACTTAACCAATCTCCAAGGAAAACATGCAAGAGATGGGCTCGCAGCCCTTCCCCAATCTTTATCGCATTTAGTCCTTGAATTCCCTTTTGACCCTCTTTTATTTAACTGCAGAAATATCCATATTACAAGTGAGAGAAGGCAAGTGCTTATTATGCACCTTAAACTCAGCTTGGAAGTGTAAGTACAGCACTGTGCCAGAAAATAATCCTGATCTTGTGCTAGAGTTTGATAAAGCTACTGGCAAAAGTTCCCTTAAGGATATAAAGTACTGATACACACATCTTTGAAAGCACTGTCAGTTTATCTGAGCTGAGTGTTGAGACACATTCTTATCAAAGCTGTTTTGGCATCCAGGGGAAAAAAGAGGGGTACATTATGCCTAGACACCATGAAGGACTCAAGTGGCTAGGTACATGCAGGGTGTCCCTACCAGCTTTCAGCAAATCTGGGGTATTCATCTTCTACAGAATAATGCCCTAATCAGGGCATTTGCTCTGAATTTTAAGCATGATTGAACTTAAGAAGGTTTGCCTCTACAACATTGTCTTCCAAGTACTCTGTTCTAGCCACAAAAAAAACCCAGAGCCCCAAACACCAAAAACCTCTCCTGTGTCAAAGTGCTCTGTTCTCTTGAAATAAACTTCTGTTAAGACTGAAAATGTGTGGATACAGAATAAGTGAACCTGCCTTAGTATCCTAGTGGATATACAGTAATTTGAAATACTCCCTTACTGATTCATATTCTATTATTTTATTTCCATGAAAATGCAATCCTGTGTGAAAAAAAACCATATGAAATTAGAGAATACAGGTCATCCCAATGCTCTTCTGTTTTAAATTGTTTTCTGGGGCTCTGAACAAAAGCTGATGAAAAATCACATCTCAGTGTTGAAGATAGTTTATATTTTTGAGGTGAATTCAAATGCATACTTTCCCAGATTAAAGTCTGGGAAAGTGTAAGGAAAAGCAGCCTGTTTTCTAGTATTTAATATTTGAATGTTCCATGGGTCATTGAATAGATTACACACAAAAAGTGTTCAAATAAACTCTGTTTAACAAGTTTTAAAAATTATTTACAATATGGAGAAGAAAACTTTATCTTAGAAAAATACCAAGAAAAAACGTCAAGAAAAACAGTTAAGAAAGCTCCAGAAGTGCATCATAACACTGCTAATGCAGCTCTGCAGAGGTGGAAGTTTAAGTCACCCTTGCATTCTGATTATCTTTGAGTGTGGTTTGGCTTCTGATAAAAAATAGAGCTGCTTTAGAGTTATCTTAGTCAGAATTAACAATTAAGTCATGTACCTTCCAATTCTTCCCATTTTATGGAATTTGTCAGATTATAGAAGTATACTTCCATGTGTACCTCCAGTGCCTCATATAAAATTCCTGACTAGAGTAAGATAGGTTTTCCACAGGAATAACCATTTTGGTTTCACATTTTCACAAAGGGGAAATTCAGCAAAAAGTAGGTAAAGAACTACTGCAGTAGTGCAAAGGCCTACAAGAACAGAACAGGTCCTGGATGTGTATTCTTCAGGGAAATCTTTTGGACATATTTGAAGCACATATGTTTATTAATTTCAAATAGCTTGGGGTTTTGCCCAAAGACAGGAATGAAATAAAGACTGTTATTTTCTCTGTCTCATACTCAGACTCAAATTAAAAGATTTACAAGTATGTTAGAAAAAGATCACACAAAATTGACTACACTTTGCTTTTGAGCCATGGAAAAAAAAAGTTTTCTAGTTTTCTACTTTTAATCTCTGTCTTCTATTAAATCTTTCATAGAGAACAAATACTAATAGTCTGAACTCTTCAGCCTCCCGATGATGGGCATGTAGAGTAAAAAAGTATGAAAAGTAAATTACCCAGCTCCTGTGTGAAAGTGTTTACTTCTCTTCTAGCAAAGGTACTTCAGAGAAAAGAAGCCTGATCTCAGTAATGTCAGTTTGGGGTTGTACAACAATATGCCTTGATAAGCTACAAACAGGTTTTTCTTTAATTTAAGAAAATATTTTATTCTTGTTCAGACAAATTGAGACCTAGATGCCAGATGACATGCAATGACATGAAATTGTTTCTGAATAGACATCATTGAAAAGCTGGAGCTAAATCCATCTTACAATGACCAGCGATTTTAATGAAGTCTTTTAATATGATCAAGAGAATCTAAAATTGATTTGAGGAATGTTCTCATCAGACATACAAAGAACTCAAAAATTCAAAGACTGATTCTATAATTAGAGAACCACCCCAAAAGAAAAATAGAAAGGCTGACTAAAAAATGAGCTATTGAACTAAACCACATAAGAGACCTTTGAAAAGAACTTTGTAATAAACACAGCCTGCACTGAGAAGTAATGAAAACATATGCTAAAAGAGATTGTTGAACATTAAAAGATAAATCTTCTGGTTTTTAGGTAGCTTTCATCCAGTCTTCAATAAATATTCTTCCTGTATTGAGCTTCAAAAATGTCCACCAACTTAACCAATACTTGTCTTCAAAGAAGATTTTAGGTCTTATAACCGTCATTGCTCAAGGGTTACTTTTGTTGTACTAATTAAAGGAGAGCCAAATATTGAGGGAAGTGCAATTGAACGACTCAGTCCAGCTTAGTGTTTGCTCCACCTGTACATGATCTTTGCAGGAAATAGCAGTTGGAAGGATCCAAGGCAGTTGGGGATCAGGGGTGTAGTACTCAAGCTTTCCATCCTATTTTCATTTGACAGTGAATATTTATTCTCAAATATGCACAGAAATCTTCCCCACTGCCTTGGAAGACACAAGAGATTTGGCACAAAATCTTGAAGCCCCCATCATACAGAGGTAAATAAAACTAGTGCACATCCAGCACACATTTACTATGCACTGGGCAGAGGAACCTCAAGCCATCCCACTGATACCAGTTTGATGTAAGGGACAGCAAGAGATGCCCAGAACCTCGAGAGGGGTCACAGGTCAGCAGAACACCTGGAGAGCTGCGCAAAGGAATTCAAGGTGCTCCAGCTTCATCAGGAGCCCAACATAAATGCCTCTATGCAGACACACGTAGTGTGGGAAATGAAAAAGAGGAGTTACAGAAGTATGCACTACCCTGGCCTTTCTGAGAGCAGACCTTGGCATCTTCAGGGACCTGCTTATTAGAGTACCATGGGATAAAGCTCTGGAGGGAAGAGAGGCACCAGAAAACTCATTAATATTCAGGGATCACCTCCTCCAAGCTCAGCAGTGATGCATTACAGTGAAGACAAAGTCAGGCAAAAACACCAAGAGGGCTGTGTGAATCAGCAAGGAGATCCTGGACAAACTCAAATACAAAAGCAAAGGAGTGACAGGTAGCCTTGGAGGAATATAGACTTTTACAAGGGCATGTAGTGGTAGAACAAGGAGGAAAGGCTTTAAGCTGAGAGTGGGTTTAGATGAGGTATTAGGAAGAAATTCTTTGCTCTGAGGGCAGAGAGGCACAAGAAAAGGTTGCCAAGATAAGTGGTGGGTGCCCCATCCCTAGAAGTGTTCAAGGCCAGGCTAGATGGGGCTCTGAGCAACCTGGTCAAATTGAAGGTGTCCCTGCCTGTGGCAAGGGGGTTGGAAAAATATGGTCTTTAGGGTTCATTCCAAACCAAACCATTCTATGATTCAATGATCTTTGGAAGAATCCCAAGTACTGGGTCAAAGCATACTTTAGTATATTTGAGTGCTTAAGGTCACTTAGTTTCAAACAAGTAGGGATTTTTTTTAAGAAATACCTTGTCAAAAAGTTTGACTTTGATGAAGGATGTTGAAAAGAAAAAGCACTAGCTTTTTGATGGTAAAGAAATGAGCTGTAACCCATAACAGTCCAATTCAGTTTTTGTCCCTGGAGACTCATTTGAACTCAGAAAGTCTATTTCCCTCATGGTCTGATTGCGCATGCTAACCACCAAATTTTAAAAACCCCCTTCTTTCTATTTCTTCCTGGTTCGATGGTTATTTAATCATATAAACAATGCTGAGGAGCTTTCCTGGAAGAAATGAGCAGATTTCTATTCTGAATAGTGTATGCCCAAAGGTTTCAGATTCCTTCTCTAGCTTAGTCAGAGTAAGAACTTGAAATCAGATTGTATCTGTCCATGGCAAGCACCTTACCACCTGGCCCAGCTGGCCACATCCAATTACTGCACACTGGCAGATCATTTTGTCACAGACATTTTTCAGACACATACCCTTTGTGTAGCAATATGGTATAAATCCCAGCTTGTTGCTTTTTCTTCTCCCACAAAATGGTAGGTTTGCTGTTAGGCCAGGACTAATTGTGGTAGCCGTGACAGGACTAATTGTGGTAGCCATGACCTATTTGTGACACTTTCCTAGTGGACAATTTACCATCAGTGAGGTTTATCTTATATTAACCTTCAAGCTATGTAGACAAATTAAATAGGTTTTTCCTAACTTCAGCAGTAAGGATGCTCCCGATGATGAGCAGTTCAAAAGTTGTTTTTGTTTGGTTTTTATAGTGAATCTGTTGCCTGCCTGAACACAGATACATTAACAGCCCTAAAATCCTTCAGGAATTCACACAAAAAGTATACCATGAAAAGTATATGCCTGTTTTTACTACTCAAGCAAGTAAACCACTTTTTCAGAGTAGGAAAGGAAGTTGATTTCCTGAAACCTGTCTAAAATAACTTCGACAATAGCAGTAGTATTTGCACTGAAAAAAAATTATCAGATGTGAATATCTGCATTGTGAAGCTCTAATAGTTCTCATCTGGGGCTCTGCCTCTTGCTACTTCATTATGACCAAGCAGCCCAAAATTAGAGAAAATTTGGCTCTGCTCATAAGTGCCCATTTCACAGTGTTCAGTGTCTAGGACAGAGTGCTCTTCCAGGGACAAACAACAGGACAGGATTTATCTGATAGACTTAAGGTTAATTTAATTCATGATAGGTCATAGCTGGCTGGGGTATTTACAAGTTCAGAAAAGCATGAAAGGATTCCAAAGTCTCATTAGTCCATACTGTTCTTTCCATGATGCTCTGCAACTCAACATAGCTGGAACAGATGATCAAGGTTGTCTTAATATTCAGCGTGGTGGGAACAAAAACACAAAGCAAAGCCTGTGCAAAGCTGCTATGGTTTTTCTCATCTGACTGAAAAGCTACACATCTATTAGCTGTATTCAGATATTAAAAACCTGCTCATGAGAATGTCTTAAAAGGCTTATTAGTTTGGATGGTTGACTCAGCTGAAAACAGTGATTCACATCCTTGTAATTATCTTTTGCAGACAAAACTAAGCAAGCTGAACTGCATACTTCTGAATGAACTGAAGACCAGTATTAAATGAGGGTTTATTTAAAATAGTGCTACATTTGGAACTGAAGAGAATGAGTGAGATTTATTGCAGCTAGTATTATACAGTGCAAAAGATATGAAGGTTACCTCATAAGAATTCCCAGTAAAAATTACTGTTGTATTCCTGAAGATCTGCAATACACTTTTCTCTTTTAAAAGAATATACTTTCTGAATTTATCAATGGGTCCTAGGTCTTGAGAATTTTACAGTTAATTTCCCTCCTCACTCTCACACTTTTGCTCATACATGCCTGTATAATTCAACCAGTTGTTCCCTGTATTAGCTTTAAGATTTTCTCAGCATGACCTGGCACTCTGCACTTGCAGCCAAGAAATCCAACCATGTCTTGAGCTGTGTTCAGAAGCCCTGTGGCCAAAAGGGCCTCTCTGCTCTGCTGAGACCCCACCTGAGTATTCCATTCAGCTCTGGGGCTCCCAACCTAACAAGAACATGGTCCTGTTGAAGTGAGTCTAGAGGAGGACCATGAAGACAATTCTCTAGAGAGCAGGAGGGAGCACCTCTGCTTACAAAGACAGACTGAGAGGGTTGGAGCTGTTCAGCCTGGGGTAGAGAAGGCTTCAGGGAGACCTTATAGCACCTTCCAGTGCCTAAAGGGGACTACTACAAGAGAGATGGAAAGGGACTTTTTACAAGTGCATATAGTGACAGAACAAGGGGGAATGGTTCTAATCTGAAAGAACAGGTTTAGATCAGTTATTAAGAAGAGATCTTTTACTGAAATTTACTGAAAAACTGGCACAGGAGGCCCAGAGAAGCTGTGGATGCCTCATCCCTGGAAGTGCTCAATACCATCTTGGATGGTGTTTCGAACAGCCTGGTCTGGTGGAAAGTGTCCCTGCCCATGGCAAGGGGCTTGGAACTAGATTATCTACAAGATCGCTTCAATCCATAACATTCTGCAATTCTATTATTTTATAAATTATACTTCAACTTTTGCAAATAGGAGCATGAGTAATGTTATAATAGCAAAAGATAATTGGACACTGTCCATAAAAAGTTGCCAATCTGGTAGAAAAATTTTATAAAATTAAAAAACAAACAAACAAACCAAACCAAAACAAGAAAAAAATATCTTGTTTAGATTTCTCCCATCCTAAATAAAGACACTTCAATACAAACAAGACAAAGAGCTAATATTCACCTATTCAGGAAATGAAGTTTTACACTGAAAGAAGAAACAAAATAGAATTTAACTCAAGAAACCTAGGAAAACTGGATGTGTTCCCAAGTACATGCTTATAAGTCCTGAGCAGACTTTTTCACATCTGGAAATGTGTCATGTCACCCTATGGCCCTGTATGGCCACACAGGAGAGAAAGGGCAGAGATACATTTCTACTGAACCCACTTACCTGCGGTTAAACATCTGCTGTAGGATGAGATTAACTCCAGTCTATGTCAATGTTCTTACTGGAGAATAAAAGTCTGGGCACTAATCCTAAGTGACATCAATTAATCCTTTTCTGGAGGCATACATAACGATGCATGTGTACATGGATATATATTATTTATGTGCACACATATATATATATGCATGTTATTTGCACCTGTCTTCCCAACTGAACAATTTTGGGTGTTTATGAAATTAGAAAAAATTAATCCTATCCATTGTCTAAGTTATTGAGAAAAAAATGCAATTCCTACCCAGGACAAGAGAATCTTTTTCACTCAGAATTTAATATCTGCATGCAGAGATGATATGAATATGCTGTACACATATCAAATCCCTTAGAGGTTTATAAATATCATTAGCAAAGATAAACTGTGATTTTGTGATTCATAAAATGAGAGGCAGTGTGGAAAAGACCTTTGAAAGGCATCAATAACATAGTCAGTAAATCAGAGACCAAATGCTGGGAGTGCTTAAAACCAATGGCACACAAAAATAAGCATTGATGGAAAAGATCTACAACTAAAACACTTTCTCCCACAGTAGTTTGTAGATTGTTGGTCTTTTCTATTGACTTTTCTGTTTCTTTGCTGTTAAACAGGGACTTAAAGTTTCATTTGTACATCTCATTAGATACTCTCTCCAGGTACATTTCAAATCGGAGTGCTTTCAGAAACACATTATTCCAAGTTTTCAAGTGTACTAGGATTTTGCAATCTTAACAAAACTCACTTTAAAGAGACATAAGAATATTAAGCTTGTAAATTTGTGATTCTGACAATTGCAGATTATAATTCAGGAGAATTATAATGTTCAGGTCTGTTCTGTAAAGGTAGACTAATCTCAACAGCTAGTATACATATTCAATACAGTATAGATTGGGAATGGTGATCAAAGAAAACACTTCTATACATAATTTTTTTCTTATCTATCTATCTATCTATCTATCTATCTATCTATCTATCTATCTATCTATCTATCTATCTATCTAATCTGCCTGTCTGTCTGTCTCCTGGGTTTTTTACTTTGACTTCAGCTAATAGAAGCAATAAACTCTGACTTATCTGAAAGCTTTACCCAAGAAATTCCATCTTAAATGAATCATTCAGCCGCTCACATGATGTGAGTCTTATCATCAGGCTGGAAATTTCATGCCATGAATCATGTTGAACTGTTCAAGGAAAAGGAATATAATACATAACGTTTCCAGGTATTCAAAGTAGCTGTGCTTCTTCACATGAGACAGCTACAAATGATTGCTTATGAGCAAAAACCAGGCCAGCTGTTATCTATGCTAATTGCTAACATCATTCGAAACAATAAATATATTTGAGTAAATCATAATGGTTTTCTGGAAAAATCATTTATGTAAGAACAGGTGAAGATTCTCTCATGATAGATAATATTTCAGTCCATTTTTTCAAGGCTGTACAGTGTACCAGAAGACTACTAAGACTTTTTTTTTGTCCTTATCTCTTGAATGTCAGTAGCAGACTACTAAAAAAAAAACCACAAAAAACAAAAAACAAAAAAAACCAACCAACCAAACAAACAAACAAACAAAAAACAACAAAAAAAACCCTACAAGTTGCCAATACAGCTAAGATCCTATACACTTTGGGTACACTGTTTTCATATATCTATAAAAAATAATGTTAAAACTAGTTAAAAAAACACCAAAACCACCCTGTAAATACCAAAGCACTTTTACTATAACTTTGAGCTAATTTTATCATTCATCTGGAAAAGATTTCCCTTTCCTACAACTTGTTTATTCAGAGTTTACCTTAGGGGACAGTGTATGGAATCAATGTGCTGTGCAATAACTAGCTGACTGCATGATCTAATTAACACTAACTTGTTATTTCCATCCTTCTATTTTTGTCATGGTCATTCCTAGTATTTTCACTTACTGCAGACCAACTCCTCAGAGCAGGATCTGTGGTATCTTCAGTGCCCATGATTCATCTATTAAATACAGCTGTCAAACCTTGTAGGACATCTTTTTCTTTAACCACTGCATTACTTAAAAGCACCATTTAATTGGCTGTCATTGGTTTGAGCAGTGAAAACTAAAAAAAGTCCATCTAAGTATCAAATCAAAATAATCAGACATGAGAAAGAAGTAAAAAAGAGGAAAAAAAGAAACATTCATTCACTTATATCTTGAAGGCACAAAATTTTCTTATAAAAAGATGGAACTGATGCTATAGATACAGCATAAAGCTTTATTGCTTTTTGTCTTTTTCTGGAAAATGATCCAATTTTTCCTGCTATGTTTAGTCCATCAGACAACCTATATCAGAAGAAACCAAATATAAGTGCTTCAGTGCTGGAAGATCTTTGTTAATTCATTGATAACCAAATGTGGAAGAGAGAAGACATTAAGTATTATAATTTAAAATGTTCTAATGTGTCTTTTTATAGAAAACGTAATTGCATGTATGTTAAATATTCACATTGCAAAGTAGTTTTGAAAAATTGCCCATCCTAAATTTGTCCCCCACCAAATTTCTATTTCCTAACATTACAACACAGTCCAATAAATACTTAAGTTTGACTTGTTCTTTTGATATTAATGCAGGCTATAAAGAAAACCATCTCAAAGAATCATCAAGTTTATTTTTCAGTCTTGCTACAAGATGATCACTCTATTGAGACTGTGGTGACCTCACTGTGACTATTCAATGAGTCTGTAACGCTTCACAGTGAAGCTTTTTAATTTATGCTAATCAGCATTCTTTATTTGCAATTAAAAACACGTGCTTTTATCATTTCACAAACATTTGATTGTGACAGCTAGTTCAGTGCTGGCTTTGTCTTTGGTTTAAAAGATGTGTAGAGCAATTGAATCAGAGACATTTTGATAATATAAAATTAACATTGCAGCTATAGATAATTATCCTGTTGCAGTGTCAAGGGATCCCTGTAGGTCACACTTTTAAAGGGGTTTAGATCTTGCACAGTAATGTCATATAGCTCTGCTAATCTACAAACTTTGGTATCTTTTATCTAAGCCGTCTCTGTAGTGATCTGTCATGTCTATGTTAAGCTTTTTTATAGTTTTTCAAAGAAAAGCACTTATTCATCTAACAAATTACATCATTGCACTTTGAGGACATGAAAAAGCTTTATTAAATAATTTTTATATTTTATTTAAAGAAATCATTAGGAATTAAAAATATTAGACATATTTAAAATATTTCTTTGCTGGGACAACTCGTACATGAGATTCTATTTCCTTTGCAGACATATATAATTTCTTTTCTGTATTTCTATTTCATTTATAAAACTAAATCTTGGGCAGAAAATGTCTTTTTCTGGTGTAGTTATCTTCCTTACTGTCAGTGGATGATACTGCCAGAATGTTTCTAAAATGTTCAACACTGACACAGCCTCTATGATATTCCTCTTCATCTCTTGGTATTCATGTGAACGTAATAATGCCTACAAGGTATTGTAAATTTCAAGTTTGTCTGTCAGCTAGTTCAAGTAACCAGCTAGTTTTTCAAAGATTACCTTCTGCTTCACTGGATTTGAAGTCTACAATCCACCTTCTTTCTCGTGTTTTGCAAAAATACAAGCATGGCTGAAAACGAGCAAAATAAACAATATAGCTTATTCTAATCACTGGAAGAAGTTGCAGGTGGGCATATTTTACAGACCAATGAAATTCCCTCTTTCTACATGCAATGTTCATCTAGTCAACATCACATCAATCTATATGTAGCTGAATAAAAATCAGCACAAATACACACATTTGCTTTTATTTATGAATAATTCTAATGTTGAAATTGGTATACATAATTTGAAGTAAAAAGCCTATCATTTTCAAAAGGACTATGTTTATACACATCTTTGTTGTTAGATATGCCAGAAAAGCAAAAGCATGCCCTTTGTTAATGAGGTTTTCACTTTTGCTTTAAAGGCCCACAGAGACCTGGTGGGATAATCCTCTGTGAGCTATAACAAGCTGTTAGGTGAATATCTGCTTGACACCAAAATTACAGAATCTTATTAAAAATATTCTGCTGTGGCAGCACTGAAAGACATATTCTCACTCTAAAAAAAATTCAGAATCTCCTCTGTTCTTTTTTACTTTAATGTAAAAAACTGTTTATTGTCCTAAGACAAATAACAATTAAAGTCTCCTAGTGAGACTCTGCAAAGTGGTTGTTTTGAGGTGGACATAAACTGCTACCCACAAGTCTTTCCTAAACTTCAGCCAATATTTGAGAATAAGTGCCATCTGGTAATTATTCAGCTTCATCAGTCCAAATGTTCTTTCAATTAGTTTGTTTAGTACGACTAATATTGGCTTCATGCAATCAAACATAGTTCCAGTTATTCTCTGAAAATAGTGTGTCCGACAAGTGTGTTCTAAAAGCAGTGGAAAAACTGACCCTTTTTTTTCATTGACATACACACGTTTCACAAGCGGTCTTACAAGACCTTTAATAATATTTAATTTATACATAGAATTTGCACTAAGAATTTCTTTTCCTAACAAGAAAATGCAGTGAAAGAATAATGTATGAATAGTGAAAATCATTGGTAAGGGTTAACATATTGGTGTAGGAATATATGAGCCACACTATGGTTGCCCAGACCAAATCACTAAATGAAAGAATTTGAGAAAAGCACAGTTTAGGAAAAATACAGATTTATTTACTAAGTTCCATTGATTACAAAAAGCATTTTCTGACAAAAAGAGATGTCATTAAAAATTATTTAATTAATCAAAAGTGTTTGCATTTCTTCCATCTTTCCCAAATTTCTCTCAGCTAGTAGCTAATCAAATGCAAAAATTACAGTGGTGGCTGTCCAGAAGATTTTGTTCCATCATTTCAGCTGATGATTCATGCTTTAATGACCCCCATGTTGGATGAATGGGCTTCAGAACTAGCATGGGTCTCTCATCATAACAGAGTGAAAAGGCTTTCTTCATCATCAGTGTTGTCTATGGCAAATAATCACAGGAGTCTTCTACTCCGTTCTCTATATTTCCACAGAACCCTGAGTCAAATTCAAAGTCTTACTATCATTCTCTAAAAAAGCTCATGTAATCTATAAAGTATCTTTCATCACATTAATCTTCCTTTAGAGTCTAAAAAAAATCTAAATACTGTGCTTACTCAATTTAATTTTCTACAGTCACGACAGATATTATAGCCATGAGGAAGAAAGAAGAAGATGGAAAAGAGGAATCAAATAATCTACTCACTACTTCAGAGTAAAGAAAAATCAAACTACACCATAAGGAAAATTTTGAAACTTAGATGGCAATAAGGAGCTAGTGTGATAAAAATCTGAGGATCCTGTCAGAGGAAGAAATACTTATCACTAGTAGCTTTTCTATAGAGACAGTGCAGTAATAGTGGCACTGCAGATGACTGCTGCTTGGAGACTTCTTCAAGCCTGAAAAATGTCCCTGGCAGCAGGTTTTCTAACTGCATTGTGTGGACATGATTGTTTCTATTTGATTTTGCTAATAGTTGATCTGGAAGGAAGGGGTTTGATTTTAAAAGGGTAAATTTTAATAAATTAAGGATATTGGTTAGGATATTGTGATGAGATTTCTGGTGGATTTCTCAGGCCTTGTATCTTCTCTCTTGAGCTGTTTTTGAGTAGAGTGAACAGTGTAAGGATCTATGTACAAGAACTGTACCCCACAATTAAGGGAGCTGGCTTTTTTTTTAATCTTTTCTGTATCACATGTCAGAAAGTATTTTCACTTACTGGGCATGACTGCATACCTGTGACACTCTCAGAGCACAAAGTTCACAATTTAATCTGACTGCTGAGTCTTCAGGAGCCTATGAAGCAAGAAGCAGCCCTCCTATGAAGCTACAATTAATTGTTTGGAAGGCTCTTAACAAAAGGTGTGCCTTCTGGCCTGATCTTCCAGGAAAAAATTAGTGACTGTCAGATGCTCTCTTTTCAGTGCCTAATTTGAGCATTACTTTTCACCTTAAAATAAATTTGGGAAAGAGGACTCTACTCAAGTACAGGCAGGAATGAACAGAATATTGTGCACAGAAAAGGTAAAGGAGATGGAAAGACGAGGAGTGAACAGCAGGAATGAAATGAGAGCACTTTATCAGCCCACAGCTATCCACCCAGCCAGGCAAGTTAAAAGGCAACACTCAGGCAGACTATCAACTCATCCAAACATAGTCCCTCAAGCGTAAAGAATAACTTTACATTTGGCCTGTGGGAAGTGAGCTGTTGCAAAAAGGCAAGCAATTCTTTTGAAAATCTATGTAAATGCACTTCAGGTAACTAACTTAGGAAAGAGGAGTCTGGGTCGGAAAATTATCTGCTGGTTTCTATAGAAGGTGGTGTCTCCAAGGTAAAAAATCCCATTACTAATGTTTTCCTGTGAACTAGGATGCTGTTTTAAAGCAACAGACATATATTTAGCCACCTCCTTGTCACTACAGAAACATGATTTGGGTTGGTTTTTTTAACTAAATGATGGCAGAATGGAGAAAGTGTTATCAGTCCAATGTCATCTGTCCATTTCAATTGAGTTTTATAATAGAAAACATTTTTTGCTCCCTTCCACACCACTTTCTGTTCATAGTTGATAAGCTGATAGTTGCAAAATTTATTAATCTTGAAATCATTTTGGGGAAAAAAATGAAAAAGTCTAATATGAGGTGCATAGCTCCTTACAGTCTATAAAATAGAGTTGCTTGTGGTATCTGGGGATTGGAGTCAAGAGTCCCTTAGATCTCTTCCAAACCTTTGTTCTTGTGGAATCACTTTGCTAGCACACAAAGATCCCCAGCCTAAATAGGACATGGTATGTTCCCATTCCCTAGCCATACCATGGTTTCCCTCATCATGTGCATTTTTTCCAGGTAAGCCAGAACCACACCTGCTGTTCAAAATAGAGGTTTATATTATATACCTCTTAATAGATTCATGTTGTCTTGCTTGTTGTTTTTTACCTATGGAAACAATGGCTCAGATAAAATTCACAAGACTATCATATATATTCTCTGTTCTCAAGGGGAAAAAATACTGGAGCTAATACAACCAAAAATTTACTTGCAAAAGGAGCAGATTTGATATTAAATAAATTCAGAAACAAAAGTTTCATTTTCCTTTTTTTTTTCCTCTCACAAATAAACTCTAAATTTGGTTTACTGGATGAGTGAAAAACAAATGGGAGACTTACTGTCACCTCTAAAAAATGTCTTTTCCACCGACTTTTGTTTTCATTACTGTTAGCAAGACCAGGAAATTTTGTAGGCTTTTTGGAATTGCCTTAATCACATCTGTGAAACTAACAGAAATATTTTCTTTTGGGTCTCATTTGTTAGTTATTTTTTCTTTACTTTTTGGGAGTCAAGTACTACATATCTTTCTTCTTTCTATTTAACCTATTTTTTTTATGATCTCTTAATCAATTATCTCTTTTTTAAGTCATAATCAAAGCTCCATGAATTCTCCTGCCTTGAAGAATTAAATCTCAGGTTACAAAGAATAACTAGCTCAACTTTGTCACACACACATGAGATCCCAAAGCATCAATTATCTTCTGTCTCTTGAAGTATGCTGAAACATCACACATAGAAGTTGACATTAACACCTCCTGCTGCTGCTGTGAATTGCTTCAGCCCCACCATATGAAGTATGTTAAAGTTTTGAATTAAGATCTACATGAGCAGTACAGGCTTACTACCACAAAATTTATTTATAAGAATAAACACTATATATACAAGTCAGGAGCAGATAACCACCAAAATCCTGATTATGTGAATATGAAAATATACATATACATATGAATATACCTGCACACTCTGTCATTCCAGAGCTGCCACAGTACTGGGATCTAGGTTCAGAATTTCCTGCAAAATACAAGACAGTATTCACTGATGCTACTTGTATCAGCCAGTATTCACTGATGCTACTTGTATCAGCCACACTGTTTACAGGAGTGGATTTTTTTACTTCAACAACAATCACACAAAATGTAACAGATATATTATATATATAAGATTGCACATGTGAAAAGCACATGCATGTTCCTGCCGTGTTATGTACCATGTGAAGTGATCTCAGTACAACAGTAATACATCTCTTTATTTAGAAAAAAAGGAAAAAATTTCTTTCTTTGCACTGGTGCATGGAAAGATGATGTTGAAAGTTGTGCAGAATTAGCCATCATTGCACAAAATGTTGATGCTGAAAGTCATGTAGTTCTAAACTTCCAAGACAAATCCCATATGTTTTCTGATCCTTTACTTGCCCTATTTTCCTCTTCCAAATATTGCTGCAACTGTATTAGCACTTGACTGTCCAAAACATCTGATGTAAATATAAAAATAGGACTCTCTTCCTGTGTGTGATACTATATTAAAAGTTGCTTCAGGAAAGTCAACAGGGAAAGAAAGATTCCTACTAGATGATTCACAAGAAGACTCAACGCTGTCCTGAAGAAACAGATGGTTCCGATTAACTCTTTGCATGTGTGATTAAATACACAACGGCTTGCAATCTTATATTTTTCTAAATCTAAAAGACATAGTAGAGTTTTCCACACAATAAAGAAGCCTGAAGCAGGTCAACAGGTCTACATATTTTTTAGAATGGGGGGGAAAAAAAAGGTGTAGGATATACCTTTCACTTTTATACTTGAAAATATTTCATGGATATATTTCGATGTGGAGTACATTTTCACACAATGCAGCCAATAAGGAATAAAATACCTCTTTGAGGCTCATGCATTACACAACTGTCCCCAACTTAGACACAAGTATGTCCAAGGTGACATTGGCCAAAAACACTGAACATCAGAGTCTGAAAGGTATCTGGGCTCTTAGCTGACACCTCAGAAGGATTTAAAAGCCTTTATAATTGTAAGCATCTGGGCATTAATGAATTAGAGATTCAATTTTCAAAAGTAACTTAGGTAATTAAAAGCCCAGGTTGAACTGAATTGTAATTAGTCTGAGGTTCCAAAGGGCCAAATTTTTGAAGATGTTAAAGTAGTTTGAATTGTGGCTTTTTGGCTAGCAAGATTTCAAAGTGAATAGAGGTATAAGTGCATATGAATCTACTGTAATACCAATAGAATTTTCACTTCTGAAAGTGGACCTGTGTCCTATATTAAAAGAACACTTTTGAAAGTATTATTACCAAGCCAGTCAAAAGTTGTGTTGCTCAGCAATAAATACTTATCCTCTGCAGCTTTAGAATACTGAATCTTTGACCTTTATATTCAAATATTTTGTTTATGTTTTTCTTATGACATAAAATGGTTTAAAATTCCAGAAGTAAAGATCACCGCTTTAAAAGAAAAATGTGTGGGACTGGTAAAGTTCACACTGCTGTACAGGGAGCTGGTGGAGTGTAATTGCAATTACTTGTAAAATTCTTTGTGATCTCAGTTAAAAGGGGCTACAGAATTGCACATCATGATGATGCTGTTGACAATGATCATTATTGATTCTGAGAGCTACTCATGTTTTCATATAAAATTGCACTGTTTACAAGGTCTGTGAAGTGGGCCTCCCAATAAATTTCTTGTCCTGTATTCAGGCAAATTTTTTGATGAAAGCTACATGTGACATAGTGCTCCAAACTCATTCAGCTACTGTCTACAGTAAAAAGCATGCAGTCCCTGGAGAAGTGAGAAACAAAACTAAATGTTTTAGTGCTGTTTTATTTAAGACGATAAAGACTAGAAACCACTATTTTTGTTGCCCACAGAATTTATGCCATTTTTCATGACAAGACAATATCTGCTTTTTCATCCTACAAATGACTGAATCATTTAAATGTTCATTAGTTGATAAACCATTGAGAGGGGTATTGCTATTGCTACATCAAGAATCACAGAACAGGTAAGATTGGAAGGGACCACTGGGGGTCATCTGGTCCAACTTCCCTTGTCAAGCAGGGTCATCCCAGAGCACATGGCACAGAATTGTGTCCAGAGAGTTCTTGAATATCTCCAATGAAGGAGAGTCTCCTGCCTCTCAGGGCAATCTGTTCCAGTGTGTGGTCATCTGCACAATAATGAAGTTCTTCCTCATATTCAGGTGGAACTTCTTATGCTTCAGTTTTTGCACATTGCATCTTGTCCTACTGCTTGGCACCACTGAGCACAGCCTGGCTCCATCCTCTGGACACCCTCCTTTCAGATACTGATAGACATTGATGAGGTTTCCTCTCAGTTTCCTCTTCTTGAGGCTGAACAGGTCCAGCTCTCTCAAGCTTTCCTCATAAAAGAGAGATGCTCCAGTCCCATAATCATCTCTGTAGCCCTCCACTGTACCTGCTCCAGGAGCTCCATGTCTCTCCTATACTGAGGAGCCCAGAACTGGACACAGCACTCAAAATGTGGCCTCACCAGGGCTGAGTAGAGGGGCACCCTCAACCTGCTGGCAATGCTTTTCAAAATGCAGCCCAGAATACCACTGGTCTTGGATCAAAGGCAAAAATAGTTTTAACAAATTTTTACACTGTTTTCCACAGGAATGATCTGTCATCTTACTCTAAGGTTTGAAAAACACTATATTGCAACAGCAAAAGTAGGTGTGCATTAAAGAATCAAAGCTTCTTTATAGCTCACAGGTACTTTGTATTTTATCTTTATTTTTAATTATGTAATTATATACATTGCTTCAGGTATGATACAATTTTCTGGAAAACCAGAGACAGGCTTGTATATCAAGAAAAATACCCAAAACATTTGCCTTTCAAGCTTCATAGATAAATGTTAAGTGAAGATACATTCAGTTGACTGTGATCCACAGCTTCAAGGAAAATGTGCAAAGTGTCTATAGAAAGTTGTAGTAACTTCCAAAAAATAAATTAGAGAAAGGGCTAATACTGCAAAGAGTTTCAGCATCCTTCCCCTTTACTCAATTTCCTGCAACATTTACTAATTTTTTTAAGCAGCGCAAGGCATATTTGTCATAACCACAAAGTTTCCAAGAACCAGGAAAAGCAAAGTATGGGCACTGCCCCCCCAGATGACATCTCCCATCTAAGCAAGCTAAGAGTGCCTCATTCTCTGTTTCTAGTCTGGTACTCTGTAAAATTAGTCCCTACAGATGAAAAATCAGATGAAAACCTCAGATGAAAACCTCCTTATACTGAAGAATCAATGGTTTAACTACTTGCCTGAAAAATAGGATACATATATTAAATTTCTCCTCCTGCTTTTGGGAATTTGTGAATGAATGTAACCTGAAGGCAATAGGTATTTAGCATGAGGCTGAGCTTTTTATGATCTAATCAGTTCATCAAATCAGACAGAAAATTATGTACAATCTCAATGACGGGCATTGAGTTGAGCAAACATTAAGTTTATAATTATCTAGTCTATCCCACAGTTTCAGTTTCAGAATAATTTTTCTCCTACTTTTCCTTTCTCTTCTTCATTATGCTGTCTAGTGAGGGTAAGCTTTCAGAGGAGAAACAGAAAACATCTTAATATCAAATAAAATTTTAAGTCACTATCTAAATTGCATAAAGCAGGAAACTAGTGAAAATGGGACTGATCTTTCTCAAATTTCTCTTCTGTTTCAATACTAGATTTTAAACTAGGTGAAAAGGTAAAAAATGGACTTAGAAATAAATATATTACTCCCTTGCAATGCTCTGAAAGAAAAAGGCAGAAAAGATGCCAAGTAAGAATGATAAGCTTTCTTGTGAGTATGTAAAAAGCTAGGTACCTTTTAAAAAGACATTGAATTGTGCAATTATTCTAGGGATAATGTATTTTCCTAGCACTTCTTACTGGATAATGCAACTGGAACCCCTGAAAGTCTTTCATACCCTTTCAATGCCTAGACGGCTCACAGGTCAAGCTGTAGAATCCACCTGGTCACAAAATGCATGAAATACATCTTTTAAAGGGTACCATGGCACTCAGCACTGATCCAGTCCTATACTGTCAACATCGCCTTTTTCTTTGAGGAGGAAAGCAGACATGAAAATCATAGAATAAAGATAATGTACTATGTATTTAGAGTAAATGGAAATAATGTACATGACTGAAATTCAGCTTTTGACTGAGAGAAGAGTCCTCAGTCTATAAATCATGGGTTCTCCAGGGCAAAATGAGAAGCTGCCTTTGATTGCCTTGATCAAGAGCTATTTAATGTGAACTGCAGGAAACAGTTCTACATAGAAGTACGTTGGAATGGAAGAGACACATAAAGACAAGTCCCTTGTCACTGAAAGACAAAAGAACAAAGGCAATTATTATTGAATTACTCTGATACCATGATAAAGATTGAGTTCTGCAAACAAAAAAGAGATTGGAAAATGTTAAATATGGGACAACACAGAACTCTCAATAAATTACCTGATATTGGTCAATGAATCAAGTAACAGAAAACATTTTGTAAAACCAAATGTATAAATAAATTAAAATTTTGTCCAAAAATTTGCCCAGCAGTCACTTTTTTTTCTAATCTATGAATCCTTATCAAACTGGATCATTACAACCCATATGATATTCATAGCCATTATTGTGATCTGTAATGGGAAATGAGAAAAAAACCAAAGTATTCAATGCACTGGAATTTTCTATTCAGTGATCCAGTTAAAAGTACCTTGAGTCCTGAGTGATTCAGTAAATTATATATTATACTATTCACTATTGAACTCAGCTTTGCAAATAGCATCTACCACAGAAGGCATAATTTTCAGTATTACCTACACGTAGACCTCTCCCATCTGAATTGTTGATGCTGTAAATGGATGGAGAAAATTCCAAAAGGATAAAAAAAAAGAGTTGTCCATGTAGAAAATGCTAATACTAACAATATAACTACTGCATAAGTAAAAGTACTTTTAGAAAATAATGAAATCAAAGTAAACAAAAACTGTAGACAATTTCTTATTTCCCAAAATATACATAAATATTAACATGCTTTATCACCGCATTAGTTAAACTGACTCTGACATGAAAAAATAATAATTCTTAGGAAGAATTTATTAAAAAGCTTTTCAGGACAAGAGAATGTTATGAAATAAAAGACTATCTGTGCTGATTTTGGCCAGGGTAGAGTTGAATTTCTTCACAGTGGCTGGTATGGAGCTGTGTTTTGGATTTGTGCTGAACACAAGGCTGATAATATAGAGATGTTTTTGCTGAGCAAGGCTTGCACAGAGCCAAGGCCTTTTCTGCTTTTCCTGCTGGCAAGGAATTTGAGAGTGCCTGGAAGGTTGAGAGGGAACAAAGGCAGGACAGGTGACCCAAACTGACCAAAGGAAGAGGGGAACATTTGGAGTAATAGCTGTTGCCTTTCCAAGTCACCATCATGGGAGGCGGTTATTGGTCTCCTGGAGATGGCTGAACACCTGCCTGCCCATGGGAAGATCAGATGAAATCCTTGTTATATTTTGCTTGTGTGTGCTGCTTTTGCTTTTCCTGTTAAACTGTCTTCATCTCAAACCGTGATTTTTCTGGTCTTTACACTTCTGATTCTCTCTCCAGTTCTGCTGATGGGGGAGTAAGGGAGTGGCTGTGTTGGGCTTGATGGCTGGCTGTGCTTAAACCACAACACCACCTAAAACAATCTTTAAGAAGTGGAGAATAAAAATACAAGAACAAAAGTGTAAAATTTTTTGTAAGTAACCTACAAAAGGCTGAAATTCAAAAGGAACTATATTTGGGAGAAGGAAAAATAGAAATATATAGGTATCCAGTTGCAGTATCAAAGTACATTAATGTAAAACATTATTCTTCTTAGAAACTGGTACAGTAAAAATCAATGTCCTTAAATGAGAGGCAGGAAAAAAACAAAGGGGGGTAGAGTTGGAAATTGATAGAAGAGACAAGAAAAAAGCAAAAAGCAGAAAGAAAAGGAACTAAAAGAAACAGGAAAAAAATAGACAAATAGACTAGATAGTAAAACCATCCCTAGACAGCAAACGTAACTGCTACTAATTTAAATTACATTTATATCTGCATGGTCATTAAATATCACCCATATAATATACCCTATAATGAAAAATAAGCATGGCATCAGTTTATCTCACTGAAGAGGAATATTTGCATCCCATAGGTACCTCTGTGGTATAACTTGATATGTGCAGAATGTGCTCAGGAAAGAGCCGTAGCCTCATGCTTCTACATGGGCTAGAGCAAACTTTCAATTTGCCAGAAGAAGAGTTCAGTGAGAGCGTTTATCACTTTATTCATCAAAATAGCCAATCCTACAGCAAGAAAAATATGTAAATCGAAATTACTTTGCCACATCTGAGATCATCCAGCAGTATAAACCGAGATATTATGCTGAAGATTTATGAGGAAAACATTACGCAATGCATTTCTGGACCTTTTAAAAACCATTATACAAAAATTAGGAATGTAAAAGAGGAAGAGTGTGAATTTCAATCTCTGCATTGAAATATGACTAGACATTTGGGAAAAGAAAAAAGGAATAAAAGACTTTCAAACTAAATCTATGCTACTATAACCAACCATTGTTAACTATAGTATATTGAAATGACATCAGTATCTTTATTCTTGCTCTTCCTTTCTAAGAGTATTGGTAGAAGGAATGTCTGGAGCACTGAATTTTGATAAAAATCAAACTTCAAAGTTCTGTTTCTGTGTATTTAAACATGTAAACTATCACATATATCCAGCTTCATATTTGACATATTTATATCCCTTAGCATGGTTCAAGCAAAAGCAATTCTGAGAAATTCTTTGTGCTTTTAAAAGCTCACCTACACATTTGATTTTAGCACATGTTAAAATGAGCTATTTTACAGAGGTAGTGGAGGGAGTTATAAGTGTTTCCACCAAAGTAATTATGAAGTCTTCATGGTCTTGTCACAAACAACAGTCCCTGAAGTGCATGTAGAAGACTACTAATGAAAACAAACAAATAACTTTAATGAACAGAAAAGTGGCAACATGGGACAGCAGTCCATTCTTTGAAATCAACTTTAGTGCTGGGGAAGAAAATTAATTTTATGAATATATATGTTTGCCACATATGTTCTGATATAATAGTCAGTGCATTGCTAGTTAAGCCACAAAATCCTCAATGTTCAAATGTGTGGCACTAGCATCAATTCTTTTATCACTTATGGACTCATGAACTTGACTAAACTCACAAGGACCTAATTGGAAACAGTGTTCTCATCTTGAGACCTCCATGGTTTTTTATATGAAACATTTTGCAGAGTTTGAAAATACTTGAGAGATAAGCCATAGGCAATAATGTTTAAAGGGCAAATGGAGATGTCAAGACTCTGTATCAGCTCAAATGCAAAGTGAAGAAGGGGAAGAGAGAGGAACTTTGGTTATATGTAAATTGTCACATCTTTGAGGAGATTTCAGGGTTTAGGTGAGGGAGGTTATTAGTTGGGTTTTGGTTGCTGCTGCAGCATCCTGAATAAATAATAACTTTTCATTTTGAACAAGCTGTTCTCTAGCATTGAAATCTGCTGCTGTCATAATGTGTATAAAGGAAGACTAAAGAGTTACAGAAATACCAAGCCAAAAGTGCAATGAACAATCATAAGTATGGTACCCTGACAAGCCAAAGTGAGGATAACTAATATAATCCCTTTATAACTGAGAAAAGCCACAGATTCACCACTTGGAAGAATCAAATACAAAGTCGGGGAAGAAGCACAACTCACACAAAGGGTGGAGAAAAATATACTGAATGATAATGAAAAGGTTTAGTTTCTAATTTGTGTTGAGACACCAATACCACAAATGCTTAGAGCAGGGCAAAAGCTTTATGGTAAAAGCAGAGAAACACAGATGTGTGGGTCTGTTTCTAGATGGCTCCTAAGGGTCCAATGGGTCATACTTAAGAACTGTAAACTTCTGAGAGAGGAATCCCACCCCTAGAAGTTAGACATCTTGGTACAACCTCGCAACAGTGCTGTGCCAGAGTTTCCCATTAGTTAAAACAGAATAATATATCACTGTTGGAATAATTCATGCACTAAAGCTCTTCCAGAATGAAGATGCTATAAAAAGTAGAATATTATTAATTGTCTTTATAAATATTAAATAATGTGTTCTTTAACCTATCAAACTCTCAGCCTTGTAGCTGCCTTATACCCACTGCACAAATACCACAAGAAAACAGATGTGGAATGCAATCAAAAAACAATGGGATGCTAGGTGAGTCAAAATATCAATACTTAACCCCTGACTCATCATCTCATTAAGTACATCTCGTTAAGTACACTGTTAAACACATGTTGCATGTTAGTAAATAGATTTAAAATTAACTCATTGGAATTTCTGCTATGATTTACAGTGATATTTGAGACATTAATATACTGACTTTAATGAACATGTGGAATAAAAGTGTAAGAAAAATATATAAGCATGTTCTGATAAGGACTGATAAAAAATACTGTGGATATTAAAAATTATCTTTAAGAAACTGAATAAATTATAGAATAGTCTTGTTATATAAATATAAATCATATTTTTTTATTTTTTACAAGTGAAATGTGAGGTCAGAAATCATGTGCACAATTTCTGTAACCTTTTTTATGCAAAATAGGTGAACCCTAAAGACACAAAAAAATGTAAAAGGGTATTATTACATTAAATTTATCATAGGTATGATTGCTTTAACTTAGAGATTTTTTTTTAAGATGGATTGATCCTCTGCTCCAAGCTGTCTGCGTAAAGTGTAAGCAGTCAAACCATTTTTGAATCATAACCTCCAAAGATATTTTTGTCTTGGATGCCTATAAATAAACACATCAGTACTGTAAGAAGTCACGATATTTCTCTGAAAGTCACAGTATTTTCCTACATGTACCTTAAAAAAGTTTATTTACTAGTGTATGCAGGTAGTATAAGTTTATCCACCAGAATTCTTCACCTCAGTGCAAAGGGGAATAGATTTCTCCTTCTGGTGTACAGCATGAGTGGAACAGATAAATATGTTGTTTATCTTCATATTTATTTTCAAGAAACATTGTATATGAGGCTTTACATTATCTGGAAAATGAATTATGCATGTGACAATATGGCATATCCCTCAGTCAGCCAATTTCTAAAGTCTACTCTGCCTCTTCTGACATCACATGCTGTGATCAAAAATAATCTTGTTTTTGTGGAGTTGCTTTGTTTTGGATTTTTTTCCTATTATCCCTGTGAAGGAATTACTTTAACTTTCTCCCTAACAAATACTATTTGCAAATATAATGAAGTTATATTTAAATTACCAAAGATTAAATGAGGCAGCAGGAGGCCAAGGGAAGGTGCTATCTCTTCAGAAAGCAAGATAACAGCATGAGAAAGATAAAGAATTTGCAGGCTTTGGATTTCTATTTTTTTAATAAAATTTTTGTTTAACTGCACCAAAGGTCAGAAATTAGTAATGTAAATATATTTTAGTGCCTATCTTTCTCTGCTTGACTTCTGTGTTCGTTATGGTGTTCATTTCACACTGGCAATTTTCTTTATGGGTGAGGCAATATTGAAGCTGGTCCGCTTCAGCCAACTCATACTACAGCAAGATATTAAGTTGGCTCTTTTCAGATCAGGCATTTTTTAACATTATAGAAAATTCTTTAGCTCACCTGACTCCAAACTCCATTCTTTCTCCTGAAGGTTTCCAGGTAGGACCGGAGTACTTTGTAACATGGCACAGCATACTGGCAAAGATGGCAGCCTTTTTAGTTGGAGTTAATTGGCTTTTTATTGCTTCTAATGAGGGAAGTTTCTCTGCCTGTTTCCCAACATACGAAGTTTCCATCTCTGTATATGGAGGTCTGGGGAATAGCACATATGCTGCTTTGAGTCAGCTTAGAACCACTCCTCCTCCCACATGCCCAGTCTTTTGAAGAGGAAGTGAACTGAGTGCCTCCATCTGTGCTGATAAATACAGAAAGGCCAGGGAACAATCAATGTTCTATTCCCCATCATGCAGCACCAACTTTCTATTAATTAGCCCCAGTAATATCAGAGCTATCTTTTTGGTTCCAGTAGTCCAAATCAGAGCCACGATATTGATTGCGGGATGCAGTGTTGAGTTCACCCACCAAACCTCCCGGGAACCCAGTAACACCCAGCTCTGACACTAAATGCACAGCCATATCACATGGTGTGTTGGGTTTGCATGGCAAGATTTTGGCAGTGGGCGCCTACTGCGGTTACTTCCATTAACAGCTGCCAGAAGCCCCCATATGCAGCAGAGACAATGCCAGTCAGCTCCAAGACAGACCCACTGCTGGCCATCGGGGATGGTGGCAGTACCTCTGGAATAACAGATTTAACAGGAAGGGGAAAAACCTGCCCAACAGCAACTTCAGCCAGTAGAAAAGAGTGAGAATGCGCAGGAGAGACAGCCCCACAGAAACCAAGGTTGTTGCAGAAGGGGCAGGAGGTGCCCTCACCTCTGGAGCAGAGATTCTCCTCCAAACCCTGGTGCAGACCATGGTGAGTCAGGCTGTGTCCCTGCAGCCCATGGAAGGGACCCACACTGGAGCAGTTCATGAAAAACTGCAGCCTGTGGGAGGGACTCACACTGATGGAGCAGTGGAAGAGTGTGAGGAGTCCTCCCTCAGAGAAGGAATGAGTCTCAGAGACAACATGTGATGAACTGACTGCAGCCCCCATTTCCCACACCCTGGGCTGCTGGAGGGGAGAAGGTAGAAAATTCAGGAAAAGTTGAACCCAAGGAAGAAGAAGGCGGGGGGGGGGAAAGATTTTTTAAGATTTAGCTTTTATTTTTCATTACCTTAGTCTGATTTGATTGGTAATATATTAAATAAATTTTCCCCAAGTTGAATCTGTTCTGCATATGATGGCAATTGGTGAGTGACCTCTCCCTGTCTTTATCTTGATCCACAAACCTTTTGTTACATCCATTTCCCCTGTCCAGATGAGGAGGGGAGAGACAGTGCAGTTTTGGTAGGCACCTTGCATCTAGACAAGGTAAACTCACCATAGTTGCTTAGGTCTTGATCAAGAAATGTAATAATTAGGTGTCTGCCCAGACTATGTGTGAAGAATATATGGGCTACCAGTAGAAAGTTAAGAAACTGAGAAATTGTCTAATCTGACAGGTGCGCTGAGAAGCAAATCACCGAAGTTCTTCATATACTGTGGAACCAGCCAAATATAACTAAACAATAACAGTTAAAACTTTGCTAATTCCTAGGTACTCTGCCTCATACATCCTCATTACACTTCCATGAATTTTCTCTTGGTTTAAGTGGCTGTCTCTTAGTAAAGCTCTAACATCAATCTATTTTACAAAAATGGATTGGTAGCTCATCTGCCTTCACCAGAGTCTAAAAAAAAAAAAAAAAAAAAATCCTATTTCTTGATCCCTCAGGTAAAGCTGAGGCCTCTTTGCTGAGTCAAAGGCTCTTTTGATACTTCAGTTTACTGTCATAGCAATCTGTGGCTTTAACCAAATTAAGCCAGTTGTTAAACATATTTGGTGAGTAAAATTTTGTGATATTTCTCTCAAGTGACCTTTGGATACTTACTTCACAGAGACCATGATAAGTTTAAGTGATTCCCTGATCAACCAACAAGCTGTTTTGAATCCTACCCTTTGGTATGAACTCCTTCTCAAGTACAGTAAAGGGAGAAAAAGCATCCATTTTAAGTTGGTGGGAGGTCTTGATGCTGCAGGATCCTCCCTGTAGCTTTCACTTTAAAATTACAACAACCTTGAAACTTGAAATGGGTACAAATTACTGAAGAAAAAAGTTCATGAACTTCAGCTCCTTTTATAAATTCTAAAAATAGTTTCTGAAGAGTGCAAAGCCACTGATGTTACAAAGTTCAGTGACCTGTAATAACTATTATTATTTCCATTGACTCATAGTAATGATTGACCTGCACTGGAACTAGCAACACTCAATAGCACTTTTGTTGTTGTTGTTGTTGTTCCATTTTCCAAGACACAAATACAGAAATATCAGTCTACATCAGACAGGCCAGATTTTAATCTGTTTATGCTTTTGGTGATAATAAAGCTATAATCATAAACTGGCAGGTAATGAATGAATGTCTAGTAACTAAATACAAATCAATAGACCATTGTGGGGAAAAAAACAAGATAATTTTATGTCTTAAAAAAAAACCAACAAATCAATATTCATTACACTATGATATATGGAAACAACTGTGTTTATGTTTATAAAAGCTAGTATCAGGTTGTACTGAAAGGTGAGAGATGGATGTTACTGTTGCAGAAGGTCAAGCAGGGCAATCCAGGCCTGAGGATGAAATTTGCTCACTAAAAATTGGTAACATATGCTGGATATATATATAGCATACATATCAGACATTTTAACATTTAAGGGTCTTAATACATTCCCACATCGGTTTGAATATAAAAGAATTTGTATTTAACTCAGTGATGACCATGTTTTTTCAAAAGCTGATCTTTCTACTGTTACTCAGTAAAAGAGTATGCATAATCCTTAAAATTTCAGACTGATCAGAATTAGTACTGGATAGGGGGAAAAATGTTTATTTTAAATAGTCCATTTTGCAAGCATCTCCACCTGCAGTGACTATTGCTTAATTTTTTAAAAAGGTATACAAACCACTCATTATCAAATGAAGGATTAATTTAAGAAAAGTATTTTATGTTCAATGACCCTGTGTAGACAAATACCTTGAATAACATGCAGACAATACAACAGAGATATTTCAAATTTTCTGTCTTTGCGGCACAATGCACAGAATTCAAATCAGGATGTATTCAGTTCCCGTTACTTCAGGGTTCCTTGGATTTGCTCTGCTTTGAGATCTTCTCAGTCAATTTAGTTACAATCCATATTCTATACATAGGTGCAATATTTATGCACATACCAATTTTTGAAGAGATGTACCAGAAGAGCAATCTACCATGTAAAAGCTGTTCCAGCTAGCAGTTCTATACTCTTGTTCATTGGGTAGACAATTGAAATTGAGCTTTTTATATCCCTAAGGAATAGGGAAAACACTAACATGTTGGTTATGTTGTTGACACTGTCACATTAGACAGTACATTACTACAATAAAATTCAAAATAGAAATCTGCTTTAATTGGTATTTCCTTCTCAATCCTGTATTACCATAAATAAAGAGAAAAAGCATAGAGGCTGCTCATTTTCCCACAAATTATGCATTTTCATTTTTCAACAAAACAAATAATTTTTTTTTTCCATAAAGAAAGTCACCATGAAGTCAGTATGAAGAAGTAAAACACTAGGTATTTTTTATTCTATGCTGAAGGAAATGCCTTTTGACTTTTACTGAACTGCTTGCTGAGTTTTTGATTTCTTGAACAGAATGGTTATTACATGGAGTTGTAGACGTGCAGAACTAGGAATAGAGAAGTTGTCAAACATTTGCTATTTCAGTGCTTAAAGAAATATAATCTCAAATTTGTCAAACGAAAGTGCTATCTTGTTGTGGATAAAAACTTCAAACGTCAAATTCCTACAAATAGTTTTCTTCACTATCTGAGCTACACTGTATAAGTATGCAGAAAAAGTGATGTCTGCTGAATAAAGCGAGTATTTAAAAATACAATGTATAAAACAAATTTTACTTTCTGAAAGTCTGTTAGGGATAGATCACCTTTTTTTTCTTTGATGAAATTACTGTGTAAGATGTAGCATCTGTAAATATTTCTTGATTGATAATTTGTGAGAAGCAAGATGATAGTGTCCCACTTTTAGGCTTTGTAGACTTAACAGTGGCCTCAAAGAATATTGCTGATTATTTTAAGAGTATGGTTTAAAGTTACATCTGCAATGTAACTACTGTGCTTGCACACTCAGCATTCTCTTTCTCCATAATCTACTTTTAAACAGATAAAATTTAAACATCTATATCTAAGCTTCTCACTCTAGCCTGAATTTTTAGTTGAAAGAGAAACAGAAAACAATTTGTCTCACTTGTTTTAGACACCTCTGCTTTTCACTTACATACCCTGAAAATGTCTATATCTCAGGAAGAAAAAAAAGGCCTAGACTGGATGCCTGATTTTGAGACAGCAAAGTTAGAGCAAGCAAATCTCACCCTTTCTAATGAATAATACTCTCTTTTCACTATATACAAAAGTTGAACAAGACTGTAGTAGGGCTTTGATCTGACTGAAGGCTTTAACAAACTCAAGAAAATCTGTATTTGGATGAACCTCAGAACAGGTTTGGCTCCAACCATTTGTTCAGCTCTGCCAAGCGAAACCAGGGCCTCTGCAGAGAAAACACTATTGTCTCTTATCTCACTATGAGACCTGAGTGATCAGAGTGACAACATGAATAATAAAGCTTCTATCAGCTGTAAGATTTCTGAAGCATACAGCCAGAATATTTTCCTATTTTCTGAAAAGTAGCTTAGGCATTAAGTTGTTTGATTTCACTACCTTCATTTCATCACAGACATAAAAATGTGTTAAATCCCACTGGGAGTTGGTCAACCCACTTGTCTAAATAAAAGATGCAATTCAGCCCAAATCCCAGAACATTTAGTAATTATCCTGCATTCAGTAAAAAAGTTTTTGGGTTATTTAATAATTTCGGCAAGCAAGGAATAAGCTAACATTAGGGAATTACAGCTAACAGCTAATTAAGAATTTTTACCTGAATATAGACTGAGGGAAGATGACAGAATCTTGTTCTTGGAAAATGCATGCAATAATTTATTGTCAAGGAAGCAAATGTCCATCCCCCATGGTGGAAGAGCTACAATATATTGTATGTTTTTCAGAGCAGAGCTAAGCAGTTCTAATGAAAAGAAAAAATATATACAACTGCCTGTTTCACAGGAACAACGAAAGGCTGAAATGTCATTGGAGCTGCTGTAATCAGAGGAAGAATGCTCTGTGTTGCTGCACTATGTCCATTGTCTAACCATTTCCATCACAGAAAACTGAATGGGATTGCAGGCTGTCGGTACTTGGCTTAGAACAATCTGACACTCATGTCCTGACATCTTGGCTACCTGGCATATCAGAGGGCTTCTTCAGTGCATTGCCCTCCATTGCTGTGAGCAGTGTTCTCCCCTCAGAGGTGGCTTGTGGCACTGAAAGGTTGTCACTTCAGCTCAGAAGCCATGGTTTAATGTCAATGAGAAGTCAATTAAGAAATACCTACATATTCACGACACTCATAACTTACAGGCATTATGTACACAGTGAGCTGGCAAAAGATGAAATGCTGTCCCTGAATTAATGTGATAAGGAATGTAATGAAACACTTAGAGTATTAATAATTTTTAAGAGTGTCATATTAGTACTGTAGCTCAGCTTGTGCTTTGGCTTTTACTAAACAAGACTTGTTTCATTATTATTTTAAGTCTTACACAAGAAGCCAGTGAAAGCAAATGTTCATATGCTATGTAACACAGTATAAAAAACTCTGATAAAAAGATGTGCTCAAATATAATCTGAGTTAAAGCCTTCCTCCCTCTTATATTTTCAGAAAATTATTCCTAGTTAATAAATTTTAAATTAGGTTTTCTTTTGAAAATAAAGTTGTGATCAGACTAAAAAACATTTTGAATGTAACCTTTCTCACTGGTGGACTATGCTGGCATTTTTCCAGATAAGAAGAAAAGCACAAAATGCATGGAGACATATAAAAACATCATAACCAAAAAACTCATACTTCTATGAAACCTCAAAAGAATCTGAGAAAGAAGTTGGTCAAATGTGTCAAATACTTGGTTTAGAGACTGCAGGAGGTATTTTTTCCCAAGTCTCTTTTCTCTGCCAGTATTTATCAGCTCTGATTTGTGATACTTCAACACAGCAGTCCCCAACAGGCACTAAGCTAACCAGACGGGAAAATCTCATCCACCTTTGTCAGCCTTCCTATCAAACACTGCTTTGCCTCATGGGGTATTCCTTCATAAGCTTAGAAACTACTTTCACATGTTAGCTACTTTCTCGTAAGGTTGTCATGACTGCAGCAGAGTTTTCTCCATGAAAAGCTGCTGAGCAGAACCTTGCAGGTTCACCTTGTAAGAGCTTGCAAGAAACAGCCCTTTGAAAGGGTAACAGGAGATTTGAGCGATATAAACCCCAAAGAGCCATCCACTTTCCAGCTCGTCTGTTGCTTTATTCAAGCTGGACCCAGAGTTTCTGCTGTCTAACACTGACACAAGGGAAAGCAGTGCCAAGGCCCCTCTCCTGCTCTGGGCTGAGAACAGAATGATCATGCTAGGTCTGATCTACAGTGACACAGAATGATCACAGCTCTCAGTAAAGCGCGAGTACCAGATGCTCAGTACTTCTGTGAGGAAGGTCACTATCTAATATTCATAGAGTCCTTCACACTGTAATCCACCATCCTGCACAGGAAGTTCAGCATGTAAGGCATTTTCCTTACTAAGCAGCAAAACAATAAAAAGTGTATATTGCTAAAAGTTAAAAGGATCTCTTTTACTTGGCCTGTATCTCCGGCAGTTTAAAATCTTCAGTGAAGTGATTGCCTGTTAGTCATGTGCCTTTCGTAGTTTTCCTGTGACTAGAAATCAACACTCACACCAAGACTTTCACTGCAAAATGTGACTGTTTCCCCACTGAAAAGCACCTGTCTCAAAGTGTCACACTGACTGGAGTCTTACAAAGTTTGTCATCTGAATCAGTTGAATTTCGCTGATGGGGAAATCTCATGCCACAGTCTTCCTCTGTACAACCACAGGTTGTAGCAGAGAGCTTTTGGCTAGATTGAGAGGGCAATGTGTACCTGCATCCCTGTAGAAGACGGCCACAGTAGCCAGCCATACCAAAAGATGCTATTTGATATTCTCTTTCAGAAGTGATGCTCCTGAATGAATCACCTGGGAAGGCCCCCATCTGCCCCTGGAACTCTGCCCACAAAACCAAGGCATTTCAATTGAGTATCAATACCTAGATCCTTTATTCAGGATAAAGTAAAACAAATACCCTATTTTACCATACCAATAATGTACTTTTTCTGATCTATCGATAACTATGACATCTTGGAAAGCTTGTCACTAGATCTCAGATTTGCAGTTTGTGACTTACTTGAGTCAATCAGGAATCCCACAGAAATGCTCTTACTTGCTCTCAGTCACTAATTGTGACACAAATCTTGAATGCAGTGATAATCAGTTTTTATGTACTAAAATGCAAGTTAGAAAGATATGTTTAACCATATGTGGCTGAATGAAATTAGGCTTATAAATTGCTAACATCTTTGTCCTAGAAAACAGAACTAAGTATAGAAATATAATTAAATGACTTCAATGTTTTCCTGTAACTTTGGAAGGGGTTCTTCCCCCAAAATAATGAGTGAAGGAGCCAATTTGGTATCTTTTCTATACTACTGCTTCTCTTACACCCCTCATTCCATATCCCACACACAGCTAGAGTACTTCTCCCTTAAAGTTGCTGGAATACTTCTTAACCAGGAGATTTATTAGACACATTAGTCTTTAAGGAGCATTTAAGACTTACTAGATGTTTCTGATGTCTAACAAAATAAAATATTATAGAGGTACCAGATGCTCCAGAAAACTTTTAATTCTGCTGTTACCCCTGTGCTTTAATAAAACAAAAGTCATCAAGTGTAATGAAAACCTGAATAGTATAACAGTAAAGTCATAATTTATCCTATCAGCAGCCCAAGGGAAATGCAGTGGCTGTAATGGTATGAAAAATGGTGTAGGAATAGGTCAGTAATTCCAAAAGAATAAGAGGAAGAAACAACATAGGAGGAAACTGCAACATCAGAGAAACAAAAATCAGAACTTAAAGGTAGAATTTTAAAGGGACTTCAAACTCATTCATGAGAAGACTAATGATTCAATAAAACTAAAATTATAATGTCTACAAAATTCAATCTCCACATAAATCAGTGTCAAAATCTGACTGAAATCCAAATGAGTCAATATTTCTGTTGAAATGAATAAAATTAGAGCAGATGTGAGTCAACTAAAAGTATCTGCCATGCATGTCCAGTCAAACTAACTTAAACAGGATTGAGTTTATGGGCACCTTTAACACCAAGCAATGTTCAGAACAGTGCACATGGACGAGAATTTAGTAAAGGACTTGGGTAGCTTGATTTCTTTCTTAAATTATACATGTTTGCTCTGAACTGTATACACTGCATTCTCTGTTCTATTTGTGCTAGAAATGAATGGCAAAGATATAAACAATTTATAAGGGCAGTCCATACTGAGTGGTTTCAAAACCCTGGAGATTAATGAATAATAAATAAAGCCAGGCCTTTTGTTAGTACCATAATGCTGCACTGTTTAGGTCACATATGATTATTGGGCTAATGTCATTTTTGGGTCGAAACAGTTACTAAAATCACAGCATATTTCCAAGAGTTTCACTGAATAAAGCAGAGCCTCATTCCACTGCCTTTGACTTTAGCAAGAATGGGGTAAAGTTCTAATACAGACAAAGAGTATTGCACTATTTATATTTTAAGGATGAAGAATATGGGACAAAGGAATTAATATGATTAGTTTATAGTCCCACAGAAAGTCAGTCTTGGAAGATTTGTTTCTCTTCTATTCTGTCCTATTCTATTCTGTGCAGCTTTTGCCACTGCTTTCATCCTCACAACACCCAAGAACATCCCAAGAGTTGCTAGACAATATGTTTTCTATGTTTCACTTATTATTTACTTTTGAAAGACGAGGTTTTACAAACGACTCAGGCATTGAGTTGATTTTGGATGGGGATTCTAATTACAGGGTGTTTTGCTTCTTTGCTTTGGATTGGACATGGAGTTTGTTTCACTGAATTGTAAAAGGAAAAGGGAAGAGTATTTTTTGTTTTAACTGAAGGAAAATGTTTTGTTGTGCCCTATGTTTTTAGTGCCTAGCTGAGATCAAATGTCTGCACACTGTGCATGCCACAGAGCATGGATACACTTAAGGTGGTCCTCAGGCCCTGTGATTTAGTGAGTTCCAACTCCCACACAAACTTTACCTCTGTGAAGGGCAACTCTACTGTGCTTGAGAGTCCCAGTACTTGAGCTTTCAGCAGTAGCCTGGATCCAGACCACTGAGCACTTTCAAGCTAAAGTTAGACATCTAAAATTCTATTTGAGATGCTGCAGACAGACAGTGCAAGTAATCCTGGGGAGGTCAGCAATCCTTTTGATAGTCCAACATGTTAAATAAATGTGTAATTGGTCTTACACTATCTAAAGTCTCTTGAGTTCTGATATTTCGTCTAGTTCTATGGCAGGCTTATAGTCTAGCCAACACTGACTGGAGACTATAAGAAAACACATAATTTTCTGCCGCAGAGGACCTTTGAGTTCTTAGCCAGTAGCAAATCATAGTTGCTGTTCTAATTCAGCAGAACACTCTTTCCACCAATCAAATGCTTACAATCTCTTCAAAAACATGACTCTCATTTTGTGCAGGCACAAGCTGCTCAATTCACCAAGGCTCCGCAATGCCAATGCAGCCGGTAATTCTCAATTTGCCTGCTGACACTCATACCACAATATAGAATCTCAGAACGGTTTGGGTTGGAAGCTTAAAGATCATCTTAGTTCCAAGCCCCCTGGTCAAGAGCAGGGATGCCATTCAGTAGATCAGATTGCTCAGGACCCCATCCAATTTGGCCGTGAACACTTTCAGGGATGGAGCACCCACAGCTTCTTTGAGCAACTTGTTCCAGTGCCTCATCACCCTCGAAGTAAAGAATTTCTTCCTAAACACCTAATTTAAATTTATTCTCTTTTAGTTTAAACCTGCTCCCCTTGTCCGATGACTATCGGCCCCTGTAAAAAGTCGGTCTCCGTCTTTCTACAGACGAAGAACAAGCCCAGTTTATTTTATGTTTTAATATCTTTTTCCCGCCTTTGTTTCCAAACGGGATTCCCTCCTTTCCCTGGTTCCAGCGCTGCCCAAGCGAGCACAGCCGCACACTCCCATTATGCCCGCTCTCCGCTGTGGCCGCGCCGCTGGCTTAGCACAGCGGCCGCTTCCCTCGCTGCCCGCTGCCCGCTTCGCTCCCCGCCCGCTGCCCGCGGCGCTGCCGCAGCCTCCGCGGACGCGCCCCCGCCTCTCTCCGCCCGCCCCCTCCCCGCCGAGCCCGTGGCTGCTCCCCGCTCCGGCCCTTCCCGCGGCGGCGGAGGGGGAGTGTCCTGGGCGGCGCGCACAGCCCAGCCCAGCCCAGCGCGGCGGCGGGGGAATGGGCAGCCGCGGGGAGGAGAAGCGCCGGGCGGGCGGCGGAGCGGGCGGGCTGCCGGGGCGCAGCCGGCGGCGGCAGCGGTGGCCGGGCATGGGGCCCCCGGGCGGTCGCGGCGGCTCCGGCGCCCGCGGCAGCCTGCAGGTGAGGGCCGGGCGGCGGGAGGGGGGGACGCGCCGCGCCCGGCCACCCCAGCCCGACTTCGCACGCAGCAGCGAAATTGGCAACAAATTGGCTAAAGAAGCACCAAAAAAAAAAAAAAAAAAAAACAAAAACCAACCAAACAATGCAGACCGTATGTACGTGGATATGTTCGTTGGGTCTTTTTCTCTCCGAAGATCATGGCAGCCGCGAAAAGTTTATATTTGTTGCTGCTGCCGGCGCGGGTTGTGGCAGAGAGCCGCGGAAAAGCGAATGGGTGATTAAAAAGAGGGGAGGGAGGAAAAATTTCGTCCGTGGAGACGATGCCTGAAGTTACTTTCGGGTCGCTCCTTTCCATCCGTATGCAGTGGGCGACGCGCGGGCCGCTTGCTCCGCGTAGCCCCTGCGCTCCGCGGCTGCCCTGCCGGCAGCAGAGCGACCTGCGGGGCTGGCCGGGCACCCGCGGCGGAGGGGATGGAGAGGAGGCAGGGGCCCTCCCGGAGCGCGGCAGCTCCGCCGGGAGCCCCGCGGGCTGCGCGGAGGGGGCCGCCTGCCCGCGGCGCCGCGGGACCCGTGAACATAGGGAAGAGCAGCTTTCGGGACGGGGCCGGGGTTCGGGGCAGCGAGGGACGCGTTTCGCATTGCTGCTGTGGAAGCGGAGGGGGACGAGCAAGTGTTTGGGGATGTGCAAGGGGATGCCCCGGTTTGGTACGCGCTTGTGGTTGGGAGGAAAGATGCCGCTGGTGAGACGGGGTCCACCTTGGGGCAGGGGCAAGAGGGAAAATGGCACGTCGGGGCGCAAGTGCTGCCGGGGGGCGGGGGGAGGCAGGGTGCCCCCAGGCCATCCTGGCACGTTGTATTTGCTGCGGGGGATGCAGCTGGTGTTGCCTGGAGGGTACAGATGGTGATGCCCTGGAAGTAGCTGCTGTACTGGGAGGATGGTGGGGAGAGGGAGGATGGCTTCATGTTGCAGATGCAGCAATCTCTGCTCGAAGTGGCTGTGGGGGGAGGCAGTGGGTGGGAGGAGGTGCCAGCCCTTCCTCACACCCCCACGCTTCTCTCTTCTCAGCACTTGCTCCTCTTCCTGCTCTTCGTTGGGCCTTTCAACTGCTTTGCCAGTTACAGCCGCGCCACTGAGCTCTTCTACAGCCTCAACGAGGGGCTGCCTGCTGGCGTGCTCATCGGCAGCCTGGCCCGTGACCTGCGGCTCCCAACAGCTGGTGGCCAGAACCCTGCTTCTCTGCAGCCCCCACTCTCCTTCACCCTGGCCTCCCATGGCTTGGGGGGACAGTATGTGCAGCTGGACAACCGCTCTGGAGAGCTGCACACCTCAGCTGTGGAGATAGACCGGGAAGCTCTATGCGTGGAAAGCAGTGAGGCCACCATCTTCGGAGGATCAGCTGCTGTCTCCTCTTCCTCTCCCTCATCGGAGTCATGCCTACTGCTGCTGGATGTGCTGGTACTGCCACAGGAGTACTTTCGCCTGGTGAAGGTAAAAATTGCTATCCGTGATGTCAACGACAATGCACCCCGCTTCCCAGTGCCCCACATCCGACTCTTGGTGCCTGAGAATGCACCTGTGAACACTCGCCTGGCGATCGAGCACCCCGCCCTTGACCCTGACATGGGCACCAATGGCGTCCAGACCTACCGCCTGCGAGATAACTATGGTGTCTTCACCCTGGATGTGGAGGAGAATGAGAACGGGGAGAGGACACCCTACCTGATTGTTATGGGGACACTGGACAGGGAGACACAGGACGAGTATGTCACAGTCATCGTCGCTGAGGATGGGGGGACTCCTCCGCTCGTGGGCAGTGCCACCCTCACTATTGGCATCAGCGACATCAATGACAACTGCCCCCAGTTCAATGACTCACAGCTCAATGTCACCCTTTATGGGAATTCCAGCCTGGGGACACACGTGGCTACTGTCCACGCGGTGGACATGGACCTTGGATCCAACGCCCAGATCACCTACTCCTACAGCCAGAAGGTCCCCCAGCCATCCAGAGACTTGTTCCATCTGAATGAAAGCACAGGAGCCATCACACTCTCCACTAAAGTTGATGGGGCCACTCCAAGGCTACACAGGCTGATCATACTGGGCAACGGTCCTGGCTGTATTCCTGCCGTGATCACTGTGCTGGTCACCATCATCAAAGTCATGATGAGGCCACCTGAAGTTGTTCCTCGTTTCATAGCTAATGAAGTGGAAGGGGTGGTCTACTTAAAGGAACTCGAGCCTATCAACACACCTGTAGCATTTTTTACCATCAAAGACCCTGATGAAAAATACAAAGTCAGTTGCTATTTGGATGGTGATGGGCCTTTCAGACTTTCACCGTACAAGCCATACAACAATGAATATCTGTTGGAGACCACAAAGCCTTTGGACTTTGAGACACAGCAGCTGTATGAAATCTCCGTGGTTGCATGGAACTCAGAAGGATTTCATGTCAGGAAAGTTGTCAAAATACAGGTTCTGGATGACAACGACAATTCACCAGTTTTCTCTGAACAACTGATAGAATTGTCCATTGAGGAGAACAATGTTCCCAATGCTTTTTTGACCAAACTGCATGCTACTGATGCTGACAGTGGAGAAAGAGGGCAAGTGTCCTATTTCTTAGGTCCTGATGCCCCTTCCTATTTTGCTTTAGATAAAACCACAGGAGTTCTTACAGTTTCCACCCAGCTGGACAGAGAAGAAAAAGAGAAATACAGATATACTGTCAAAGCAGTAGATTCTGGATTCCCTCCAAGAGAATCAATAGCAACTGTCACCATCACTGTATTGGATAAAAATGATAACAGTCCAAGATTTATCAATAAGGATTTCAGCTTTTTTGTGCCAGAAAACTTTCCAGGTTTTGGTGAAATTGGAGTTATAAGTGTCACAGATGCTGATGCAGGGCAAAATGGATGGGTTGCCCTTTCAGTTCTGAATGGAAGTGATATTTTTGTTATAGATACTGGAAAAGGAGTTTTGAGAGCTAAAGTCTCCCTGGACAGGGAGCAGCAAAGCTCCTACGTTCTGTGGATTGAAGCAGTTGATGGCGGTGATCCTGCCCTGTCTTCTACAGCAAAAATAACTATCCTTCTTCTGGACATAAATGACAACCCTCCTTTGGTCTTGTTTCCTCAGTCTAATATGTCTTACTTGTTAGTCCTTCCTTCTACCCTTCCTGGCTCTCCCATCACCGAGGTCTATGCTGTCGATAAGGACACTGGCATGAATGCAGTCATAGCTTACAGTATCATAGGAAGAAGAGGCCCTCGACCCGAGTCGTTTAGGATTGACCCCAAAACTGGTAATATCACCTTGGAAGAGTCACTGATGCAAAATGACTATGGCCTCTATCGGCTGCTTGTAAAAGTTAGTGATCACGGCTACCCAGAACCCCTCCATTCCACTGTCATGGTGAACCTTTTTGTCAATGATACCGTCAGCAATGAGAGCTACATCGAAAGTTTGTTAAGGAAGGAGCCTGATATCAGTGTAGAAGAAAAGCAACCTCAAATATCCATAGAGCCTACACATAAAAAAATGGAGTCGGCATCCTGCATGCCTACCTTGGTAGCTCTTTCAATAATAAGCTTGGGTTCCATTGCTTTAGTAACAGGGATGGGAATTTACATTTGTCTAAGAAAAGGGAAAAAGCATCACAGAGCAGATGAAAACTTGGAAGTACAAATCCCATTAAATGGAAGAATTAACCTGCACATGTTGGAGAAGAAACCAGTGGAGATTTCTAACATTTGATGTTTCTTTGTGTGTAAGTCCAACATCTGAAAAACCCCGGATGACACTAAAGCACCTAGCTGTAGGTTGTATTGACAGAGGTTGCAATGAAGGACTGCTAATTTATAACTTAATAATATTATAATTGTAAATAGCTGTTTACAGTTTTCTAAATTCAATTTCAGTGTACAGATTTTTTATGAAATGTTAGTAACTAACAGCTAGCACCCTGACTATAAAACCATGGACATCATTTCCAGCTTTCATAAATCAATAAGACCAGTGAACATAAAAAGGGTGAAGGTAAGATGATTCTTTTAAACTCATGTTTTAAAAGTCTTTTTAACCACGAGAGGGCATCAGATGCTCCTGAGCAGGGAACTGTTCGAGGTACTGTCCATGAGATAAACAGAATATATTTTAAATACATTGATTTTAATATAAAATACCTATTGGCATACAGACATTTAACCACTACAAAAAAAAAAAAAAAAAAAAAAAAAAAAGGTCTGTCCCGATGTATGTATAATAAAGAGAATAAATATGTTAAAATGCACTAGTAATGAAAACCAGAATGTTTATTACCTCACAAGTAAAGCTTATACAGTAGGATAGAAGAGGCATTAACAAGAAGTGCAATTCCTGTTGAGCAAGAATGCAAGATATTGTAATGAGAATCTGAACTGCTGTGACATATTCATTTTTCTCCAGATTCCACTCTCATTATCATTTGCTCCAGCAATCTGCTGGTCATTTTTATGGAAAAATTATATTTAATATTTCCTAAAGCAAATAATGACAGAGCCCCATCCTCATCCTCATAAACATGCCAGATGCAAGGAAGCAAGGGAATGGCTAAATCCTTAGTTGTCACAAAAGTGGTGGTATTTTTTGTACTTTGGGCAATCTGTCAGTAGTACTCCATCAGTTTGGTTGTGCAGTAGATTTTTGTTATGTGTTACTTCTGAATCTGATCTGCCAGATGAAAACAAAAATGACTTCACATTCTAAGGAATTGTAGGACTTTTTTTATTCTGACTGTTGCTCCTTTCTGGATTGGTATTTCATGTGAAAGATCTTGTTTCTGACTTTTGGCAACCATTCCTGGCTCCTTTTCATTGGCTTTGATTTTGGATTAGATCCAAAATCTAACTTGTAAGACTGGTGGCATATTTTCTTGATAATTTATTCTTTGCTGTATCCTCTGCAACAAAGCAGCAATTTTATCAGTGATGTATTACTTTCACTTCATTTTAAGAGCTGAGAACTATATTTTGTATGATGATTGCATCAAATCTCTCTGTGTGAACAAGATAAATTAGTGTTATGCTTAAAAATTATTTTGATTTCTCGCATCATATGTCTGTAATGTACCAAAAGTGTTTATATGTCTGCAAATTAAAGCTATATATTTTCATAATAACTTATTCTCTCTCTCCTAGAATTTTAATTATAAAGCTAAATATTATTTCAGTTATAAGAAATGCATTTCTCACTAGTTCTTAGGTGCTAGCTATCTTGTCTGACATGTCATAATACTTTCAAAAATCAGTACATTTCAAAATCATTAATGACAATTTATGCTGTGCTTCTTGAAATTACCAGCAAAGACAACTGTATGTCAGCTGATGTAAGTGGTGAAGCAGCTCGTACCTGTTTTGAAAGTAGGGAATGCAATTCGTGGCAGTTTTTGATTTTTCTCTCTGTGACTGGCACATTACCTTGAACCTACTGAAGTGTTTGGGTTTCTAATAGATACTGGTTATACTTAGTCAAAGTAACAGTATTAGCATAATACCCATCAGTTTGCCATCCTGGCTATAGGAAAAAGACTTTTTTTTTTTTTTTTCAGGTTAGAATGTTTTCTGTTTGGGCATGATTTGGTAGCTCTTAATTTAAAGTCATTCAATTTAATTCAGGCTATCAGAGCTTTGTAGTCGATCACCTATTTTCCTTTATTTTCATCTTATCAAAATATAAAAATGATATTCATCCCTGAAATTCATTTGCCACAAAAAGACATTGCTTCATATCTCTGAAAAAAATTACATTATATCTTTGGAAACAGCTTCAGTATTACAGATACTGGGTATTGCTGTGGTGATGAAGCTAGATGCTCTGCATTTTTCTCTTCAGTAAGGAGACAAGGTAACAGAAAGACAGGATTCTTTTCATTGCTCTTCTCTTATTTCAATTAGTAGTCCAATATATTCCCAAGACAGTTTAAACAGGAGCAAACCCAAGACTCAAGAAATACAATTAAAAAAATAATCCCGATCCTTCAGTGTGTGCTTATATAACACCGGGCAGATACTTTTGTTCAGGTTCGACAAAGACATAGTCTTGAGCTTGTTTGATTAAGCTTTGGTTAAACATGCTGTTCTTGTTGCCTTTTTGTTTGTTTGTTTAGATGAAGCATGTTCCTAATGCACAATAAAATGTAATGTTACGAGCCTGTTAAAGCCAAAGTACTGCTCGTGAAGCATTTCACTCATGATTTTCTACACATTTAAAGAAAATGGGTTTAAAACCACACCTTCAGCCATACCAACACATACTTATGCAAAGGAATTTATACTGAATAATTCCTCATAGAGCACTTCTTTTGCCTTCGTAGCCTTTCTGTGGGCAATGTCACTGAAAATGGCAAAATACGGAGTGAGCTGGATTTTTTACTCCATATTTTGTGTTACTTAAAAAACATACAGCTATTAACACTGAGCATAATAATTAGACCTGCAATGTTGAGCTTAACAATGATTGAAAAACAACAAAACAGGAGTCTTACGTTCATAGAACCTGGGAATTTCTTCCTAAAAAAATGCTCCTTCTCAGATGTAAAATTCTTGATACTGGCTGTATAGCAAACATTTCTGTAATGTTTCTGTTTCCAAAGTATCCCTTGCTGAATTTCCTTTCACATGAAAACACATTTTTAATGAGTATAACTGAAGTCAATTAGACTCAGATATAAAAGGCCTATTTTATTACCACCTTGTGCAGTGCAGTTGCCAAAATATATGCAAATCTTGTTGACACTGGTAGTTGAGCTGGCACAAAAATAAATGTCTCATTCATTTACAGTATCCACTGATCAATCTTAGAATGGGTCCTCTTTGTTCATTTTTATAAAAAATGAGATTGTCCTAAGTTTTGTATTGCCAAAGTCTCCTGAACTTGCTATGCAAACACTTTTTCATTAGAATTAACAAATTAAAAAGTGAAAGACAAGAAGTGGGCAGTGAGCCCAGTGGCAGTGGACAGAGAAAATCAGTCTTCTCTTTTTTCCTTCATTTTATTCTATTTAAAAGAACTCTTTGAAGTTACTGTTTTGATGCAAAACTAACCTAACACCTGGCTGAATATCAATAAAGGATGAGATGTGTAAGTGTGGAAAGGGAATCGGATCTCTTTGCTTTTTCTTATGTCAAAACTCAGAAAACAATCTTATGATCATTTATTTCCATTTTTCAGTATCAGGGTTCAAACATGCAACTGTGCCACAGTCCACCGAGAAGAATGTAAAAAGCTGCCACTCTCTTAGCAGGACAAGGAGAGGCAGAGCATTAGCAAAACTTGGCCTCCTTGACAGCAGTGACAAACCTTTGATTACTGGCTGGGTTTTGATTGCAAATTTTCTGCTCCTAGCTGCTGCTTTGGGAAGATCGCATTAAAATACTCAAACACATGAATATGAGGGGTAGTCCATGACTAATATTTCACGTCCTGGTTCAAAGCAATGAACTTTCTGGGAGCAGTGGCCTGCATCACAAAAATACCTTGCAGTTTGGCATTCGGGGACATACAAAGCACCTCTGCCACAAAGAAATCACCAGCTTAATATGCAGAGTGTTTCTTTTCATGATTCACATTATCAGAGCCATTCTAAAAGGTGACTGCCACCTTCTCTATACTATGCTTCTCAGCATCTTCTCAGCAGACATTAATTTCTTTGTACATTCCTCTCACATGTATAACTTAGGGAGAAAAACAATGCAAAACAATTAATTATTAAATATTAGCCAGCTGAAACTATCAACTTTGATTTAGGCCACTCTTCTTCAGAACTGGAGTTTGAGGACCTGAGCATGTTTATCTCCATTACCAAAATAATTTGAGTTTAAAGGAAATGCCTAGTGAAACTTAAAGTGGAAACAAACATATTGGACACCCTCATTTCCTATAGAGTAGGTTCATATAGTTTTTTTATATAAGTAGTAGTTGCTTAGTGAAATAAAAGTTGCAGAAATTAGTTTTATGCTTTATTTTAATACTGTAGGAAATATTTTGAGGAAACTATTTAAAGTTACTTGCATCATGTCATAATTTACAGTTTTCTGAGTTAAAACATGCAAAAGTACTTGTGCATGAAGCATTGGAATTTCCTTTTCACTCTCTGTACCAGACTGAATCATCAGATAAGGTAAAACTGTCATCTGCATTCTGAGATGGTGGGATTCAAGGATTTCAGCTCACAAACAAATACATATAGCTCTGTTTTTCACATTATGGATGAGAAAATACTTTAATTCTTATACCACAGATTTGCATAATCTTTCTGGTATGTTCTATCTAAATGTTTGACTGATTTCTGCTATATTTGCATCTCATTTTCATTACAGAGTGAATTTTAAAGGCCAAATTTCAACTCTTATTTTTTTCTGATGAGAGTACTTTGAACAGGTGCTAAGAAAACATTGTTCTGAATGAAAACAAGTTGAATCATTTATAATGCATTCAGTCATTTACTCCCCTGCTTTTAAAAACAAATATAGGCTTATGTGTTGAAGTTGCAGATTTTCACATTGCTAGCTAACACTGCTGGTAAGTAGCAAACACTTAACCGAAATACATTGTAAGGAATTATTTCAACTGTTCAAATCAAGAGGACTTGAATTTTAAGCGTCAAGTTGGATGTTTGTCTATTCCCAACAGCCCTGGCTGTATCGATTTAATGTAGTGTACTAACTATTTTGCTCTATTTTCCATCTTCAAAGTTTGGCTTCATCCTCAGAGCAAGCCAGTGAGATGAGAACTGTTATCTCTTTGTGCATAACAGGAGTGACAGCTTGATTTCTCTATCTGTGTGTCAGCATCTAATGCTACCTGAGATGCCTTAAGGTATCCCCCCTGGCCTCGAGCTGCTGCTTGGGAGAAGTGCAGGCTTTCTCTCCATGAACTATCATATATGCCAGCTCACTGCGGATGCTTTGGCTGTTTTAGGTGGTGTTCAGTAAATGCAAATGTGCGTTGAATTGAGTCTTTGATTTGATTAATCTCCATATTTATGGATCTGTGTTGGGATGGCTACGGACAGGTACTGACCACTGAGCTCAGAGTCTGAGCTTCCACTATAATCTGTGAGTTTCATCAGCACAGGCTAAGAACAAGAGAGTGCTTCAGTTTACTCTTAAGTGGGAATTCAGGCAAGGTTTAGCTGCTCTGACAATTAGTATCAAGTGCTATCTAGATTGCCCTCGAGTGTCTCAAGATTGTGCACAGTGCTGTCAGGAAGTCTTGTGCCTTTCTAGAGCAGTAGCTGGGTGCCAGGAGAGCAGAGCAACTAAGATTATATGAGAAAACGATGGATAGGCATGCATATCCCACATATGGTGGTGACACGAGTGACACCTTTCAACTCCACTGAGCAGAGCTTGACAGACTATAATGGGAACATAAAACACAGATCAGAGACATCTGATACTTAGTATCAGAGCCAAAAAAAGACCTGCAAGCCTAAAATGTAGCCACTATGATAATTGACTGATAAGCTCTGAAAACTAAATTTATTCTATGTAGTATTACATGCAAGTCACTCCTACAGGACACAGTAAAAGAAGGTGTGCCTTTGATTTATATGATGGCAGAGCACTCACTGCTGAAGAGGCAAGAAAATTTTATTTTTTAAGTGTTTTCAGTTGTGTATTTGGAGCTGATGCTAAAGACATCTCTTGGTAAGGACACTCTTAGGCCTTCTTTTGGAAACTGAGCTATTGTTTTTAATACAAAGACTCAAATGTCAAAATCTTCCAAGGCTGAAGAGACACAATCATGCTTGTCTACTAGAGGAGCATTCCATGGAAATAGAGATACTTGGCCTTGAAACACTTCCAAAACTTTTCTTTAAACAATCAGTGACAGTTGAGGGGTGAGAAAATCAGGGAAAACAGTTCTGTGCTTTTTCCTCCTTGATGAGCAGATTCTGATATTCACACACACACAAAAAATTTGAAACACTTACCTTAGCTATTTTTCAGATGTAATAGTCTTGTCAAAGTTCAAAATTATTTCAAACCTATTACCTTTATTTGTGCTGTAATCTTATTAAAATTACAACCTGAAGACATTTATGGGATAAAGGTTGGTCATCCTTTGTTTAAGGCTCTATTTTCTGAGGAATGTATTTATAAAGGGTCTGGCTGACAGAGTACAAAACAGAACTGCTTCTCAGGATGCATTCAGGACAGACGGAAGTAGAAAAGAACAGAAGAGAGCAAGAATAAATAAATGCAGTCAAAATGAAAGAGTCCTTTTCTAAGATTGCATGTGGAAACAAAAATAAGTGGTCAGAAACAATAAAAAGAATTTTTCTATATCTACTGGATTTCCTGTGTATCATCAACGGTGTTAAGCATCTCCTTTCAGCAATCGTTCAATCCTTTTTCTTATCCTCCAAGGATGAAAGCTTGTTGCAGAGCTTTAGGACCTCCTGACACAATCTACAAACACAAAATACATTAAAAACTGATTCATATTGTCAGCAGGTCATAATTGTATAAAGAAATCAAGGCTTTGAGTAGAATATTTTTCAAGTGTCTGTTTTATTATGATAAGAGCATTCTCTTTTCATAGTGCTTTTCTGTAGTGTTATTATACTGGATGCATTAGTTTTTGCTAACTCAGGACTAAACCATATTATTACAACCTTTTGCATCTTCTCTGCCTATGTAGAAGCTGATACTGTGACATAATTTTTCCTGTGAATGCTGTTAAAGTAATGAGAACTTTTTTTGCAACAATACACAAATAGCAGATGTACTTCTGTCCTCACTTTAGTCCTAAAGTGCATAATGATAGGGTACCCTTCCTCTTTATGAATAGAACAAACATCATTACAGTAGGACAAGAGGGTTCTGATATAACACTGTGTTAATATGGTGTACATCCTCGGATATTTTCTCAAATGTCTCCCTTGCATATCTCTGTAGAAGTTCTAGAACCCATCTACTAATTTTGAGAGTGTCTTTTATTTTTTTTTAATAAGTCTTTGGAGAAAACCGAAGGCCACACAGTTTTACTGGTGTTTTCTTTTATTTATTTTTGTTTACCAAGGTAAGTTTAGCTGAATTGAAAACACAGGGATGCATGTCTTTAACTGGCTTTTCTTTGAATTGGAATTTTGAAACATCATATATAAAGTTAGGCACCTAAAAAGTAGATATGCAAATATCTGAAATAGCAGTAAAGGAAGGAAGCATGCAGGAAAAAAAAATATTTTGGAGTAACATTCAATCTTGAAAGTTCAACATAAGGTAACTAATGTATTAAGCTCCTCAAGGATGTTTTTCAATTTGCTCAGACATAAAACAATTCAGTCCCTTCAGCTGTATGTTCACAGGGCACACCCTCAGAGTCTTTGCTGCAGTCCTTTCAGGAGGTGAGTAGCCTCATCTCTCACTAAGGTAAATCCAGTTTAAAAGTGTTCAAGTATTCATAATAAACTATAGTTTAACATGGAAAAAATCAAACCAATTGCTACTATCCATCCCCATTATAACTACTTTGAAGGCATCAAAAATTAAATATTGCAGGGTCAGAATATTTGTATTGGTTGTAAATTCCATTTGCCATTTTCTTTGATATTGAATATTGACTATCAACATCTATCCACTAGTAATTTTATTTGACCGAATGTATTTGACAAATAGCTTAATCAACAATATTTTTATCACTTATGAAATATTGTAACAAAATCCACAAGGTTCTTTCCCTATTTTATCTTCTGGAATAAAAATTACATGATTAAAAAGCAATACCTTCTTTTCTGTTATTATCAGCTATGATACAGAATTGTAAGACCATTACAGAGCATTCAAAGATTTTTCTCTTAATATTTTTTTTAGAACCTGGTAGTATTTTGTCATTTTCCAAATAAGCTTTTAGACTTTGGCTTGTAATATAATGAAATTAAAAACTGCTGAAGGCTGGGATTTCAGTGTTACAGTATAATGACATCTGGAAATGCCAAGTCAGGAGTGATTCCCAACACAGATTCGTGTAATCCAAACCTCATAGATCTGTATAGGCAATTTGGGAGTACATGCATCTCATATTGTTCCTCTAATCAAGGCAATTCTACAAGTCTCTTATTGCAATATGGGTGGCTTATGACATATCTCTGCTCTCAATTCACAGTAAAATTACATTACAGCAGAGCCCTTGCAAAGGCACCTTGGTTAAATATCTGAAATTAAACAGAGTGAACCTAGATTATGTACTAGAACAAGAGAGAACCAAGTATCGTATTTTCCTGTCCCAATTACAGAGGATGGGAAACACTCCAAAAATAGTGCCACATATGAAATCTCTATGCATGCTAGGCAACTGCTTTTTCCAAGTATGGAAGTTTTTGTGTTAACATTTGCTTGGTTTTTTATTTAATCTTTGTAAGTGTGGAAGTAAATTTATTTGGAGTGATGGGGCAGCTGCATTTGATGCAACTGGCAGGTGTTTGCCATGTCACTTGCTGTTTGAAAAAAATAAAAAACCCACTAATCATAAAAAGAATGAAATATAGCAGGCATAGAGGCAAGGAGGAAAGGAGTCCCTTTCCTACTCTGTCTTGTCAAGTCTGCAGGTGATAGACGGCAGTGTGCTGAGCATGCAGTTCTTCAATGGAAGTTCTGCGTGTGATATGAAATACTGTGTGGGAATTACAAAACCAATATGTGTAAATCTGCTCAAGGGGAGTGAAAAAAAATCCTTCTAGTCTAATAAAGATGCACAGATTGCTGGTAAGATTTTGAGCTGTTGCATGGGTCAAAAAGAGCACAACAGCTTATACATCACTGCCTCTGGTGTATCAGAGAGCAATAGGCAAAACTAGGTGAGCCATTTTACTTTTATAGCAAAAACAGTGTTTAGAAATAATTTACTTGAGTTCAGGCTACTTTTGTATTGAGTGTTCTACAAGGTGATCTGGATGAAAAACCCCAGTTTGATATGTGAAACCGCTCTTCAAAAGCCATGCAATTTTTTACAGATTCTTTTCAGATGATGATTAACAATAAGCTACTGTAAAATTGAAAACTTTTTCACAGTGTTATGTGGATTTTGTCTCTATCCACTTTCACAAACTAAAAAATAATAATAAAAAAAAAGGGAATAGTAAACAATTTGAACTATGTGAAATTTATTAAAGACAATAAAAAGAAGGCCCCTTTGAGGCAGTTCCACTAAGGGTCAAACTGAAATTACTTATTATAAATAGTAATATACATTAGGCCATACTTCATTAAAATTTGTATGCATGAGTACTTTGCAGATGTTTTTAAGGAGCTGTTAATAATTTTTATTGAGCCTGATACACCTCCCCATCCTTCCCTCTTCCCCTACCCCCAAAAGAAAAAAGGAAAAAAACGGAAATATTTAAAAGAATACCAAAAAATTAGATGTACCTGGGAGCAATGAAACATGTTGCTATAGTGGGAAAAAAAAAAAAAAGAAAAAAAAAAAAGAAAAAGTATGAGCAGAAATTAATTTAGAGGAGGTACCAAAACCTATCAGATGAAAAATTGTGGATGAAATTAAACACCAAAAGAAAAAACTTGAGGTTTTAAGAATTCACACGTAAATAAAAAAGTCCAAAATTATACAGATGCACATGGATCTGTTCCTTTTTCTTTAGTTCATAGATCTGCTGCCTATGACTCTGAGTGAATTATCACCTCAGTTCCAAGCATTCTACATTTTAGTTCATTATTATGTTAATTAATATGCTCCTTCAATTTCACAGAAAGGTTTAGATATATGTTGGTGTGATTGCTCATAATTTCTTAATGAGATGATTGTGACCTTTTGCTGGCAACAAACATAGGGGAAGATTGAAAGATAAGTATGTGTTGCAGTGAAACCTCTGGCATATGCTTAAGAATTGAAGATCCCAGGAGAAGAGAAGGTAACATATGGGACAGTTAACACAGGTAGAGGTGAGACATGTAACTAGAACAGAATAAAGATTCTGCTGTAAAAATTCAATTAATTATTATTAATGTTGGACAATTAATAAAATTGCAGTAGACCATGAAATGAAGACAAACCACCAAAATGATGGTAGAAAATTGCTGGGTCCAGCAAAATGCATTTTCCTTTGAGAATGCAACTACTCAATAGTGAGTTTGGACACCCAACTATTAGTTCAGACTTGGTAACTTCAATTTAGCTCAAATTTGTAAAACAAATTAGTCTGAAAACTAGTTTTTAAGGCACAGATACAAAAATACTTCTGGAGGGCAAACTCCTTCTCCTTTCCATCTAAGAGAACAGAGATACTCCAGGGTACTCTTGTATCTTTTTAATAGCATGTCTCAATTTCATTTGTAGTCTTTGAACATAGTCTCTGTATCAGGGATTTGAACCACTGCTTTTTCATAAAAGAATACTTTATCTATTGAAGTGTATTGAAGTAGAGAGAGAAATCCTCATTCATCTGATAATGAGTGAGTGGGAAAGAAATTATATTCTTTATTGCATAAGGATTAAACTTTATTTCCCATACCAAAAAGAATACTAAACATCAAAAACCAGAGCTGAACTCTTTTTTCTAGATTTGTTGGTGGCTAATTTGTTTAAATCACAGAGTAACTAGAAGAATACAGATGCTATACTAATATTTAGAAAGGTTCGATCTGATGACCCAAATATTTAAAAGTAAAATAATTTATCAAGCTTAGGTAAAATAAAGAAAAAGCTGTTTTGCAACTAACGTGGTAGCAAACTGGGACCTCTTGTATAAGGACATGGACCTCTTAGAGTGAGTCCAGAGGAAAGCCACTAAGTTGATCACAGGGCTGGAGGACCTCTCCTATGAAGGCAGGCTGAGAGGGATGATGTTGCTCAGCCTGGAACAGAGGAGGCTTTGGAGAGACCTGAGACAACCTTCCAGTACCTTAATGGGGCCTACAAAAGAGTTGGAGAGGGATGTTTCACAATAAAATGAAGTGATAGGACAAGAAGGAATGGCTTTAACCTGAAGTAAGGTAGGGTTAGATTTGAAATTAGGAAGAAATCCTTTACTGTGAGGCCCATGAGGCAGTGGAACAGGCTGCCCAACAAAGTTGTGGACTCTCCATGCCCAGAAGTATTCAAGGCCAGGTTGGATGGAGCTTTCAGCAGCGTGGTCTAGCAACAGGTGTCCCTGCCTGTGCCAGAGGGGGTTCGAGCTAGATGACCTTTAGGGTCCTTTCCAATCCAAACCACTCTAGGATTCTGTGAATTAAAAGATAAGAATACATAGCAATTAATCAAAGTAGAAATAAGCTCATCTTTTCAACATAGTAAACCTGAATTTACTCTTTGATTAAATTATAAATTTTGTGAAGTTAAGGTGTAACTGTCAAACTAGTATAAAATATTTGACTTTTAAATTAATTACATACTTCAAAAGTTAGCATCATGTAATTTCAATAAAACAAGTTTAGCAATTTCTAAATTTAATGCAGTTACTACCCCTTAATGACACATATCAGGAAAAACGTTTCCAGTGGGAAAATGTCCTTTAATAGTGGGTTTTATGGGCAGATTCTGTGGATATATGTTTTAAATTTATATTCCTGAATAAAAACTGAATGAATAAACAAGTCTACTTGTAATCGAATGTGATGCCATGAACATACAAAATAGAAAAAGAAAAAGCAAGAAAAAAAACTCTAGGTTTTGGGTTGCTTTTTTTCTGTTGTTGTTGTTCTATAAACAGAAAAGCAAAAACAGAAATAGAGAAATAATATTATTCTATACAAGTCATTAGTCAGAACAGTGCCAAAACATTGCATCCAATTTTTTGTTATATTTTAAAAGGTCATTTAAAAATGGGGGATATGTAGATAAGTCACAAATAGATTTTGAAATTGTGGGAAAATTAATTGATTTGAGAGACTGAAGAGTTAATCTATGCATTGAAAAGAAGTTCTAAACACAACACACTTTCTATTGTAGAAAAAAAAGGAGTAAAAGTAAGCATTTGCTATCTCTAGATCAAAGCTGAGTGACAATCTGAAATGTAACCTGAAACAGTCAGGCACAATTAACTGAGATCAAGAGAAAAATAATGCATTAAATATTGTGTGTTTGTAACTTCTGATGAACAAGGGGCAGATAAGATATAGTGATGTGGTGCTAGACCTTTTGGAACTATGACACATAGATTGATTTTATATTACCTTGATTCACCCCTTTTCCTCTCTTCCCCTCCCCATGTTACTGGAATGGTTAGGTGAACAAACTAAAGTTATCTGTCGATGTATCTGAAATCAAATGCAAGTGATATTTTTAAAGAATTTCAAAGAAAACCACTTTATTACAAAGTGTCTGATATGAAATTTGAGCTGTAGCAGTCAAAATAAAGCCTGTGGCTGTCTAGACTATAGGGATGGATTTTAAAAAGTGAATAATACCCTTTCTTTATATACTCACTCATTGATATGACTACCAGCTAAACAATCCTCTATCACTGTAATTATTGAATACTTAAAGTAAAAAAGTAGACAGTATGGAAAAAAGAAATCAATCACTGTGAATACTCCTTGGGATAAGCTAGAAAAATAATGAAGAACATTGTTTGTCACACATGTGTAAAATCACCTTACCCCATAATCAATTTCCTTATGTAGAACTACTTCTAGAGAAGTAGACTGAATACAAGTGTGCCAATATAATTTTGTGCATTGTTGAAATTTTCGATTTATTTCATTTTTAAGCCAAATTATCTCTTTCTGTCCAGTCTCACCCTGCAGAAATTAGGCAATGGAAATTACAAGCACAGGTGTCTAGTGGGCATTAATGTTCATACATGTTTAGTTGTGCAGACATACAAACATATGTGTGGCACACATGAAAACTATATGGCATGAAGCCTAAATTGTAGGTGTACATTTCAACTCTGTGTCTAAGTTGTACAACTTTATTGTAGTCTGTGTGGAAGCCTTGTCTCTTGCACAAATGACCCTCCTACTGCTAACCCATAGTTTAATCAGTTTTTCTGAACAGCTTGGCCATCTGGTTGTTTCATCTACCTTGGTTAAGCTGAGGGGAACCACTCTTTGAAATTCAAAACAGAGGCCATTGAGGACCCCATACAGAGGAGAGGGTATCAGAGCAAGGATTCTTGCCCATCATTCATGTGGAAGCACCACAGGGCTTTTCTTTCTCAACTCTGTAGATGAGGTAAACTGGTGTATTACATGGGAAAACATGGCAGATTAGATTGTAAATAAATTTGCGTCTGCATCTAATTGGACGGTAGATAGCACTGAAAAGTTCAGTGGAACCTTAACACTGAGTAATTATTGGGCAGATGACTACAGTGAATGGGTATATTAGGCAGAGGAACTTAAGCAGTGCTCTGTATCTGACCTGGTTGTCTTGAGCTAACTCAGAAGTGATAGGTCCAATACCCAACTATTGCTCTTGTGGGACTGCCTTCTCTTCCACAAGCAGCACTGTCACTGGTTATATACTGGCCTTATCATTGTCCCTTTAGCTGTTCTGAAATACTTTGACAATCTTCAAGAGTTTCAAATTAAATAAATTATTGCAGTTATACAATAAAATCTTGCTCTTACTCACCTATTATCCATTGCAGATAAATCATGGTTTTAAATCGACATCAAACATAGACAGGTCTTCTTTTCATTGAGCTATTATATAATAATTATTTAAAATTTAATAAACTCATTGTAGAAGGCCAGCTTTTAATTGTTTTTATTTCAGTCTGTGTCACCCTCGTGGATGATCCCTGCAACAGGCAATTTGCTTTTCTTTGTGTTATAGGTGAACAGTTGGACTTCAATTTTCCTAGCAGATGTGGTGAAAACCCAAGGAAGTAAGGTGATAAGGACTTTCAAATTGAAGTGTGTATCCTGGTTTATCTTGGGTCTGTGAAGGACATCAGGGAGTTCTGTGATTTACAGTAATTGATATGCATTCTAGAAATTGCTCAGATTATGGCAGGGTTTACTCACTGTATTAATACTTTGGTTTATTAAAAACGGGATGTTGCAAAAAAAAACAAACCACCAAAACAAAACATAACAACCCAACAAAAAACTAATATAAATCAGTAAACAAACCAACCAGAAAGTTCTCTCTCTTCTCCCACACACCCTGTCCTGAATAACTGTGTATTTTCATTAAGAATGTCTGAAAAAAGTTGTCAGAAGCACATTGGAGGGAGAGATGAGTACATCTACATGTAAATGCTGAGAATTTCCCTGTCCCTATAAAAATAATAAAGCCTCTTAATATAGAGTTTCGATAGATTTTAATAATCTTTTTGTCTGAGTTGAAGCTTTCTTTCTCTGAAAATGAAACAATATAAATTTGTTTGAGGGTATTGCTTTCGTTATCAGTACTCACATGCTTACCAAGACAAGACTTAGCATTGGTGAAAGCAGTCATACTGTTAAAGTTAGTGCACATATCCACAATATATCACAGACAAAAAGTTGGTCTTCCAGAGGAAAAAATCACATGCTCAAAGACTGCAATAGCTGGGGGAAAATGCTAGAAATCAGAAAGGATGCATTTACAGAAAGAAGATAAGGGACAGCCAGTTCCATGTCTGTGGTGGTAACAGCTGCCTGACTTGAAGTCTTAAAAGGCAAGCTGAGAAAAATATTTTAAAAATTATAAAATTTGTTTTGCAATGAGCTAGAATTAAAAGGCAATTTTCCACACAAACATAAACTAATACAGTAACAATTATTTCAGAGTTCATGAAAGACTGAAGGTTTGGGTTCTTTCAAAAAAAGTTAGGAAATAAAGGAATACTAATGGAAGAGATGTTACAACATTCTTTTTTGTTATTATCCTATTCACTTATTTTTCTGCCTCTCTGTGGAAGACCTGTATCCACATTTCTCCTTTACATCAGACATTTAAATTCGTATCAAAAGAAAATACCCTAATGCCCACTTTATTTAGTTTACCTGGATGTTCTTAATCTCTTCTACTTTGAATAAACAATTAAATATTAAATAGAGTTCAGATGTCTTATCTACTGGGAAAGAATAGTAACAATGAGGTGCTTCATTTGCCTGTCCATTCCTGTTTCTTTGTTTTATGACAGTGAAAGCTCCTAATTTGCTGCTGATTTTTGTATCAAATTAGGTTCTTCCTTTGTGGTTGGAAAAAGGAATACATTTATAGTTGTTATATTTCAGACTGGAATATTAAGTGATTTTTCTAAATGAAGGAGTAATGAAAACATTAATGAAAAGGTTAAGATAAACAAAGGGGGATAAAAGGAAATGAGTAATTAAGGCCTAAATTACAGTAATAACTAGCTTTTGCATCAAATAAAAATATCTTGTGTAATGAGTAAACCCCACAAATGGTGAAAAGTCAGAAGGAAGCAATCCCAAAATTTCATGTCTGTCTGCATATCCTGTGGAGTGCTTTATTGTTCTGCAGGTAAGAGTTCTTCGTAAGACCCTATATAATCATATGCAGGTAGAGAAAAATAAGTGGAGAACTGCCGAGGGTGTGCCATAGTTTCTGAGCCCCATCATCCTCTGTAGTGCTGGGTATGTTGTAGCTTGGTTTTGCATTTTCCTTTAAGTAGTTAACTATTCTTCAATAGTAGTGTACCTATTCTTCAGCTGATAGGTAGACTCATCAAAAGTTTTTACTCCCTTAGTCTCTGTTTAGCTACCAACATCTAAATGTGCACTCTAAATGTGCTGCCCAGAACTTTATGATGCCTTGTATCTCTCCATTAGACATGAAAAGAAATTGGTTTAGAATGTAGATCTTTAATGACCTTAAGTGAGTGACCTGGCCAATGGACTCAAAGAAGCTTCTCTCACATTTTCTTTCTTTCACAGAATCATAGAATATGCTGATTTGGGAAGGACCCACAAAAATCATTGAGTCCAAATCCTGGCCCTCTGCAGGACATCACAAGAATCCCACTATGTGCTACAGAGCATTGTCCAAATGTTTCTCGAACTCTGTCAAGCTTGGTGCTGTGACCACTTCCCTGAGGAGGCCATGCCGGTGCCCAAACACCCTCTGGCTGAAAAACACTTTCCTAATATCTAACCTAAACCTTCCCTCATCCAGCTTCATGCCATTTTCTTGAGTCCTGTCACTGGTCATGAGAGCGAAGATATCGGTCCCTGCCCCTCTCTTCTTTCATGAAGAAGCTGAACACCGCGATGAGGTCTCCCTCAGTCTCCTCCAGGCTGAACAGGCCAAGTGACCTCAGCTGCTCCTCATACAGCTTCCCCTCACAGCCCTTCACCATCCTCATGGCCCTACTTCCAGGGATGAGTGAAGACAAGGGGAGGGTTTTTTTTTAAAACTCATAATTCTGAACAGACGATGCAAACAATGCTATGTTTTCTTTAGGTTTTAGTGTGTTCTACTACTGAGATCCTGGGTTTACAGCACATTCTAGGAAACTAGAGCAATGTTCTAGTTTCAAGGAATCGAGCAGAGTGGCTAGGGAATGGATTGCCCCATGTGAAAACAATGGATTTAAATGTCCTTCTGTGGATTTGGTTTGTATTTCCTCCCAAATAGATCTGTGAACAAGAGGACAGGTGAAGCATACAAGAGAAACAGATGTTTTCCTGTTCTTCTGTAATTATCTAGTCATAAAGGCAGAGGTAATCTCCTTTTATGAGTTCTTCCTTGCTTTCCTGCAGGGAACTTGAATCAAAGTAGTATGGCATTCTGGTTTATCAAAGTCAGTAATTACAGATACTAATAGAATTTTCCACTACTTATATGAGAAAGAAAAAAACAGTGAGGTTTCTTCTTTAAAGGATCTTTTTTTCCTTTCTTGTACTTACAGCTAATAAACCTGCTGCCACTCAAGTTCTGCCCTATGACATCACTGTCATCATCTACAAGCTGTCCAGATAATCCAAGTTATCTGACAGTGTTTTCATCCATTCTTTCAGTTGATTAAAATGGACCATTTTGCTTAATGAACCACCATATTTCACCTAATTGTAATTTAATATTTTCAGCATAACTCTCAGTTGTTAAAGCGTAAGATAATGTTTTTACTATATAGTTATCAATTAATGATTTAAAAATGCACACAATTTTTTATGAAAAGGACAGATGTAAACTATGAAGCAATTTTGGTTGGCAAAATGTCTAGTCCTCTTTGTCTTAAGATTTTTCACAAATGGGATGGTCATCTTTAAAAAGAAAAAAAAAAAAAGAATAAAAAAAAGGAAAAATTTTACCAAGTATGCCCATTTTCAATCTTGAAAAGAGTGTAAAAATGCTTCAACAATCACATATTCTTTGTAATGTTTTCTGTTTGGTGATGAACTTTTGTCAATCAATCAATTTGAAATTAACGATCTCTATGTATTGTTAATATAATAATAGAACTGTAGAATACGCTGAATTGGGAGGAACCCATTGGGATAATCAATTCCCATTCCTAGTGCTACACAGGACACTCTAGAACCACATCATATCCTGAGAGCATTTGCCAACACTCCTTGAACTCAGACAGGTTTAGCCTGTTCCAGTGTTCAACCACTCTCTGGATGAGTGGCCTGGACTGGAAGGGATTTAAAAATTGTCACGGTGCCTGCTGCGGACTCTGGTCCGTGCCACCGGCTAGCTCGGGCACTGCGGACACCGGCCACTGAGGGTCAGCTGGCAAACAGGGCTGACTCCTGTGAGTCCTTGTCCTAAAAGGGGCAGGCTGGTCGCTGTCAGTCACGGCAAGACAAAGAGGGAGACAGTGCTGGTGCAACAGGAGGAGTTTATTGTAACACCTCCTCAGCCCAGAACTGGCCGAGGAAACAACTCTGTCGAGGGGTTTTAACTGGGACAGGACTGGAGGAGCAAAGGGAGTGGCCAGCCTTCTCCGGCCAACCAGGACCAGTTGCTAGGAGGCTTCAGGGGAGGAGAGACATAACTTGGACTAATCAGGACTCAGTAGGAGGGGATAACAAAGGCGGGAAGGGGAGACTGACATGTAACTGAATCTAACAGGTGAGAGCTAAAAATAACTCACTGTGAGGGAGAGTGAAGGAACAAAGGAATATTAATGAGGGGGGTGAGGGTACAGAGAACTGAACCATTACAAAGAACATACAATACAAAACTTAAATGCATACACTCCCACAAAAAATCATCTAGTTCCAGCCCCTCTGGCATGAGATAATGACATTCTCCAATTACTGAATCAGCAGAGGCAGGTATCCAATGGAAAAAAATGAAGGTGTGAGATAAGGCATTAAAATGACAAGGTAATATTATAAAAGCTTTAGAGGAAATTAAATTTTGAATCTTACCCTTAACAGTATTTTTCTTCTGTAAGCCATTAGTATCCAGATGACTTATAGCCAGTCCATTTACTCTGACTGCTATTTAAGACTAATTAGAAGTGAATGAATGTAAAAGTTGGACAGGACTAAGGGTGGTAGAAAAATCCATTCCTGTCTAGCCATACTCCAGTCCTAAATAATCTACTCAGAACCTCTGAGTTAGGCAAAATTCTAACAGGATCTTCATTCAGCTGAGGGACATAATACTAAGTAGATGTAGAGATTTGCACCTTTAGATCCAAACTTGCAAGCTAAGACATTGCTGTTCAACGAGCATCTCCAATAGCACCAGGTCTCTCCAATCTCCAATCAGCACTCTTCTGATTGGAGAGATCTCTCAATTCTTTTTCACCGTGGCAACATCTACAGCAGTCTAGATTCCAGTATAGCTAAAATGAAGAGTTAGGCACACATAGGGTGCACTTCACCTGATGAAGAAGATACCAAGAATAGGTCAGTCAGATCACTCGTTCAAACTGCCTGTGTGTTTCTATTTGCTTTAGAGAGAACTGAACAACTAACTCAGACCAAGATCTCTCCAATAGAGAGTCTGAGTCCTATTCCTAAATCCCTTTGGCTTTTTCTACATGTTTAGAGCATTTTTTTCTTATTTGTTGTTTGTTGAATGTTTTGCAACTCCAATGAGAAAGAACCCCAAACAAAGGAGATACCCTTTAACAACAAAATACCTACTGACTTCAATGAAACCAGTATTGAACTGACATACTGAACTAGGACACACCAAAGCCTTCTATTTCCAATACACAAATCTCATACAGAGGGAATGAAACCTTCTAGTCTGTGGCTTAAAACTTCAGAAATTCAGGCAAATTTTCAATCTTTAAAGGTTTTACCCTGGGGTTATTATTTGAGGTGACTATTTTTTATTTTCAGTGGGGTTTTTAGTAAATCTTGCTACTTGTCTGAGAATTAAAAAGTAAATTGCTCTCTAAAGGATCAATTTACAACTGAACTTTATTGCTTAGTCCGTTTGGAAAGTTTGCATCTATCATCCATCAATGCTATTTTTACTCTAGTAGAACCAGAAGTTTCAAAGGAAACAGTATATCCATGTAAAATTAATTAAGTTCAACCGTGACCTCATTTCATTGATGGAGTGTAGTGCTGCTACCTGCAACCAAAACAAATTTATTTTGATTAAATATACTTCAGGTTATAAAAACAACATATCTCACCCAAGTCATAGGATTTCAGGAACATATAGGTTTTATTCTAAAGTTATCTACTACTCATAACAAGATAAAATGAGATTTCCTCTTTCTCTTGTTTTTTAAGGCCAAGGCACAAATATGGGGTTTGCACAAAAAACTACTGCATGATCAGTTCCTTGGCAGAAGTTTCATATAATCAGATTTAATTTTAAAATTCCTCTGTGTTTTAAAATAGATATTAAATCTATCAGAATATGGTCTACTGTCAATTTTAATCTTCTAAGAAAATTTACTTTCATTCCTCACAGGCAGGAATGAGTAGGAAATAGTTTCCAATTCACTAGAGCATTATGAATTTTAGAAAAATTCCTGGGTGGCAAAGATACCTTACACTGTGACTCTGGCCCCTGAATAACTAAATTGATAGGACACATAAAGTATGAAAGTATTAAATCCCTTAGGGAAGGAATTTAATCCAGGTCTTCTACATCTCAGTTAAATAGCCTTACTACCTGGTCACTTATTATTCTGGGGTATCGCTTGTCTCTTCCTTAACAGGTATTCTATCCAAGATTTGCAAAACCTTTCCTAGAGTGTTTCATTAAAATCAATTCATCACAGCAAAAGGCCTGGTTTGGGGGAAATGGTATTTTCTGAGAACAAAAATCTCATTACTAAAATTTTCCTAGAGGATATTCGTCACCATCTCCTGAGACTTATTTTGACTATTAGATGAGTAAATTTCTCATTTGCTTTCTATACACACAAATACAACAAAACCAAACCATACCAAACCAAACCAAACTAAAAAAAAGAAAAAAAAAAAAAAAAAAAAAAAAAAAAAAAAAAAAAAAAAAAAAAAAAAAGCAACAAACCAAAACCCAAACACCAGAGTGAAATAAAATCCACAGGGAAATCAGACATTCTAGCAATACATTGCTCATGAGCAAATCTTGCTGAAATAAATGTTGTCTTAGGTTTACAATGCATGCCTCAGGTTATTTTTTATAATTTTAAAAATATTGAACTTGATATTGACTAATACACTTAGCACAATATGCACATAAATTAATTTTGAAATCTGGTTTCTGACTATATCTTCTGAAGAATGAGAACAAAAAAATGTAGTCTGATGTTTCAGAAAGGATGAGGAAAGATTTCTTTGTAATCCTAATTCTGCTCATAATTTTTTGCTGTGTCCTGAATAAATTACTAGTAACTTACCTTATCCTTCTGAGAGAAGAAGATTATAATACAAAACACAGAAAGATAGTGAGATGGTTCATTCACCGATGTGTCTTTGTGCAGGAAAATATTGTCCTGCACAGCTCTGCATATATGTAAAATGTTTTTCTAATATAATTGTATCAATTATCTAATAGTACTAATATAGCATTTTTTCTGTCTTTAAAATGGTATTTTAGTATCACAATTGCATTCACCTTAAAAATTTCTCTTTTTTTTTAGCTAGACCTTGGATTTAGATAGAAGGCAATGTAATTATGGAAGGTATTCCATTACACAAAGAATGTGTCATCATGTCTCTTATCACAAAGAGACATTAAAGTCATAATTATTGCATTATATAACTAGTGCTGAAGAGCATGGTGAGAAAGGTGCTTCTCAAATCGAATAATTATTATAATTTGCATCAGTGTACTTCCAGCAATCATACTATATATTTATAGACAGCAATGAAAATGAATGGAGTGCTGCTGTTACTTGTCCCACCAAAAACTTTCACAATGGCAGTGACAAGAACATTACATTATTCTCACTTGAAGAAAATAAAATGTACACCTTGGGACAGATAAATGTTCCTTACTGTATTTTACTGTGTAATTCTAGCACTCACCATACTTCAGCTTTTCTGTTAACACTTGAAAATTACTCCAGGACCAACCGGTATTCATGTCTAATTTGCTGCTTATTTGCAAGATGTCTAAAAAGACAGCTTTTATTAAGAAATCTCACCATTAGTTTTAGAGCAAATATAATATAACTGACAGCAGAACAGTGATTTGAGGGGTTTTTTGTTTAGTTTTTAGGGTTTTTTTTTGAAACTACAGCAAGTATAAAAGAAATTAAAGCAACTTGGTCTATTATTGCTCCAAAGTGGAAAATTTCCTTCTCTTCTGATTTTGCAGAGCAGTTAATATTGTCTTACCTCTGACCAAACCATTCTGGAAACTAGAGTATCTGAAATTACATTTAATTATTTAATTGTGTGGACAGCGAGTAGTAAGCATTGCTTCTAGACTGCTCACATTTCTAGATGGGCATTATTGTTCTCTCTGTGGCATGAACAGAAACAATTACCACGTCAATAAAGTAAGAGGTAGCCTTACATGGGACTGAAATCATGATTAGAACAGTGACCTGGCTATGACACAAATTAACTTACTCTCTTTCTGTTCTTCTTTTTAATAATTCAAGAATCCTTTCTCTGTGTATGCCTGTGTATATTCTGACTTTGCAGTCTTTATTTGCTATCGTTAATATGCTTTTTCTGACATTTAAACAATTCTATTAAAATGAGCTGGTAGATACTAAATTGAACCCTATAATGTAAAAGAAAATTTTCTAAGCAATATGTTGTATAACTGAAAACATTTCTTCTTTTGCTTTATTTCTTTATTTGCCTGATTACCCTCAAGTCAAGAAAAAATGCATCAACCTCTTTCTGCAAACTCTGTATGCCTCACAAAGTCTTTAGTGTATAGTCATAGAGCTATACATTTCATTTTTGGAGAATGACTATATACAGATACCACTCCAAAACACTGAGTCACCGAGAGACAGATTTGTCATGCAGGCAGTGTCAGAAAGAACTGAGAAAACATATAAGACCATGAAATATGGCGATGTATATACTGATTAAACCAAATAGCCTTGTAATCTCCTTTGTCTCAGAGTGGCAACATAGCAGATACCAGTGGAAAAAAAACCCATGAGTTTTGGATAAATATAGATTGTTGGGTTTATTTTTGGCGTGATATGTCACCTCTGCTAACAATGACAGTTTCTGCAAAGAAGAGATTCCTAAGATTAATGTACTTCTTTCTCCTTGTACAGAATAACTCTTTCTTGCATTAGTTTGTCTGATACTCCTTTTGAAATTCCTTGAGGATTTTGTTATCCATATTTTGGATCAATGACTTCCACAGTGTAATTATTTATTATATGGAAAAGTAATTCTCGATCTTTCTTCAAAACCTGTCAGTTAATTTTATTTGATGAAATAGTAATTGCACCCAATCCATGTGCTATTCACTGCTTTCATTTCATTCATGATTTTACAAATCTTCATCACAAAAGTCTGTTCAGTCTTCTATTTTCTGGGTACGTATTCCCTGCCTGTTTAATTACTTGTCATAACAAAGTTTTCTATATCTCCTATCATCCTTGCCAAACCACCTTTTCAAGTTTCATATATTTTGAAGTTAAGAAAGTGGAAGCCTGAATAGACCTTCACAGAAAGTTGTAGATGTGTACTCATCATGGGATCATCCACTGATATAATGCTGTTTTCTCTTGTGTTCTTTAATCTTTTCATAATAATTCTTAGCATGCCTTACTGAGTGCCAGTGAGCACAGAGCAAACATTTACAAAGAACTATTCACCATGACAGCAAGAGCTCTTTCCTGAATGGTAATAGATAATTCAAGTCTCAGGTTTTTGTATACAATAAATTATTTTTCCCACCTATTCATTATTTTGTAGTTATTGACACTGAATTTCCTCTCATATTTTATCTTCCAGCCATTCAATATCACTTTACTACTTGCTCCCTTTTTCAGATAATTTATGAATTGACTGAATAGGACCAGGAAAAACTGTTTGTGGTGTTGCTTTTTGCTTCTTTTTCCTTGTGTCTCTTGCTTATTTTTTACCTATCTAGTTATCTATGAGAGGATATAACATTTTAAACTATGACAGTTTCATTTCTTTTCAAATGAGCCATTGTCATTATAGAATCTTACAATCATAAAACACCAGGTTGAGAAGTACTTCAAGGACCACCTGGTTTAAATTTCCTTGGCAAAAGCACTGTCTAGACAAGATGGCCCAGCACTCTGTCCAACTGAACTGTAAAAGTATACAACATTTGGGAACCCACCACTTCCATGGGAGATTATTACAATGGCTGGGCACTGTAATGTGAAAACATTTACTCTTCTGTCCAGTCAGAATCTCCCCACAGGTTTCCATTATCCCTTGTCTCTTCTTTGTAACTACTACTACTTGTGAAAACAGGAGTCTCTGTCTTCTTTGGAGCGACCCTTGAAATTCTGAAACATGGTAATAAGGTCTCCAATAAGTCTTCTTTTGTCAAGACTGAACAAACCCAGTTCTCAGCTTGTCCTCACAGGTCAGATTTCTGAGTCCTTGCATCATCTTTGTGGCCCCTATCTGGACCCCCTCCAGCCTGTCTGCAGCTTTTTTTGTATAGGGGGGATCAAATCTGAAGTGGGAATTTCAGATGCAGCCTGACAAATGCTGAGTAGGTTATGATGATGAGTTCTTTATCTCTGCTGATGATGCTCTTTTTGACACAATCTAGCATCTTGTTAGTTTTGACACCTCTGGCCAATTTTAATTCTAACTGAGCATTTACATTTCTAATTGCATCTCTGGACATCCTGGTCATGTCCTTCTAGCTTTCAATAGGTATTTGTCTGCTTTTCCATCTCTGGAACACTTCTCTTATAAAACACCTCAATGCAATAAACTCTGAAACAGTCTAACAGTCTAAATATAAATTCTATCTACTAAACAGGAAGTAATAGGCAAAAAAAATGACATTTCACACTATAAGAGTATTTCTTGAGACAGTCATCTCTGTATACTTAGTAACATATTACAGGAAAACTGCAGAACAAGAGAGAACATCCTTGCTTCCCCTTCACTCCCATGACTCATAAACTTGCAGATAGTATTCCAACCAGGGTAGTGTGATTTTCTCTGTTACTTCCTTTCTGAATAATGAGGATTGCTCAAAAGATCAGGTTAGTCAATCCATCCTATGCAGAAACAGAAAATAGAAGATGGCCTCAGAGGGAAAAAGATAGGCAAGAAACTGTTGCTATACTATACATCTTGTTCTAGTCAAGAATTTACCACAGCATCCTCCAGATATTGTAAGATGTTATTAGATCTATATTCTCCAGGTTATTAGGAAAAGAAGAGAGATAAAATCAACACCCATCCTCCACAGAAGAACAAGAGAACGTGAGGTGATCCAGGTCCTGGAAGAGTTTGATCACAGGCTGCTCTCATTTCTACAGATGCAAATAAGAAAAGGTCTGACCTGCAACAGACCCATGGCATAGATCTTCTGGCAGTAGGAACCAAAGTCACAACCACTAAGAAACAGGTGAGAAACTGAGCTGCTGTCAACACACACTAAGGAGCAAACCAGGAAAATGTTAAACAACTCCAGCGAAGAGTATTTCCTGACTAGACAGCCTAAGGAAACCCAAACAATTTGCATCTTTATTTTTATATCCAACACTTTAACTGCTGCAGTTCAGTCTGCTCTTCACGTAACCAGTAGCAGTTTGGAGACTAAAGGATGTTCAAGTTCTCATGTTAGTAGAATATCTGCTAATATATTCCATAATCACAGACAACAATCTATTTGTTCAGGAGGATATCTTTAGTTTTGCCCTCAGCCATCTCACATGGTAGTGAGAGCAGGAGTCAGAGAGCAAGATCAAGGAATATTTAAATGTGGTTAATAAAAAAATCTTAGTTTAGGTGGCTTGCATTATTTATCTCATTCTTTATGCAGTCTGATGCAACTCCTGGGTCATGACAAAGTGGTTTTACTTTTCATCTTCATGTAAAGTGAGACTAAATTCTTACTTACCCATTGGCAACAAAGTGCTGCTATTTAGCCTCGCTAATGAGGGGGAAAAGACAAAGTGATAATTTGTTACTTGATGATAAGAAACACTAAGGGATTCTTTCTTGGCTTTGCTTTTCTGTGCCTGTTGTTTGGGTTTGACTTAAATCCTTTATGTTCCTTTCTTTCTTTGTGCCGAGTATGAGCAGTGTAGACAAATGACACCAGATATATAGCAAGACACAAAAATAAATACCAGGCACTTATATTAATAGTACCAGAAAGAACTTACAAGACAGGATACATGAAAAATAATGTCACCCTGGATAAAAATGTCTATAAATACATATGTTCAAATCTGACATTTTATTCCATTGTATGGCTAAATATAACCCTCCAACAATGAATGCTCTTCCATTTAAAAAATGATCAAAACATTCAGAGCTGAATTCTGATATGCTTATTCTGACTTAGTAGAAGTCTACTTTGAAGAAAAACCCATTAACTTAGAACAACTTGAGGAGCTAGTAACTCTTCAGAGTAAATGGAAGCATCATTCTGCCAGTTAATTGCACAGAAACCTCTCTCTTATTCTTTATTCTTTCTCTGGTTAATCACTGTGTTTCTACCTATTTCAGAACAAAAACATTAGCATATCAGTGTCTCCACATATCAGCTAGAATGACTACATCTTAGAAAAACAATCTTTATTAGAAATATATGAAATAAAAAAATGCCACTATCAGTTCTGACAAAAGAGCTTCTGAATCTTGCATAAAATAATTTTTACAGTTTTGTATTTATGTGAGGAAAACACCTTCATTGTACAAATTATTATTATTTGGATTATGATTAATTGTGATTATTATTTGTTTAAAAAAAATATTTCAGAGAGATGCTAAATGTGATTCAGTACAACAAAACAGGTGGAGCATAAAATGAGTCAGAACAGAACAGATGACAGGTCTATCAAAACCAGGATACTTTCTCCAACAACTTCTTACACCAGATGTTTCAGAGAGCTAAAAAAATAAATAAATAAATCACTAGCAAAATGTGTGAAATTTGAAAGTGAAGAGAGTGTTCTTTTTAGAGCTAGGATGCGTTCTGTTCTATCCTTACCAAAATGGTTGGGTAATGTTTAGGACATAATCTGAAACACGTTATTCATAAATCCTATTCTTCAGATGGCTGCTTTTCCCTTTTCTAATTTATTTGCTTTGAAAGGCTTTTGAAACAAAAAAAAAGAAAAAAAAATTAATAATTGTCTTACCCACTGAATCTTTCATACAGGGTAGTTTCTTCCATTACTAGATTACTGGCTCTGTTTTATGCTCCAGGCACAGAGTCAACATCTCTGAATTCCACAGTTCAGTTAGTATATTCATACATTTACCAAAAATAAAAGCAGAAGAAAAAACACAATTATAGGAATTACATATGTTTACCAAAAAAAAAAATTAACTTATAGTATAGCATTAGAAATGCATCTACATTTATTAATAATTTCATTTGCAAATAACTGAATGAAAATATAGTTTTCTCATATTGTGGCCTAGAATGGCCTATATTTACATTTACAATTTCAGTATTTTGTTTAGCATCCTGCAATGAAGTATTTGGAATAAGAGATGACCACCATACCAATACAAGGCTTCCCTTAAAGAACTCAACAGATTCCATGAACTAGAACATAGAAAGTTGAGTGGTTCCTGAAGTGCTGCAGAACTCAGAGGCTGAAGTATAGCTATGTGTCTGGTGGGAGTCTCTATTGCTATTTATAATATATAGAAAATTCTTGTCCGATTGTGTTTTTTCCAAAGGTCAACATCACTGTATCCCTGGATACATCACTGGATATTTCTATCCAGCAGAACAGTATAACACAGTCAAACAAGGGTCCTGATGGCTTCTTCTATGTAACTGCATTAAGAAAACAGAACATAGGCATGGTAAGAGAGCATAGTAGGTGTACAAGATGGTTTGTTTCCTCAGTACTGGATCCCTTTGCAGATGCCAAGACAGGTCTATCCATATCGGAATTTAAATTGGCATTTTAAAACCTTGGAAAATTCTGAATGTTATTCACTTTTGGACTTTATTCTAATGAGATGTAATTAAGTTCAAACCTAATATATTTGCATATTGTGGCCATAAAACCCAAAATTTACATCTCTGATGAACTACTGCCTGTAGCTGGGAAATAGCTGAAGGCAGGGGCTCCTGCAAAATATAGCTTCTATCACTGAAAATGATTTTCATTTGTTTTGGTTATGAAACATTCCCAGTCTTGTAGCTGTATTTTAATATTTTGTTGTTTTGCTCCTTTTCTACAGAGTTTCAGCTTAGCAGTCCACATAGAGCAGTCCACTCAACCCAGGCTTCAACTTACATAGCTGAAGTTAGACCAAGGTCCAAGACTTCTGTGATTTCTTTACTACACTCCGAAAAAGAAGTACCTTCGTGTCTAGTTAGAAAGGACTGAAGTGCAAGCATTTAAGCATATGGAGTGCCTATTGAACCTGGAAGGTAGAAAAGACACAATGTGGCCAAGCATTTTGAAGAATCTGCAGGTTTCTATATGCGCAGAACTGATCTGTCCCAGGTGTCTCCAAAATTAGAAGACTGGCCATGCTTAAGAAAATCCCTTTGGATTTTAGAATTCAGAGAAAACAAGTAGATGTACTATCTTTCTTATTTTGCACAAGTGCATCTCACTCTGACTGTCCATTTTTTTTCTCCATTTTGAGGATGTTGCTTGTACTGATGGAGCATCAAAAGAAGTAAATGGAGAGAAAGGATAATTCCTATCCCACAGCCCCTCAAGAATGGTAGAAGTCAATTCTATTTCTAATGTTTCAGTGTGATCCTTAATATTCATAAAAGGACCTGGTAGCTCTGTGTGGGAATAATTTCATCACCACAATTTTACAGGCATCCAAGCCTTTAAAAGAACATCCAAGAAGTGAAAATTTTTGGACTTCTGAAAATTGAAGGAATCATGGTTTTGTCCTTTCATTCATCTTTCTGTTAGTCTTTTTTTCTGCTATTTTCTACATGCTATCTTAATTTTATAAGGGTGTTGTTGACTGTTTCTGAAGTTAAACACTCTTAATATCAACAAATTCTGTGAAAAGCAGCAGTTTTATCTTCTTCTAGAAGTTTAGGATGAGAAAAGAATAATCCATTGCTACACATTACAGAAAAAAAAAAGTCGTCACTGTCTTATTATTTGGTCTCCCTTCTATACACAGTATGTATGAAATTGAATGACATATTCCTCAAGATGTAGAGGTGAGAAGGTTAAAGAAATTCTATGTGCATGAAAAAGTATTAAATACTTATGCTGATTTTTAGAGGTTTTTATGCAAAGCAAATTAATGATGTTTACTCTTCATATTTCATATGAAATGGGCATTAATTACCCATGCATGCTTTGCTGATTTGCAGTTCACATGGCAATACTTATAAATAATCTTCTGAAAATGCTTGGGGAGATTCATTCATTTGACAGAACGCATCAAAAACTCTGCTCTCAGCTGATAACTTGAGCAAGAAGTGCATATGGAAAAAAAAAAGAAAAATGTCAAAGGCTGGAGAGAAGAAAGAAATGAGCATTAAAAATGATTCAGAAGCTGGAGAACTATTCCACACAGTGAAAAAGTTAAGGAAATTATTCTTTTAGGTGCTCAAATACAAGAGAAATGTCTTGATTATAGTAAGTGGAGTATCTCTGGAGAGGAAAAATACTGAATACAGAAGCAGTCTTTAAATAATAATAATAACTGAAAAAAATACCCAAGAACTAGACATTGAAGTAACACAGATTGTGTTTTTTTTTTAACATTAGGATTGATTAACAATTGGAAGAAATTGAAATAGTAGCTTTGTCCTCTCATGATGGCATCAAATCATGAAAAAATTCATTTCTGAAGTGTATGCTTTAGTGAGAAACAGCTAGGAAAAAAGCTATAATAAGACAGTTGGTATATTAGGATCAAGTTGGATAATTTATTGGTCAATTGTGACGTTAACATTTAAACATCTAAATGAACATGTTAATCAGTTTTGTGAGTATCTTGAGTGTGATGGGCAGTTCATTGGAACAGTAATTCCTACTCTGCAGAAGACTATGTGTAAAAGTCCGCTTTAGAGTTGTCTTTCACAACCATAGTTATTACATCTCAGCACCTCCCTACTTTTCAAGGTATTACATTTGCAACCATGTCAAAAGAAATGTGGTTTAATCATCAAAAACACTTGAGAGTAAACAAATATTGAATCAAATATTTCCAGTTGGGTATCTGGGAGAAACTGGACTCTTAATGATTAATGACTCCAAATATTTGCCCAATTGTTGAGGTTCCAGGGTGCTTTACTGAGCTAGGTTTGTATGCCTCCAGCGAGGAGGTGAGTTTTGGGGTGTGTAATGACTAGCTTACCTTCAACAGAGAGGGTGAACCATCACCACCTGGAGGCCAATGAACAGGCAAGTTCTGCAAGGCGGGATGGTGACTCTTATGTGAATTGCCCCCTCCTACACAACTCAGTTGTAAAACTTCTGTCAATCTGCCCCCAGGAAAGGTCTGATGGGGCATAAATGGCTTAACTGCATTGACTGAGGGGCAGCTGTCATGTCTTAGAATGTGTCATAAATCATTAAAGACCCCTGAAGTGTCCCCATGTGGTGGTGTATGTTTTTAAATTTGCTGTTTTATGTAAGGTTTGGTTATGTGTAAAAATTCAGTTCTGTATACCCCCAACCCCCCTAATTAATATTCCTTTGTTCCTCTCCTTCTCCCTCACAAGGGGTATTTTTAGACTGCACAGTTAATTGTCAATCATCTTTCCCGCCTTTAGTTTTCCCCTCCCAGTTCTCTTTAATTGGTCTGAAGTGCCTTTCCCCTTCCCTGTTCTCCCCAGAGACTGTGAACCATTGGCTGGAGGCGGCCAACCCCACCCCTTTCCTCTCCCCTTTAGCTCCCCTTAAAACCCTGTGTCAGACCAGAATCTGCATCCAGAACTGGGCTCAGAGTTATGCTAATAAACCTTCTCTGCTGCACCATTGCTGGATCCTCCTTTCTTTCCTCTGCCCTGCTGCACCGATAATCTCCTCTCAAGCCCTTTCAGAGACACAGAGCCTACAGGAGTCAGTCCTGCCTGCGCTGCCTGCAGACTGACCCTAGACTGCGTCTTGCCTTGGTGTCTGGGCTAGCTCGGGGCGAGAGCCAGTGGCTCTGAGAGACACTGCGGCATCCCCAGATTCATTTCTGAGGCCTTCCACCAGAGGACTGAAAGCTCCTCCCCAGGGAAGGTGCCTGAGTATTCACACCGAGGCTGAGTGTACTTTAACAGATCAGACTCTGTGTTCCACAGGCTTCTTCCCTCATACCCAGCAGATCACAACAGGTCAAGACCAGCACTTGGACCAACAGACAAACTGCAACAATCAAGCCTTGTCATAGATCCATGGGTGATAATATTTCCTTCCTTCCTTCCTTACTTCCTTCCACACCTTCCGCACCTTCCGCACCTTCCGCACCTTCCCCTTGTACATTTTCTTAATGTACATACATTTTTATTCTTTCATATTGCCATATTGCTATAGATAATAACAACAAAGACAGCTGCATATCCGATTTTTATTACAAACATATTTTTCTAAAATAAACCCTACACATATATTTTTACAAGCAGAGATCATCCAGTGTCATTTCACTCTAATCTGGCCCAAGGGATCTATTAACAAGAAGCTGGGTTATCTGGGGCTGGTCACAACAGTATCGTATCACCTTTACAGTCAAGTGTGGTGGCCTACAGCTGCCCTGGAGGCCTCACAGTTATAAATAATTCCAGTCTTATACCTGAAATGTGGTTGATTATATAATTACCCCAATTACATAACTCAACCAGGAAGGCCCATTGGAAAGCATTCAGGCTGCTGTTGGCTGGTGGGCCAGGTGGGAACAGGCCCGGCCAGTGAGGACTGACTGCACGCGCCTTCTCCTCTGTATAAGGAGAAGAGGCCCTAATAGATCCGACTGTCGCTGCAGGACCCTCGTGGGTTTGTCGCTCCCCTGCCCCTCATTGCAATTGCCAAGGTTAGCTTTATTTCTCCAAAGCTGTCACCTGTATCAAGATTATAACATGGATATAAATTAGTAATGCAAGTAGCTTGTTGAAAAAATGAAGTAATTTAATACCTAATTATGAAGACAATCAAATTAGAGGATCTGAAGGAATACTGGAAACAACATTAATCCCACTCAAATTTAACCAACTAGAAGCTAAGCATTTTGTACATTCTCATTAGGTTCTTTATTTAGTTAGTGCTAAATAAAGTGCTAGTGCTAAAGCAGGCAATTTCAGAGAACATTTTATTCCAGTGTTTTAATACCCTTGGATAGGATGACAGCCTCTGGAGTATCCCCTTGTTTCCTTCTGTCAGCTGTGAAAACTTTGTGTTTCACTAGATACCTGATTTAAGCAGCGTAAGTTAGGCAAGATGAACAGCATCCTAGCACTTTTTACTCACTCCTTCTCGAGTATTCCAAATGATTTTAAATGTGCATGTTTTTGGTACCTCTTAGAAAAAGAGATCCTGAGGCAGAAACTTTAAAAGCTGCCCAATTACTTTTTCTCCCCAGGAGAGGAGAAGCCTCAAGTTCAGCACACTGTTATCTCAGGCCATCTATCTACTTACTTCTCTGCTGAGATGTTGGGATCTATGAACAAGACACTGCATGGCATTGGGAGGCAAAGAAAAAAAACCCCACAAAATAATGGAATGCTTTTACCACAAATAAATAAAGAGGGAAGTAAGGAATTTCCTTTTCTCTTTCCATCTCCTCTGGGAAACCTATACCATGTATTCCTGCTAATAACCTCAGTGGCCAGGAGGGTTGGTAGGACTAAACTCAGACATACGAAGAATGACCCCATGCTCTCCACCTGTTGTGATATGTTTTTATGTTAAATGGGTTGTTTCATTGTCCCCTGTGCTAATAGTTTAGTCCTAAGTGATATTGATCCTCTTTTTTCCCTGTAGCTGTCAATCCTTTCCTAACCCAGCCTTCTCTTGCAGACTTTTCCCTATCAGTCTCCCAAGCTTCGATGCCTTATTAGTTGTTTAGACTGCTGTGTACCCTTACTGGCTTCAGTATTGTAATCCCCACCTTGTTCCCTTTTCCCTATTGGATCCTTATCCTGAACTCGCCCCAAAAGCAGTCCCTAAAAACCCACTGCTGGCCCTGGGGAGGGAGAGAAGAGGGCTTTTTCCTTCACTTTTGGTTTAGAGATTTTTAGATCCTAGCCTCTGCTCTGTCTTCAAGTTAGGTTGCAATTTACGTTATGCTTTTATATCTTGGAGCTGCAAGCTAGGTCCATCTCACATCTTTTACACTGACCTGCTGGCAACTGCCTGGGATAAGCAGGGCCTGGGGAGAACATGTCACACCCCCATAAAGAGCAGCAGTATTGAAGAGTACCATGACATCTGTCTTTTAGGTTCTGCAATCTGAATGGAAGGTCTCTCCAACAGTACACACTGGGTATTTGTAAATTTCTTCCCTCAACAAAGATAAGTTATACTAAAATTTATTCAGCAGATGACTTCACTCTTTCTCTTAATACTGATATGAGTCTCACTAACAGGGGATACCTGAGTTTATATAAGTGAAAAGAGGGGTGAGGCATTACATAGGTCCAAATAAAATGATAGGAATATGAAAAATAAATGTAAGTAAAAGAAAATAATTTCATCAGTACAATACAATAGTGCATGCAAGAATTGCATAATTTAATGAATACATAAAAAGGAAAGTGAACTTATATGCCACTCCTTTATTGTCATAAAGCAACCAGATGATCATGACAATCTTTATACTCTTCTTCCCCGCTGAAGTGTCCAGAGGAAGGGTCCTCCAGCAATGCAGCAAATCTCTTTCATTAGCACTTGATGTCAGCCAGTCATCTACTGGCTTGTGGTGTAATTTGTTTCCCATTTGCATCACAGATGTGTCTTCCCTTGTTTACATAACTTTATTTTCTAAAGGGTACCATCTGACTGCTGGTGCACTGAACAATCGGACTCATCTTTTGATCCATAAGTCCTTGAAGGGGCTAGCTCTCAGTGCTTCACACTAGATCAGTTTTTCCCTTCTTCACCAAAAGAAAGACCAGCTTCCCAGATGGGTATCCTAGTGAGGCATTATGACATTTGTGAGAGCACAGCAGGGGTAACTACATTCAGGACAGATGTACCTGCTTAAGGATTTCTTGATGGGATTCTAGGTAACTTATCAGCCACTATCAACACATGGTTGGGATTCAACAGGATATCCAGGAATGCCTTTGCTCACAATAGAATTGTGAAACATATAAAGCTTGCCTTTTATGCAGGGCTAATCCACAGAGTTTAGAAGGATCATACTGATGGGGCTATATTCATGCCAACTGTTACAAGTCTGTAACTTCCCATGTTGACTAACATTAGCCATTGAAACTGGGTTTTCTAAAGCATTTATGACCCTGAACTGTCCACACTGATCCTCTCCAACATCCCAAACCACTACAGTTTATAATTTAGTCCAATGACTCAGCTGCAGCCAATTGTGTCTCTTTCTAATGTGTCAATCTAAGGAACAGGGGCTGGTCAGAAACATCTGCATGTTAACAAAGCCAGGTTTCTAGGGAAGCAAAATCAGGGAGGAAGGGCAAGTGGTAGCCATTTCATTCATTCAGATGTAACATGCAGTTCATTAGGAGCTAACGCAGTATGCTATTCACCTACCCTATCCTAAATTAAAAAAAAAAAAAAAATAGATTTTTAAGTGTGAGCAGTTCTTACTGTCATTTTCAGCAAGTGATTGAAATCACCCTTTGTTGCCAAGGTCAGCACTGGAAACATTTATACAGCAATTCAGAGCACCCAATTAAATTAAACTCCCTCTCTCCCAGCTCCGTCATTGTTCCTTGGTGTATGAGATTATCTCGCATCTGAGGAATAGGAGGAAAACAAAGAGTTCTGTACTGTCTTCACAAGCATCTTTTCCAAAGAATGTTTAGGAAGAATGTCCAGAAACTACCATGTGTCTTCTACAAAAATACACATGTATAATTAGTATGCAAGTTTGAAGAGAATAGTCTTATGTAACACATTTTTAGTTTTTATTTTGTTATGGTCTACAATAAACTTGGAAAAAAACCAAGCCCTTTTGATATTTCTGAGATCAGTTTATTTTTGTTCCAAGTGCTCCCCAGGTGCTTGCTATGTTTAGTAGGAAATGCTTTAAAAGAAACTTTACTCAAGTAGAACAACATTGCCTTTTGGAAAGCACTGAATCAAAGAAGCAGTATTATTCATTAAATTATATTTAATTTTAGGTGTTTTTCATTAAAATAATATATGATGTTTGGACTGACACACATTCATAACACTTTAGTATTATTTTTAGGCTTCTTAGATCTTTCTGAGGGAATTTGATACTACAAAAATAAAATCTTTCTTGTTTTGACTTGTTTTTTTTCATTTTGTTTGATGAACTAATGAAACAACTTACAAGACTTGAACCTTAAGTATTAATAATGAGTACAGTTTGCCCTTGACTTATCCTTCTCTCAGTTACTGAATCATACTAGCTACATTCGGTTGCATTTGAATTGGCTTGCCATTTACTCCTTTCATCATTATTTGTACTGTGATGTTAAATAACTTCATCTGTTTCTCCCTTTCTTGTTTTTCCACTTCAAGTGCCTAGCTTTTATTAAAAAAAAAAAAAGAAAAAAAGAAGAAAAAAGCTGTGTGTTTGTTCTGCATGCCACATGTTTAAAAAGTTGCAGACAACCACACTACACTTTTTAAAGAAAGTTCCAATATTTTAGAAATAACCTTGATGGACCAGGAGCATATAAAAGCAGCTATGTTATGGAAAAGCCATTACTGAAACTAAAATGAGGAGGTTTTGAGTGTAGCATTGTGAGTTACTGTGGTTTCCAGCACAGGTTGTTAAACACAAAATTTCAGTATCAAATGACAGCAGCACAAAAACATGTTAAGCAAGTAACATTGTTTCAATTTTATCTTTCATCATGAAGGTTGTTAACAAACAACCGTATGTTGTCCACACTGAAATATTTCCTTAAAATACAAGCCTCATCTAAGGTAAAACTTTGCTACTGCTTTATGTATCACAAGAGTAATACAGGATGAAAAAGCCTAAATGGTCTTACATGATGCAAAATATCATTTGAGTAGGAGGTTAATAATTATTCTAATTAGATTTGCTCGGTACAATCTGCTGAGTAGTCCTTGATGATCACAAGTGCTCATGACCCTAATTCTATTTACATGTCTCATCATCACAATTAAGACAGGGATCTAAGCAGAGCTGTACTTCCTTCATTTTCTATATTTTTACAGCTGCTCCTTTAGATGAAACATAGAATTTCATAAATTAGGTTAGCCTCTGAGCTGGAGCTGATTCATGACTGGGCTGCTCAGTGTTGGAAGACTCAGTAGACAACTGCCTGTATCTGGGTATATAGGCATGTTTAAGCAGATGAACACCCTTAGCCTGTGGCAAATATTCTCAGTCACACACAGTCAACCAATTCATGTTTTCATTGTGTAGTTTCTCTGCCAGGGATCTAGAAAACAAGGAAACTAAAGATGTCATGAGAAGTCCATATCTTCCAACACATGACACAAACTTCCTTAAGCATGCAGCTGCAAGCATGGTAGTACGGTTTAAGTTAGGCAGTGCTGCCCCTAAACATGCTTCCTCAGTTTCAGAAGTAGTGGTTCAGCTATCATTATAAAGAAAAATTTAAAGGCATCTGCATAACAGAATTCATTAATTTCATGGGATAGCATAAACCTCCTCCTCTGACAGCCACCACTGTTGGGATCAGGGGGCAGTATGAAGGTTTAACATAATGGTGGCCCTGATTGGTTGTAATGTTCTAAAGCAGGGAATCACCACGGGTCTCTCTGATTGCAATTATCTTTTATGGAAAAGTACCACATTGTGAAAAGAAAGGATTTAAAGAATTGCTATCTCAGCATTGTGCAGTTTTAAAGGAAAGGGTTCTATTCTTCAGTGATGACAGCGGACAGCTCTTCAGAGCACAAACGTAATGTCTTCTAAGAATAAAAATAGCTATACTAAATTGCATTTTTGAATTAGCCTTTGCTATAGGTTGATTTCACATGAAGCTTTGGGAATACGGTGTAATGTATTCATCATTACATTCATTAGCTTTTTTATCATTTCAGAGAAGCAATTTTTAATGTGTTATTTCCAAATAATAAAAGTGAGGGAGGAGCCTTGTTACTAATACTGCTAGACATATGTGTTACAGCTACATCAGGCTTATTAATCCAGTAATCCCCTGAAAAAAATTACATAATAAAAGTGAAAGATAAGTCAGAGGAGCATTAAAATCAAGAAACAAAACCAGTTGCAATGGACAAATAAGATTGGCATGTGAGTACTCTAGAATACCTCAGGATAAGGAAGACATCCCTTAAAAGCAGCAGGAAGCAAATTACACCATCTGTTAAAAAAACCTGAGCCTTTTCAAAATACCTTTAGGGCTGCACATAAACACTGTCTTAAGTGCCTCTTGCAGTATGTCTATCACTGCCTAGAAATGCTTCAGAAGAGCTACCCACAGAGACCTATAATCTCTAGTCAAAAGCAATCGTTACAAATGCACCTGAAAACATAGCTGAGCTTTCAAAATCTTACCACATACATTCTACTGTATTGCAGAGGTCTCGCTCTTGTGCCATGACCTACTAAGTTTTAGACAAGGGCATTTGGATACATTTAAGATATCTGACTATTGTTAATTACATATAAGGAACACAGTAATGTCAAGATAAATTCAATCATGTTTTTTCAGGGTTTTTGCAAAAATAAATTCTTCCAAGTTGCAAAACAAGAGTTGAATTATCTACATATAAATATCTTATCTGTGTACAGTATATATATTAAAACCAGCCTTAAATCTGAGTATATATGGTGTCAATAAACAAATAAACAAACAAACAAATACGGTAGACAGTTTTTGTACCAAGTCCCACAGGAAAATATTGGGGGTGGGGGGTGAGAGGGAAGCTGTGTAGGGAAAAAAACAAATCTACATTTTTTAATTATTTAAAATTTTTTCCCTTAGAAGAAGTGTGTCTAAAAGAGCTTTCCACTAAGGCAAAAACATAACTATTTTCTCCTTGGCCTGAATCACAAGGTCAAAATCCTCCAAGTGTGCTTGGCAGATAATATATGGGGGGGAAATTATATATGGAGATACATATTATGTATATACACATACACATTAAAATAATCAATGCAATGATGTTAAGATATTTGAATCACTCCATCCTATCTTTGCTTGTATGTTTGGCTTCATCCTACTAAACATCCTAAAGTTTAAGAATAAAGAAGTGTAACCGTGTAGTCCTGTAATACTGCATTGTCATGATTATTAGCAGGTCATAAGCTTTATACTGAGTTTGCACAGCCTCAGAACTGAGGCTTGTCTGACTTTTTCTGTCTGCAGTCACCTTGACCTGCCTACAGCTGTTTTACTTAGCTTAGCTGTGACAGAGGGTTTTCAACTGAGCTGGCAGATAAATTTTTTGTTTATCTTTGTATGGCACAAACATGGATTTTTATAGATAGCAATCAGAAGCAGTTTTTTTCTATAGAGAATGAGATATCACTGCATCGTAGTGAGGCGGAGTAGAGAAACTGGAATCCAGTGTGCTAACAGAGGCCTTGAGGACATGGGATGCAAAGCTCAGAAGGGCAGACACAGATTGATGAGGGAGGTGGCACAGGCCTAGACTGGCACTGGAGACCCCACAGCTATATGCATCTCAACCACAGTCAGTTATGGTGATGCAGGCCTGGAGCTGAGGCAAACCTGGGGGTAGCGGAGAGGGCAAGAGTACCTAACATACCTAAAGGCACCATAGACAGTACATTCAGAAATAGTGCGGTGCTGCATGCAGACTAATTGAGAAAATTATGTAGAAATGTGTTAGAAAATACATGAAATTATCCCAACTGGATTCCACAATGCAGAAGGAGAAACCATTAATGTGCACATCCATTCACAGAATCACAGAAAAACAGAATGAGTTAAGCTGGAAGGGGCACTCATCATTCTTCTTGGGACGGAACTTCAGAGACATTCCAGATGTTCTCTGACATAAAGGGCAATTTCACCACTTTGTTTTACTGGCCTCTTTTTCCTAAAAAAGCATGTAACTATTCATTTCAACATTTCAGTCATGCAAACCATTGGGATTTAAAGAAAAACTTCCCTTGGTGGTACATATATTGTGATGCACTTACATCATTAAAGCTAGTGAGCTTTACATCCTTTATTTCAATGAGACATTCCTTACTAACAAGATCTTCTACAGAGAGGAAGGGTCTGGCTCCATCCATTGCTCAGATATTTCTTACTATACCACATTAAACAACATCACTGATTGAAAAAACCCAAAAGATTGTGCACTGGACTCAGGAAAGAAATGTGTTATAGGAATATGTGTGAGGTCTAGCAAAGATTCAATAACATTAAGACTATAAAATGTGAGTAATTGTAAAGGATTCCTTTAATTATTTCAAATTCAAATAAAATGTGTAAGGTATCTGATGTTTCACCTTATCATTTTGAGTAGATTCTGCCAAATCTGTTCTTCATTAGAAGATATTCTATTACGTTAGGTCTCCCAGATTTCCAGTACTATTTTTCCCCTCAAAATAATTTGCAATGTCATGTTATTTAACCTCTCACTCCAAAAATGTCTTGGAACAATAACAACGTATTTCTGAAATTGTCCCTGATTTTTACAGTTAAAAATATCACAAATCCATTTCTCCTTATACTGCTTTACAGTAACTACATGTAATTTCACACAGTTTTAGGCTGTGATTTGTTTATGGAAACTCTATCTGTTATGCTACAACATCTGTTTTTTTAGTCAGATCCTGCTAATATCCAGTTTTCCAGTTGAGTTGATAGAAGCACTGAAATTCAAATTCATTCAGTGGTCATCTGCAATTAACAGTCCCATATTCAAGGTTTTTACCTTGTCTACTAATGACAAAAAGAGAGCACAATTTGCTTTTGGCTACTTCTCATAAATAAAGGCAAACTAGTATCCACATGTCACACCCCCCCAAAAAAGTGAAATATATTTAGCTTAAAAAATATTTATTCCTCCTCAAAATATATTTTGCTGACTGAAATATATAAGCCTCATGAAAATTTATAGGCTTACAAGGAAAACTAACTGCAAGATTTTGCTATGCTCTTGCACATAAACAGGCTGCTGGCAGCTAATCTCTCTGATTATGCAAAGATGGAATTATAGTATGAATTACTGATGGTCTTGTAGGCTTAGATTCCCTGCTTCAAAAAGACTAAGTTCTTTTATGTTCTGTGACAAATGACCTACCTAGCTGTTTGGCCATGCAGTGGAACAAACACAGGAGCTTGATACCGGTGAAACCTGATTGTGAATAACCCTAATCCACCCCGAGTTCTAGCAGATTGTCTCAATATAATTAATGTTATTTCCTTTGTATCAGCTTTATACTTTGTTTTCATTCTTCATAGCATTAGAACAGGAGAGGAATGGAGAAAAATACGACCATACGTCAGTCAAGTGCCTGCCAAATCATCACAAAACACTTGCACAAAATTTGTATTGACATAACTGTCTTCAGTGAAATTTAATAAAGTTGACAATGTCCTTCATTAGCCTCATAAATTCATGTTTTAAACTATATGCAAGACTCTGTAAGAGCTACATTAAAAATGTTTCACAGAATTTATATATGTAGAGACCATGGTTTCAAGGTCTAATAAGCCTCACAGATGTCTATGGATAACTAAATAAGAAGTCAGATCCATTCAATATGTAAAAGAAATGAGCAAGTACTCACAGGAGCTTAAGCACCACTTCTGCTAATGACATTGTTTTGTTGGTGGTTTGTTTTTACAGTAGCTTCCCATTTTCTTCTTTCAGAGAGGAATTAATTTCCCTCTTTTTGTTATAAAGAAATGAAAACTAAAATTTTCAAAGAACTCAAGGTTGCCATAAATTCACTGAAAATTTCTTCCACTTAAGCAACTATTGCAGTTGATCAAGGAGAATTTTGAGATGGCCTCCAAATAAAAATGCAGAATATTCAGCCAAAACTGTTGATAATCAAAGAGTAAATATGTGGGCCATGACAGATATAAATTTACTTCTGTGATCTGACTTCTATTTTTTATTATCCTCTTCAAGAGCAAGGATCTGGAGAGAGGAGGAAGATGCCCAGGAAGACATTAATCTTATTAGATATATTAAATTTATGTATATGCGAGAGGTGACAAAGCTGCAATTGATAGGATAGCTCTATTTCTTCAGAGCTGTCTCTGCATCCAGACTACCTTCCTTTTGATATAGCATTTTTGTACAGAATCTTTTTGAGTGAAAATTAACCCTACACACATGTTGACTTCTGCTGGGCTGTCACCCCATCACTCTATTGTTGGCAGGAGGTATGGAATACCAGCTGCCAGCACACCTATTGAGAAGTTGATTGCTATTAGTTTCAAAGAGTGTTGCCATAGAGAGCACTGGAATTTTGTAAATTTGAAAATATGGGTTTGCCATTGATTTAACAGGCCATGGGATGTACCAACTGTAAGCTTCGTGGGTGAACATCTTAATATTGGTTTTTTCTGGACTTATTTTGAGGCTTTCTTTGTTTTAGCTTGCTTAGCTGTACCAACCATTGTCCAGTAGCCAGGTGAATATTACATTTTTTGTTTTAGTTTTGCTCATCTTTGTACTATTTTGTATAGCAGGTACAATGACTAGTGTTACAAAAACATTGATAAATTTCTGTTACACTGATAAAAGTTAATTTGTGTAGATTACCCCATTACTCATGACCCTAAAATACTGGTGGGATGCAGAGGAGTACAAGCACAGGATGATAGCAGAAGCCTTGTAAGCACATGCACATGGCAGCATCAAAAGCTGCAGGTCTATGAATAGGTCAGCAGCTGTTGGTTAATGAATATTAAAGGGTTGCAGCCATGTGAAATGGATAGAATTTGTTTCAGGGGTTAACAAAGAGAGCAAGAAAGAGGTACTTAGATCACCTAAACCACAGCATGTATAGCAAATGTGGATGTAGTGTGAAGTTACAGAGCAATGAATAGAGAATGATGTGTTCTCAGTGTGTCAAAACCACTCTCAACAATGAGGAAGAAAGCTCCAGTACCAATGTCTGGATACCCACACCAGGATCTGTAACCTGGAGAGGGAGTTGGGATGCTTACAGTTCCGAATAGCATTGGTTGAACAAGAAGAATCCCAGAGAAAGAGAGTTATACAAAACTTCTTGTATAACAATAGTGAAGATATTAATAATGATTTTTTAATGGATTGGTTGGATAATTTAAGGTAAAAGTCATATCATTACACTAGGACTACTAATAATACATATTGCATCTTGAATATTTTTACATTTTAAATAAATTAAGAATAACTTTTCAGCTTCATATAAAAGATGTGCTGCATTAGCCTACAAAGAATCTACATGTAGTAAAATAAATCTTTTTGATTGGATAAAAAAATATCATGGTCCTATTGTGGCAGTTCATGAACTAAGATAAAATACTTTCTGCTCTTTCTAGCTGCAAGCTTTCAGCAGTCTGTTTGACCAAGAGAAGTATCAAAGATTTAAAGAAAGCCTGTGACAGAACTCATTAAAATGTTGAGCAATGCAACAATATATTAGTCATTCCAACCCAAAAAGTTTTTTTAATTGTTATTCTAGACTGTTAATGAATTATTTTTCAAAGCTTTAGGGCCACGATCCTCAGAAAATCTCATATAATGGTAGTGAAACTATGTCAATTTCCACCATGAATTAACTATCCAAAATACATATTTGGAGTACTAGCTTAACACAATTTATGCCTCTTTCTTTGACTCTGTGGGACTTACAATATTCTTGAGGAAAGGATGGCACCTCTTTAAGGTGACAGCAGGAAATTATCAGCCTAAGGAATTTTAGATAATGAAATTGTTTCCTAAAGAGAAAATACCCAGATTATTGTCTGGCTGAAGAAATAGGAGTGTCATGAATAAACAGCTGGATAAAGCTTATTGGCTCTGTGCAACAGGTTTTAATTTTCCCCATCACTTTTACAGAAATAACATGTATTTACATGTATGTATATACATATATAATTTTGTATGTGAATAGCAAGGTCATACACTTTTGGCTGCTTCATTTGAGTAATTGCTTCAGTAGTATGTTTTTGGCTAGCAAATTTTATGAACATTGTCCCATGCATTATTTGCAATTTGTGCATTCATACAATAATAAAAAAAAAAAGGCAGAGAAATGAGATATAAAAGGGTGAGGTGGTGTGCTTGAGGTAATCAGGAAATGTGTTACACAGCCAGAAATTGAATACTGATCTCTTAATCCAGTGCCTTAGTCTCAATCCCATCCAATAATATTTGTTCAGACACTTTTCTTAAAACAGATTCTAACACAAAAAATTCCTATTATATAAAGGGATATTTCTTTGCTTCCCCATGATAAAGGGATATATGCTTCTTTCTTATCTATTTATGTATTTATTCATAAACACTGTACCCCAGAAATTAAATTATTTGGTAGTCATTTAATTTGGTAAATGTATAGAAAACATAGGGAAAAAAGTCAAATCTGAAGTGAAAACTCAAATAATTCCATGACCAAGCTTCACCTGATACTGGATCAAAACATGGAAACTAATTACATGTGATTCAAAAGCCTGCTGTAGTCAATTACATCAAATCCTTCCCAGGGAGCTTGGAACAAGATGATCTTAAAGGTTCCTCCCATCCCAAGTCATTTTATGATTCCTTGAAATCCATTATTAATCATCTCTACTGCTGCTTTTCTGTGAGTTTGGGGGTTTTGTTTAATTAGTTTGGGTTTGTTTGGTTTTTTTCCAGCTGGTCAAAATATATCAGCAACTACCAATACCTACCCAGTGTTTTGTGAAAAGTTGTATGAGGATATAATTTTTGAAAAGGGAATCACAGAAGCAATATGTGGGAGACTACATTGCACAGCTTGTTCTTTTATTCCCCTTTAAGAATACCAACACAGATCATAATCCCTTCAATTTATAATAGACTTGTATATTCTATATATTTTCAGTCTGTACTGCGAGTATTTCACTAAGGTACCACAAATATTAGCTATTATTCACTGACATTAAAAAAAGTGTAGCACTCTCTGTGACTACCTAACAAGTCTGTCAAGAGCCCAAATCTGATATTTACTCTTCGTTCAGAAATATGGCAATATAAACTATAAAATTCCTCAAGAAATAGTTTTCATTTTTTGAACATTTGTTAATAATTCATAGTATCTCATTATTTTACTATCTGAGATATTTGCTGCTTATTAATTCAAACAGCAGGATAGGCAGAAATACAGATTCTAGGAAGGTCACATACCACCACCACTAGAATTTCCCTGTGGAATCACATGCAAGATGGAATGGTGATGGCAAGCTGAGTGATAACAGTGGGTTTATTAAGGCAAATACATTAGAATAAATTGTATTGATTATTTAGCACTAAGCAAGCAGTATTACTTGTCAATCTCATGTGATTCAGTTTTTCAGAAGTTAAACCTGATATTTAGCTGTCTACTTGACATCTTGTCCTTCTCAAACAGAAGCTATATTATAATCACACATTGAAATAATGAATGGCAAAGAAAAGGCTGCAAAAGCAAATAATATTTCTGATATTTATGGTATTGTCTTAAAGGAATTCCCTCGGGAATTTTTTACTTGGGGGAGGACATAAAGTTAGCTGAGGCATTTACTTAGTTACGTAAGAAATTTTATTAAGAAAGGAAATTGCAGTGAGCAGATTGGGATCTAAAGACAATGCTAAGCAACAGCAAAATTAGAGATGAAGTTACTCAGGTTCTTCTTCAGCTTTTCATAATAAAATAATCTTTCATTTCTCCTGGAATAATCTTGTCTTCTGGATTCAAAGAGCAGCAATCAGAAAAATCCCTTATTTTCAGCAATCATGAAAAGCTTGCATTCTTTCCAGCAAGACACACAAGAAACTGCTTTGGTGCTTGATTCTCTGTGTTGTGACATTGCAAGTTATTTTATCCAACTCTGGAAACCATAGGTGGAAAAGTTTATCCTGTCACAAGCCTACTTTCAGTTAATTTTATTGTCTAATATTTGCAGCAAGAGAGTCCACATGCTCAGCAACAAATCTCACTTTATTCATATTAGCACCCAACTCCAGAAGCATAAAATTTTTCTGCACAGACTATGAAAACACCACAGTTTCTAAGAGTCTTTAATGGGAAAGGAATACATTATACACAGCTTTCCTAGAAAGTCTGCTCCAAATTCATTAAATATATATATATACACATATAAAAAAATTACAGACTCACTATCTCTTCCTGAACATTTGATGGATAAGTGCTTGTCTATGGTTATTAATTTTGTGTGAGATCTGTGGAGGCAGTACAGAAGGAAGATCTGCTCATGGCAGATGACATATCTTGGATTCTCTAATTCTATAGGGCCCCTATAATTCCTTGGAAATCCTAGAAATGTATGGGTAAGAATTCTTTTCAGTTAGAAAACAGCAACATTCCTTTGAATAAATTTTTATATAGTAGGTTCTGGTCTTTTTGTTTGTAGTTTTTTGTTTGTTTGTTTGTTTGTTTGTTTTGTTGTTGTCGTGGTGGTTTTTTTGGGTTTTTTTCCTTTTCATTACTCTACCTGGAGATCTTAATCTCTTATACTAACTCAAGTTAACACTACAACCAATAGAATTTTTGCCTGAATAAGAAATTTAAATCTTGGAGAGAAGATAACATTCATAAGTAAGAGAATAGCTTCTTTGTGCTGAACTGTGAATCATGCAACAGATTTGTTGAATAGAACACATATTGCCTGCAGCTGAAGAGCTGATTATTTCTGATTATAAAACAGATAATATTCATCTGAGGATAACTTCAATTTTTAGAGATCAAAATGTCATTAGGGGTTAATTGTAGGAGTTAAAATACAATAAATTAAGTATCCAAGCCAAACAGAGACTGGATTTTTATTCCAGCTCCAATAATGTGACTGACTGGAAGCATTTCGTTTTTACACATTCTTAGCGTGGTCTTAAAACACAGAATATGTTTGCTGAACTCCATCAAAAAAAGATAGGAAAGGTATTTCTGTTAATGCTACAAATCACATGCATGTGTAAGTGGAAAAAGGAAAATATCTGTGTTCTAGCTTCTGTAGTTTAAATAACAATAGATTTGAAAGGGATTTGAGAGAGAAATTTACTCACTATAAGTAAGAAAACTTAATAAAAATATCTTTATTTTGTTTGCTTTTAAAATCACTCTGCATTCCTTGGAGCAGAACAGATTGGAAATGTATAACCTCACAGTTACATAAAGAGTTTAAACGTTTTAAAAACTGGCTGTCTATCTACATATTATCTTCTATTATCTATCTAGGCCTATTGCCTAGATACTGATGTTACTGTTCCTTTCTACTATCTTACTGCAGAACTTTTCTTTTTCAGGGCTACCTGTGCTTTGGTTCAGTTGCTACCACCATTCATGATGACTGCAAAAGTCTTTAAAAGAAAGATATAAAGGAGAAAAAATTACTTTTTTAACAGGATGCTTCTACTCTCACTCCATGAAGGCATAACTTTTATTGCGTTTGATCCCTTGTATTTATCACTTCTCAAGCCATAGCAGAATATTTTGGCATAGAAAGATAGTTAAAATTATTCTTGAAATCTGGATATTGCAAGCCACAGTATTTTCCTGACTAGTTTCCAACGATCATGTCTATGCTATGTGACTGTTGACTGAAGGCTTTGCAGCTGTGTATGTAAGCCAGCTCCTTCTCTGAGTCTGGTTACCTGTTTTAGGCAGTAGACAGCACAGTATGATTTGTGTACTTGTTTTTCAGAATCACGTCACAGAACTGCGAAATAACCATATTTCTCAGAGATGCACTTCCTACCATTTCTCCCATTTTTGACTTTCTCTTTTATATTCAAGAATTAACACCTGCTCATATGACTTTCTGAAATGTTACACCAACGCATCTAACATGCATAAAGCTAATTTAGGCTGCCATTTTCTGTAAGTTATTCTGGATAATGAAGTAAATGTGATCTCCCAAAAACATAGAATAAGAGGATAATATCTTACCTATAACTACAGGGTTGATCTTTCAATACCTGATTTTTTTTTTTTATGGTATTATTTCTTTTTTCAGAGAGGAAGTCTAAGCAGTCCACAAAAATAATCTGTCTACAAATGTGTGCTTAAGCTACTGTAGGCCCATAGCTCAAACTACCACAAACTACAGATGATGCTGAGATGATCCATATGTGTCTCATGCCATATGTCAGCTTCTCTATTTAGTGTGTACTAGGGCATGAATCTGTGAGAGATTAAGTCTTCAGAAAACTTTTATCGGATTATGGTGTAATGGCCATGCTACCCTGCCTTCCTCGACAAAAGAGGAAAAGATAAAACACAACCTTAAGATTACTTTTTTTCTCCACTTACTACAGAGAGCTCAGGATGCCTAGACCAGATATGGTTATATACATTCGATCAGATGAAATCTGTTCTGGGTGCCTAAATTAGCAGTCCTGGCTTCATTGGTCGCCTAGAGAGAGAGTTATGGCAAGCTTGTATGGCAGTATGTTTGTAATTAGTGATCTCAAACTGATTTACAGTATTTGAAAATGCATTTTTAAATGTATTTCTATTCCATTTTCAAGTACTTGAACATTTGTTGTCATTCTTCAGGAACTAATTACTCCGTTTAATAAGTCTCAACAATATGATGTTTTCTGACCTTCAAACTAATTTTTCTGTTATTTATTTAGACCGTGCTTCTGAAGCTCTGTAGTTCACATTAATTTATCTTTTATTTCTCTTTCACAGATTTCTCATGATTTTGAGTGCCACAAGTGCTCAAATTCAAATATGATAAGCCTGTTTAAATCTGATTTGACTAGATGTTTCTCTAACAGTAACCAGGAGCAAAAGAATTCATATACTTGAACGAGAGGAGGAAATTTATTTATTTATTTATTTTATTTTCTCAATGAAAGAGCAATTGGGGTTTGGAAGAATCCACAAGCAAATGGCTGAATGCTCGGGCATTTTTGCTCTAACTTATACACTGAAACAAATTTGTCTTGGGTTTACTGAAACAAAAAAACATATCCCATACATGCCATCCTAGGAAATAATAAGTAGAACAGTTTTATAACTGTGTGGACTAAGGATATATCATAAGTCAGAGGCAGCAGCTGCTCTCTTTGCTAGCCAAACCATTTGAACAGCATTTGCTCATCAGTTTAATTTTTCTTAGCATGTTCCAAACACAGTGACAGAAAACAATAAGTGTCTTGGCTGACAAAAGCCTGGGTTTAGATCTAATCACACTATTCTGCCAAATTTAAATGTTTATACCAAGTTCTGGCTTTGGCTTTTCTACTCAAGAACAGTTCACAGAATACAGTTCAAAACAAAGTGTTTACAATTGAAATTGAGAAATTTAGAAGTTATATGGCTATCTTTAATGGATTAAAGGGTTTTTATGTTTCTTTGACTTACTAACTGCAAAGACTAATTTTTACTAAATGGTCATTTTTGTAGAGATCAGTCTAATGGAAATAATAGAGTTTCATAACATCTTCTGTGTCCATTTTGGTCAATGAGCCAAAAATGTTCTTGGGTATTAATGGCCCTCTCACTGGAGTCAACAACAAATAGAATCCTCATGGGTGTTAATTGTAATAAGATTCACTGAGTAAAGCTGCTGGGACTAAATACTTCTCTCAAAAAGGCAGAAAATAGAATGAGGAACACCTCAGGTTTTGAGTGGAAATACTCCCTATAGGTGATGCAGGTCCCATCTCCAATTTCTAATCACAAACAAGCAGCAGTATATCAGGAAGGATATCAACAACAGGAAAAAATGGAAAAGAATGACATGAAAAAGTGAAAGAGGAACACAAGACATTACAGTCAAACCCCAGGCAGGACACATGCCCTTTGTATAAAACAGCTTTAAGGACCCTCACTACTGGTGTTTTTTTCCCTCTTACATCTCCTTATAGCATCAATAAGTAACCTGAATGCTAAGAGCAGTTTAAATTATTTTGGCTGCATTATCTGCTTAACTGGTTTCTTCCAAACATAGATTATGTAATGTTTATATTACTGAAAAATATTTTTATATTAAAATAAAAAAACAGCGATAAAGCATATTTAATTATTATTTAAGACTCCTTAATCTCTGTGATTAGAATTGTGAACTGTTTTTCCATCCTGAATTCTTGGTCTTGGTATTTACAGCTTTATGAAATTTAATATTCATTGAACAGAGGTTTCATATAGTGCAACTTTGGGTGAAGTCAGTTTGCCTATCTTTTTCATCAAGCTTTATAAATGTAGTGATCAAGAAAGGCCTGTGTATATCTCATCTGACTCCCAGGAAAATATGTCATTTCAAACAGTAATTCCTAGTTTCATAGAGTTGCAATTGAACTGTGTCTTCTCTTTCGAAAAAGTCATAACCCCTACAATTGCATTTAGTAGTGGCCAAATGCAAAATACACTTTTCTACTTAAGAAAAAAGAAGGGGGAGCAGATAATTTATTTTATTTTATCAGCTTCGTCACTGAAAGAATATTGGAATTTGGAATATTCAGAAATTTGGAATCAATAGCTCTTTCATTAAATCCCTTAGGAAATTATGAGAAACTTACAAACTCCAGTTTCACAGGAGTATACCATTTTTTTAAATGCATGCAATACCCTCATTCTAGCTCTATTTCCCCAAGGTAGAACATAAAGAAAAGCAGTAAAGTACTCCTTCAAGGAACACATCTGCAGAGTAAGAGTACTTGTAGCTAGAGAGCACAACAGTTCAAGAGAAAAGTGTTTCCTAACAGTTTTGGAAATATAAAACCTAAATTAAATTTTTGTGTTGTCACCAAATTGTAGAGATAATTCTCAACTAATGAACAGGAAGTAGAAAAACCCAGCTGAAAGTGCTGTGTGAATCAGGCCTCCCTCCTCAGTACAATTGTCCAACATTAGAGGTCCTATAACAGATTCAGCTTATTAGGCATAAACACCTATATATCTATATTACAAGCATGCTGAGAGGAATTAAACTGCAGCTGAAGCTGCATTCTGTGTATTTATTGCTTGTAAGCAGCTCGTAGATATTACCATCAGCTTCTACAGCTCAAAGAATTGTCACCAATATCGCAGAGAGTCCAAGGATCAGGCCTTAGAATCTGTGGTGTTAAAAACCTGTCATAAATTGTGATTGAATAATGCACTGCAGGCTAAGTATATTATGTATAACAATAGTGAACAGATGCCAGTAACAATGGGCTAAATAAAGATCTGAATGTACAAATATCTGCATTTACTCTGGTGAGTTGTACTCCAGTGGAACACGAAGTAAGTATTTCTGTTCTATAAATAAAATGCTTTCAGAATCAGGCTATTAGCTTTGTAGTTAATGGACATAATTTCTAAAAGGCACCTAATAAAACTAGCACCACTCAGACATATGTCACTAAATTAGCTTAGTTAACTGGCTCACTCTCTCAATTACATTGAAAGAAATCTATACTTCTAGAAAGAAAATATATCTTAGAGTTGCTGATTAAAATCCCATTCCACAAAGCACTACAGCAAGTGATTAGTCTGAAACACCTGCTTGATTTCCACTGAAGTTAATGAAACTTTTGTAAACGTTCTAGGGCTTTCTAGAACAGCTGAGAGGTGATATAATCAAAATAAGTACCACAGACAAAAAAGAACATGTTATATAAAATGTCTGGTTTACAAGACACTTCTTATGTGTGCTTCAGTTTAGAAGCACAAAAGACCGAGAGGGAAAAAAACTAAGTTACAGGTATCCAGGACACCATTACCAGCAAAATACAGATGTTATTCTCAGATATAGTGTTGAGTTATAGTGTATACTTTGTTACACAAACACTTGTTATGCACTACAGTTATACACAAAACTTTGATTTGTCAATCCCTGCCTAGCCTATACGATGCGAAGACAGACATTAAACATTCTTCATAGTCATTCCTGTCATTAATTTAATGCTGTTTTGCTCTATGGGGACCATTTTCTAAGATTAACAAGCAATATCAAAGTATTTTAAAAGTGGCTAAACTGTGACTGGTGTTCTAGTCACTAGAAATCATTATCAAGAAAGAATTATAAAGAATCATCTATTTCACGGCCTAGATCTATGTTCCATGGATGGATAGATAAAACAGCCAGAATACAAAAAAGTAAGTTATCCAGCCTTGTTCTGATCCACATGCAAATCTATATGAACTAAACTTTAATGAAAGATTGGAAATGGCATCAATGTAAGTGACTTCAAAGAATGAAAGTCATCCTTTCCTCAGTAACTGTTATGTACTTTTCTTCCCTATTTTTTTATTTTACTTGTTCTGTGGCATGATTTCTGGGTATGAGCAAGGACGGTAATTCTATGTAAATTTTCTCAGACCAGGTAACATTAATTGGAAACCTTTTAAGAGCTGTTATCAGGGAAAGGAAAAAGAAACTGATCATCTTAATGTGCAGAGCATGAAGCCATTTAACATGAAACAGATGAGACAGAGAGAGGATTTTTAAAGCTATTTTTGCTTCAGGCTTCTCAGTGGGGAAAGGATACAGAGCTAAAAAGATAGGTGGTTTTATTTATATGCCCATTTAAATCACAAAAATAACTCTCCAAGTTTTTCATAAACTATCTCATAAAAATATTACTCTGAAAATCTGGTTTGGTCTGCTTTCAATGAAGAGATTTTCATCTCATTGAAACCAGTGTAGCACGATATCATGGAAACCCACATCTTAATAAAATTGCTATTTTTGATACTTGGGTAATGAATGAAAATATAGAAATACTAGAGTAAATAGAATATATGCATCCTATATGTAGAATAGAAAGATATATTGTCTTTATAAAATAAAGGGTCTGATGTAAGCCTTTATCAAACATATACAGGTTGAGTCTAAAATACACCCAGATAAGTGACAAAATATTTTCCCATTTAATGAAAAATGAGAGAATGGATTGTATAAAAAAATTGCAGCAAGTAAAGGGAAGAAATGGAAGAGCAGATCAAATATGTTGTTATGGAGATGACTGTATGAGGGAATTAATAATTTCCTGAATGCACAGACAGTAACAGAGTAATTTAAACACATATTAGGAAAGAGAGAATAAGGAACATGCTTATTCTATGATCAAGTCATCATCATATAGAAGTTGACTATCTAGATTCTAGTGCTTCTCCAGAAGCATTTGTGAGAACAGGTTTAGGAAGTTCAGTATTACACCAAATGGAGCACAGATCTTCATATGTAAGCTATTATTTTCCTGAGTAAGAAACAGCATAGAATTGATGCAGCCTTCTAAAACAGAGACAAGAATAAGGGATGTTAGTTAAAAGTAAAAGCAAATCAGTGAAACTAGAAAAAAATCTAGGTAAGTGTAATCTCTGAGGGAGTTGATTTTCACGGCTGCTTTGTTCAGAAGCTATTTTACCCTCTCCTCAGATTTAAGAGAGAAAAGATTCTTTATCTTACATAGTGTTTTCTGACTTGTGAGTTCTGAACCTACCATTTTACCTACTCCCTTTAAGACTCTAGCTTCTCTCTTAGCTAGTCTTAATTAGAAACTACAGGACAGATGTCTCTGTCTCATTTCTATGTGCCCAACACCCAAAAATTATTATCAAATTTATCTCCTTTTAAGTATCATCTTGTATTTTTCTCTCATTATCTTTCTACTGTCAGGCCTAGACTTCATGTCCCAGAAGAAGATTTAAGTGTAGGGTTGAGTAAGCTAAATAAAGTAATATGTAAATACATAAGATGGTAAATAACCCCCCTGCAATCATCTTGAATTCTGTGAGTATGTTGAAACTAATGAGAAAAAGAAAGCAGAAAGCAAGTTCACAAATTGAGCCCCTGGCAATCCACTTGCTGTATTGGTTTAGACTGCTCCAATTAGACTGCTCCAGTTAGACTGCTCCAGTTAGCGCTCTCTACAACAATGACTGAACAGAGGTCTGAAACATTATTTTGGGCACCGCCCCAAAAACCAGAAGTGATCTGCACAATTTGGCTACTTTCACTCTGCATAGTCCATTACCACCTGGGGCTTTTCTCTCATGTAACTTCCAGGGTTTGTCATGCTGAAAAAACACTCCTCTGCCTGGCTGAAGTTCAGCCACCAAATTGTTTCAGACACATTCAGCTGAAAAGTCACAGAAATTGGTAGCCATTTGATAGGGCCAAGGAGTTAGAGCATAAGGCCCAGAGGGTTGAGTGTGATGCAGCGTGGATGCAGCTGCTGTGCTTAGGATAGCCAGCCCTTGGCACAAGACGTACAAAATGGTCTCCAACAGGTGCTCTTAGAGAGGAACAAACATAATCACCCCATAATTTTCTTTAGTTACCAGTATAGTCATAGTCCATGTCTCCAGGTAGAAGTGCATTTTTGGTATATGAAATCTATTGAATGAACCAGCAACAGATTTCTAAGAATTAATGGAAGAATGAGCAGCAGTCTAGAAATCTAAGGTTGAAGACTACTAACAATCCAGAAATATGAAAAGCAGGAGATTCAGGTGCCATTGCTGTACCAATTCCAGTAAACTGAACATGCCCGGGACAGTACTGTGTCACAGAGGCCAAGCAGTATGAAATGACCTTCAACCTGCTCCAACATGTTTTACCTCACTAAACAGAATGGTGGCATGCAAACTGCTTGTTCAGAAAGCTCTGTGGCATGTTCCAGCTGATCATAGATCTTGAGGAAATGAGATGTTAGTACAGAATCAGTCTGCTGGCTTCTAGAGTGGGTTATCAAGACCGGGGTTGTAAAAAGATCAAGAATCACCTCCTCCAATTTCAAGAATGGTTAATCTCAGAGAGCAGGAGCTAAAAGTAGAGTGCACAAGGAGATGCTAACAAAACTAAAGTGGAAATGAAACATACAAGGGAGAAAAATAAGGTCCTTGGAGAAAGATAGTGGCATTTTTGAAGCATGCCAGATTGCAGATAGGAAAGACAAAAACCACCTGGACTTTATCAGGCGAGGCATTTGAAGGGCAACAAAAAAGGCCTCCACAGATATATAAAAACAAAAGAAAAAAAAAAAAAAAGTAGGTTAGGATGCAGGGTGAAAGATATGGAAACAGATGAGGTAGTCAATGCTATCCTTATACCAGTCTTTAGTGGTATTGACCAGCCTTCATGAATCTCAGCCCCCTGTGACTGAAAAATTCTGTGATGGAGTAGGATCAGATTAGGGCATGTTTGAGAAATCAGACATAAAAAAGTCCATTATGAAACATTATTACAAGGGAATGTTTCTGCTCCTTTAAGGGTGTCTAATCAAGGACATTTTCATTGTCAATAAAAGGGATAATAAGAAAAGGAGTAAGCCATAAACAACAGCTCACAGGGACACAGTCCTAACTGACAAATGATAGGGGAGGCAGTGATAACAACTAAACCTACTCAGTCACGGTAATTGATGAGGACACCTGGGAGTGTGAGAATATTTATTCCAGTAAGGTTATCTGGTTGATGATCTTTTCAATTGGAAAACTAAGTGAAAATAGGAAAAGCAGAAACAAAAAATACCAAACACAGATGTGGCAAAACATACATGGAGAAAATGAAGAGACACAAACCTCACTAATCACACTAACTGATGACCTATCCAGAAATTACAGGCACTACTTCCAGAAAAATCAGCCTGAATATTAAAACTGATAAGGCTGTAAACCAGGGGAGACCCAGGCTGGGTGGGCTGTGGGCATCAGTTGTGTTGTGCAGACACGTGCTGTGATGTGTAGGGAAAAGAGGATCAGAGAGGAACTAAAGGAAGGTAGACAAAAAGTAGTATGAAAGGGGCTGGTTGTGTGTAAACTGAGCCTTGTGCTCAGCAGCCCAGTCTGTCTGGTTTCACTAAATCCTTTCTTTATGATCTCTCAATGTAATCTGTGGTTTTCAAGGCTGTATCTTATAACATTTAAACTGAATAATGTATGGATAGTGAGGTACACTGACAACAGGCTCTTATGCTACAACCAACAGGTTATGGTCATCACTGTGAAGTCCTCTAGAGGCAAATACTGTATTCCAAGGGTTGGCACTGACTCCAGTAACAGTGGAGTTACACACTCCAGTGTGTAACTTGAGTTACACCCAGTGCAGTGTCACCAAATTTGCTGATGATGTAAAACCAGGAGGGGTGTTTGGCAACCATAGGGTTGTACTGGAGAACTGGGCAGAAGAGCTAATGCTATTAAACAAAGGCAAAGGCAAAGTATGGCAAAGCTCTGCAGAAATGGTCCTGAGAGTCAAGGTGGACAAACTGTCGATGACACAGTGGTATATCGTGTAGCAAAGAAGGCCACCAGCATTCCAGGCTACCTTAGGAGAAATGTTCCCAGCAGGTTGAGAGAAATGATAGGGGAGAACAAACGATTTGTTCCTCTTTGCTTGGCACTGGTGAGACAAATCTGGAGCACTGTGTCCAGTTCTAAAATCTTCAGTACAAGAAAGATACAGAATTAATGGGACAAATTCAGCAATGAGAAACAAAAATGAGGTACAAAGATTCTCTAATGGGCTGGAGTATCAGACATAGAAGACAGGCTGAGGGAGTTCACGTTGTTCAGTTTGAAAAAAGGCTGATTCAAGAGGTTCTTATCAAAGTGTACAAACATCTGATGGGGGCAGAGAGTAAAGAAGACAGAAACTCCTCTTCAAGGTATGAAGTGATGAGAGAAGAGGAAATGGATACAAATTAAAATACAAGTAATTCCACTTGAACATAACAAGTGGAATTTTTTTTCTGTCAGTGGTTAAACACTGGAACAGACTGCCCAGAGAAGTTGTGGAATCTCTTTCCGTAGGATGTTAAAAATATGATTGGCCATGGCACTGACAAGCTTAGTGTAACTGGCCTTGCTCTGCGAAGGGGATAGGACTAGATGACCTCAAGAGGCACCTTTCAAGTTCAGCTATTCCATAATTCTGTGACTGTTTGCAAAAATTTGAGTTACTAGAATGGATGAAACCCATATGACTGGCTATTCATTGTAGGTGATGCCCCCTACATAAAAAGTCATTCCATTTTTCCAAACAGCTAAAAGAATTAGGTTTTTTAAAAATTATGAAATTACTCACTAATGAAGATTAATCACTCTGTTGTGCTTTGTTATGATTTAACCTGATAATGGATGAAGACAGTCATTACCAAAAATAATAAATTCAGCAAGTGTAGTTGATGATTTATTTTTTAATATTAATCTAGCAAATAAGAAAGAAAACGTGAAATCAAGACCAAATTGTTCCATCCCAATAATCTTTATATTTTACAGCTTTTCTTGCTTTTAAATTGCCTTCGGATTTCTCATATATATTTTTCAATATGTACTCTGAATCATTCTGGAAGTTATTCTTGTTCCACTTAGTTTATGCCAACAATATACAGCATGTTTTAGGAATAATACCTTCCAGCCTTCTGCTCAGGAAATAGAATAACAAGAAAAAAACAAAGGGAAAGAAAAAGACATTTATACTTTGAAGGGTAGAATATAGATTTCAATTGCTTTGTGGAATGCTCTAAAAATCAAATTAAAACTTTAGATTTCAATATGGGCAACAATATTGAATTTAGTATCAAAGAGAAGATGAGAGTAGAAAATTAAAATATTCATATCTGAAATGACAGTAAAATCAAGCAACTTAATGCAGTCGGGGATGAAACCTTGTCTCCTGAAGAAAACTGCAAATGAAATTGCAGTTGTAATGGAAACATTTTTCAATAAATGCATCAAGTTACCAATATTTCTAGGTAATCAAGGAACAGCAGACACAGCTAATAAAATGATGGACAGTTACTGGACATTAACAAAGCAGGCCTTTAAGGTATGCAAAGCCATAGAAGGTATTTGTAAGGAAAGAATAATTACAGCATGAAGGAAAATGCTAAATGGGGGAGATGGTACAAAGGATAGATTGTGAGCTATAAATCCTTCTTTGACACCTACTTTTCAGAGTAGTGAAATGTAGTAGATGAAACATGTCTGGATTTCAGTGAAGCAGATGACATGTTGCCACAGGAGAAATTACTCATTGAACTTGAGAAGACAGCAATTCATAGGTAGAATTGAAAGTTGGGAAGTTAGGGTTGCTACAGCAAAAACCTCATGTAACTCTCTGGAAAAAAAATGGTATTTTAATATTTAATGAAATATTAAATTCATTATTTATGAATGAATAAGAGGGGAGGGGAGGGGAGGGGAGGGGAGGGGAGGGGAGGGGAGGGGAGGGGAGGGGAGGGGAGGGGAGGGGAGGGGAGGGGAGGGGAGGGGAGGGGAGGGGAGGGGAGGGGAGGGGAGGGGAGGGGAGGGGAGGGGAGGGGAGGGGAAGGAAGGGAGGGGAAGGAAGGGAGGGGAAGGAAGGGAGGGGAGGGGAGGGGAGGGGAGGGGAGGGGAGGGGAGGGGAGGGGAGGGGAGGGGAGGGGAGGGGAGGGGAGGGGAGGGGGAATAAACTGGAACAAAACAAAATTTTAGTTATGCATATTAAAGAAAGGAGAAACAATCAAATGATGGGAGAAAACCACAAAATTTCAAATACGACCTAGAAAGTGTTCATGTGAGGACAGATATGAAATAAGACAGTCATTAAATTTTGTGTAAAATACCCCACACAGTTTTGGTCATCTGTGCTCAAGAAATATTTGCTCAGATTTCATGTCTGTAAAGGAATTTTTATCAAGAAGACTTAGGGAATTGTAATACATCTTACTATCATATGATTAGAAGACAGAAGAGCGTGGCTTGCTTATTAAACAAGAATTAAGAAAATGAGGTATGATTGCTCTGTAAATCTGTTGTGAAAAATATCAGCTAAGGGAAGGATTCACCTGGGATGTTCAGAAAGCCAAGAATACATTTATTTCAGTGTTGAAAAAATGAAAAAAATATTTCACGTACTGGAATTGAAATTCTAAACCAGTTTTCAAATCAGAAGCGGACTTTCAGCTTTTTTTAAGCAGTCTTATAAACTGAGTGGAAGGGATTGGATTAAATAGTTACCTGTGAAGAACTCCACTGGATTCAAAAATGCTGGAGGTAACTTCGAAGTCTACATTCTTGCAAGAGATAAGAGACTGAAACTTTCAAGCTGAGCATCAGAAGGCATTATATACCTGATAATATCGACAGCAGCCCTTTCTTCAGCCCTTTTCAACACCATCAAATTTTCAGAGACCAGAAACAAGATTAAAACTTTCTAAGCATCAGGGAGAGAAAAAAGTTTGCTGCACCAGTTTTACAGTCATGCACACTGACAGACTTTAAGGCCATGTCAACATCTTATGCATTGAAGACAACTCTGCTAATTGTGTGGGTGGGAAGAAACAGTTGAATACTGACTTTCTGGGATGACATTGGCTCAGTTGGAAAAGGCAAAAAAAAACCCAGAAGGAAACAAAATGGTATCTGTCCATCCATCAGAGAGCTTTGTTTGTTTGTTTGTTTGTTTTTAATTTGGAGCAGGAAAATCTATTCACTGTTGTAGTGTGTCATGGTCCATAACCATTTTCTGTAACAGAAACCACATAACTGAAATCTCCACTGTTGCTTGTGAAAGATTAATGTCAGTAAGCAAATGCTCTACTTATAAGTAGCTTAGCATTTTAACTATTCACTAAGTGGAAAGCAGCATGACTGCTATAAATTAAACACAAATAAATTTGTAAGCACTGGCTTGGCAGATATACTAGGACATACTCATCTAGCAATTGTACAGATTGGGACATCTCTGGGAATCCTTTGAAACTAGGACATGGATTGGGAGAAGTCAGTGAAAATCCCACCTCTCTCTGTGATGGAAAGTAAAAAATAGACAGTGTAACCTTGGTGTCACCAGTTCCGTGGGAGGGGGTTCATGCCTTTTAACTAGATACTCTTCATTTTTCAAAGTCAGAAACTCCTGTGGCTGAGATCATGAAGCAACTGCCTTCCATACTCACAATGACTATTATAATCACTAAATTGTTGAGCAAATTTTTAGTTAAATTTGACTACTGAAGAAGGATCCCTGTTAGCATTCTGAAAGAAAAACTATAAAGAGCTTAAGTAAAGTTCAAAGACTAGAGGGACATGTTTGAAGTCCATTACTTTCACATTCTGTGTCATTTTACAATGATCATGCTAATTCTATGAACAGTATTAATGTGAATAGTTTTTAGAAGACTATATTCATAACAGCAACATTTTATAGTCTTTACAGTACATGTAATGTTTTGAGTGACTGATTCTTATTAGAGATGCCTGAAGCATATCAAATGAGTCATGACACATAACTGCCTTTTCTGTAACCTTAGAGGGCACACTTCAAGTGCACAAACATAACATCATAGAGTAATTTGGATTGGAAGGGGCCTGTGTGAGTTATCTGGATCAACACTGTTCAGTTTGAGTGGAATTTGGAATATCTCCACCTGTGGAGACTCCATAACTGCTCTGGACAACTCTTTCCAGTGTTTGTTCTCATGCTGAACAGCGTTTTCCTAATACAGAATCAGAACTTCTCTGGGTAAATGGTACTTGGGTCTTTCGTCTATCACAGTGCACATTCCAAAGAATCTGGCTGTATATTCTTCACGTCTTCCCATAAGGTAGTTGAAGGCAGCAGTAAGATACCCTCTGTCTTCCAGAATAAACCCAGCCCTCATAATCAGTACTCACACAATGAGCTCCAAGGCCCAATCATCTTGGTGGCCCTCCACTGGATTTGCTCCAATACATCAATATTTTTTCTTTGAGATGCTGAAGGCATATGCAGAACAGACACATGGGAGAAGGTACCTATAAGAGCAGGCCTGGGCCTATGTGAAATCCTAAGTAGCAAAAAAATTATATGTGACCTGATTAAGCAAGTGAATTGCACCACAAAAGTTAAAAATAAATCATTTCTGTGCTGTAAACTTGCTTCTCAGCAAGCTGGTTGATTTGACCACTTCCTGGGCTTTTAATGAGATGCTTTTTCCAGATTATATTCTGCACACCAGTTCACCAAGTCAGGCAAGTCCAACTTCTCAAAAGTGTAAATTTCTTTTTTTAACCATGTAGTCAATGGTGTGGCCCATAAAGCTTCTGTATGAAAGCCAAGCACAAAATATTCAAAGGAACCACATTTCATTTGCACACAGCATAAAGTATTCTTCATTCAAGTACATCACGAGGAGAAAGGCCAATGCCATTTTCCTTCCTATACAGGAGATTACTGACTTTTTCTTGAAGATATCAGCTGGGTAGTAAAGTCCACTATCTTATAACCTGAATTGTTTCAGTGATGATACAGATTGCTTTCAGCTAAACTAACAAAAAAAAATCAAAATAAAAAATTCAAAAGAAGCAGAACAAAAGGGAATTTCACAAGTGAAATATATCTCAAAGCAAGACTTGTGCTATTTTGCTCATATTTTAATAATCTTAAGTCTAATACTGAGGTTTTCCATAGACTTCAAATTCAAATTCTTACTCAGATCTCTCTTCAGTCCCTTTGATCACTCTCTGTTCCTCATTCACAGTGTTGGTACAAGTAGCTCCACCAAATAAGTGTTTTGGATAGAAAACCTTGTAGTAATGCAGCATACCCTTCTTAAGTAAGTGAGGTTTTACAGAAGCTAAGTGGATTATAAAGAAAGTATTTTATAATTGTTATAATCACAAATCAGAAATGTGCTTTACTAATTACCCTTGCATTTTGTAATCATTCTTGTTGCAAGGCTTTTTTCCAAACCTACAGTTCTAGCTATGTGGTTTTCTCTCTGGAAATTTAGAGAAATTCTGTAACTGTAATTATTTTCCTTAATAAACGTGTTTTAACATATTGTTTCAGAATCTAGAAGCTTCTAACAACAAGCCTTGAAAAACAGTGTTGAAGAAGCTATTATGGTATTAAGTACTGTTGAGTCAATAGTGATTGAGTCCAAATTAGTTTAACATAATAAAACTCTGCATCTGAAAAGAATCTTATCTGGTTCCTCAGGCATCTGCAAATGTGTCAAATTGTAAGATATGGTTATTACAGTAATTTACAGTTCTCTGTGTAAAAATGTGGTGGGAATTGATGAGATAGTCTATCACTATTTCTTTCTTTTTATCTAATTTTAAAAGTGTCAACAATTTTTAAGTTTTCTCTTTTGATTTGATCTTCAGCAAAAACTGAGCAAGAGCTAAAGGTAAATGGTACTCAGATGAGGAAAGCAAATGAATCTGCTATTTCTGTTAAATTTCTTTCCTTGTTCTCAATTGTTTAATCAAAATTTACAGTAAACAAAATCATGTATCTGGGGATAGGATTATCTGGCATAAAGTAAAAGAATAACAGGATTTGCAGACTGTAAATTAAATTGTGTGATTCATGGCTTTTCTAAGGATCTGAATTACTTTCAAATGATACAGCCACTTTATGTTTCTAATCCTTCTTATGAAATAAACAAGAAAATTACTCTGATCTAACAATATATTAACACAAGAGCTTTTCAAAAACATGCACCAATCACTTTATTTCTTGATTTTTATTACAGGCTTTTTGATAGATTTGGGGGTTTTTGTTTGGGGTTTTGTTTGATTTTTTTTTTTCCACTCAATCAGAAACTTCTGAAGGGTTTTAAAATAATATCTCTTCTTCTGTGTGGTACTAGACCTTAAAGACTTAGAACAATCCTCAGCTATTCACACTAAGAGGTTTACAGACACAAAAATAAATGTTATTGAGTGTTTCTTTGGTGAGGATGATCTTACAGGCACTGAAAGGAGGCACTGAAGCTAATCCTTATGGTTTTATTAATTGAAATGTTATTTATTTATCAGAGATTAATGTATTTGCATTTCTTAGTTTTTGTTTTAATATACGAGAAATGAACAAACCTTAACAGAGAGACAGCGCACAAAAGGGCTTGAAGTATTTAATTGGAAGTCTGGACATTGTTCAAGTGTGGACATTTTTCAAGAATAAAGGAGACAGGGAGATTGTATGGTTGTGTGAGCAAAATATTGTCCTTTCCATTCAGTCTATACCTGTGAGTGCCGTGCGGCAAACAGCCAGGATCTAAAAGACTGGTGCTCAAGTCACACAATCACAGCAGTCAGATCAGCTCAGAACTGAGTTATATTAACAAGGATACTTTGCTATGTTTTCTTTCACCTATTGTCAAAATGTCCTTCCAGCAGAGCAAAGCACTGTCAGGATGATCTGAGGTGAAGAAAAACAGAAATAGAATGTTTGCATTCTAACTCTGAGCAAAGTAAATTGTTAGTAGTTGCAGGGAATGAAGTATTTTCTTTCCAAACAGCATATATTTTCTATTATACAAATATACAGTGGAATAGGGGGAGAAAAACACTTAAGCAGAAGCCAGTGTCTTCTACAAGGAGAGGAAGAAAAAGATAACACATAAGTGCACGTTACATAAGATCAGAGTCGCCCTATAAGAACTCAGAATTTCTTTCTTTCCTGTTCCTTTTATTCCCATTTTTTTCATCCCAAGTCAACTGTACAGAGCAGGGCCAGGTTCTTTCAAAGTTTTTCATCAAACCTCATAACTTGATCAGATGCAAGGTTTTATGTAGGATTTACATAGAGAGAAAGACAGTGGCATATGAACATATTATAGCTTCATTATATTGACTCTATAAAGCAGGTTATAATTGCTGAAACCCCAGAAAGAAATGAAGCGTTATGAAAATAAAAACCAGTTATTGAACAGAAGGGTTAACCTTCACCAAATGCAAAGCAATTATTATTCCCGTTTAAAGAAACAAATGCATTATCTTTTACATCAATAAATGTCTGCAATATATTTCACGCCTGAGTTTTTGTGTATGGTATGTTTCAATATAGTTCAATATACCGCCTCACTTACAGACATGCTGGTTTTATTTTTCTTCCTTTGACCTTGCAATGAGATACTGACAAGAAGAAAATCATTTTTCCTATTTACCCGATTTTAGCTGAGAAATAGACCCATTTAAGAAGGCAACTTGCTGTGACTGTGATGCATCATCAACTTACTGTAACCTTAGGCATGTTTCTTGTGTCCTTAAGCTCACCTTCCTTAAACTGACTGTATGGGGATAGAATAAAAGGTCTTTAGGAGACCAGAGCTACAGAAAAATAACTGAAAAGGATTAACACTTTTCATTTCTTTAGACCATTGCATAGATCTGAAAATCTCACTGTTCTTTGTTCTGCCTCTTTGAACAAAGGATAAAAGTATGAATTATTTTTCTGCCTTCTTATTTCCGTTTAAAAGCACACTGGTAACATGTTTTTATTGTTTTTAAGTCATAAGATGTCAAGCATTCCTGTTTTCTTGAGAATCAGCAGCCAAAAATTAGTTTTCTCCAAAATTTGGAATACCATTTCATTAAAGTTTTAAAACTAAATTAAGTTTATATATAGACTCGATAATGAAGCAAAGAAAGCAAATAGCTTTGATGATAAAATTATTTCTTTATTCTAGGAAAGCCATTTGTTTAGTCTTAGAAGAAAGCAATTTCTTTGCTTCTTAACAGGTTTGTCAAGTTTCAAAGAAATATTTTCTTATGTTTGTTTTAAAAATTTATTTTTAAAAATGGTTTTCCTCTCTTCTATTTCTATACAAGTAAATCTAAATGTAAAAGAAAAACATTTAACTACAAGGAAGCCATTTTTAGACTTAAAGGAAGAGACTAGGTATGCCTGTATGTCTTCTTTACTACAGAGGGTGGAGAAAAACAGAAGAGGCAGAAGTAAAGGTGCTACAACTTCAGCTTCCCTCCAAACCAACACTGTTTTCAGGACCTTCTATCTCTACCATATTAGCTTTCATAATTTTGTCTGCCTGTTGGCAATTGATAAGTGTGTTTGTGCATCTGCCCTGGAGATATCATTTCCCTGGAAATGGTAATAAAAAAGACTCCAGCAGTCATTGAAGCAAAAATATTTACATGTCCTTTTTTCAATCAAGATTTTATATGCAGGTAAAATAGAATCAATTACAGCTATGCAGAAATGTAAGAAAATTAACATTTAGTCCTAGGGACTTCCAGAAAAGAATCCATGGGACACTTATTACACCTTTCGCATTCCAGTAACTGTAGAAAGTTAGCAACAGAGCTTTAGAGAGTAACTGTGCATCCATGTCTTCAACACAAAATGCTACAATTAGACCTTAGCATCAGAATAAAATTACCAGGGAGAACATAGACAGGGTTTTTTGGATATACTCATAAGATTTATTTAATCTGACTCATCTAAGATTTCTATTTATCTATGAGGGTGATCAACATAAGGGTCCTTTATAGCAAAGGAAGGGAACTAAGGATCTTCAGATGACAAAAAATAACACCCTACTTCCTCATTACCAATTCTTTCTCCTAGGCACCAACCTAGACCTGAAAACTTTGAATTCTTTTCTCAATTTTGAAAAGCATAGCTTTTCAGTTTTCAGTCACAGTCCAACTGTTTTCTTCTTGAACTTGTAACTTAAACAACCATGATTAGTTTCTAAGATAGAAAACTGATAATTTTACTTGAGGTCCATCCTCAGCCATTGCAGTGGTAAACTACATTAACTGTCTCTAAAGGTCTCCTCATCTTGCACAGTCTGAAGAAAAACATCTAAAATGTCTATAAGAGCTCTGTACACAACTGAGAAGATACTGCACATATTGGTGTTTCATTCACCCTTTCATGCAAAAACACAACTAATGTGGCATTTAATCAAATTTTATCTCCCAAGGAAAACAAAAATAGTGAAACATGAAGAGCTACACATGGCCTGTCTGTGAGGATCTCATCTGTGTCAAAGCCCTTCCTGAAGAAGAGTTAAACAATATCCACTGCTCTCTATGGAGGTCCAGCTTGCTTATGTATTTCCTGACCTGAACACAGGAATGTCTCTCTGGTCTCTGGGACCTCAGATTCCTGAAAGGCAGTCCAGTTAGTAAAGACTTTGGCAAAGACAACATTCAAAAATTCAGCCTTTTCCATGTCATAGAGCTGTGTAACCAGACCCCCCCATCCCACTGAGCAATGGACCCACATTTTCTATAGACCTTTTATTTTTCTTTTACATGGTTGTCATCCATGTACCTACAGAGGTCTTCCTTGTTGTTTTTGGCATCCCTGGACAGAAAATATTCCATCTGGGCCTCAGCTTTCCTGACTTCAACCCTGGGGGCTCATCCTATATTTCTGTGTTTCTCCCAGCTAACTCATCCTTGTTTCCACCCTCTGTATGTTTCCATTTTGTGTTTAAGTTTGGCCGGGAACCATTTTTGCCCGATTCCTTATTCATTATGAATGAGCTCTCTTTACCTTGTAGTAGAGGATCTTTGAATATTAACCAGCTTTATTGAGTCTCCACTTCAATCTAGGGCCTTATCACACAGAATATTCCAATGTATGAAAGGTATGCTTTCGGATAGATGCAGCTTTTTCATTGCTAGAGAAAGCAGCTTCTATTATTTTTCTATTTCTATGTTCTCCTCATGTATTAATAAACGTTTGACCAAGGGAAAACTATCACAGAAATGTTCTAGTTTTTGTGAAAGGAAAACATCTCTCTCTTCACTGCGTTCTTCTGAGACATCATCTTTGAGTGAGTTCAAACATCACAAGAACTGAAATCCATTAGGCTCAAGAGCATTGCCAAAACTGTATGTTGGACTACTGTAGCAGTCACCTGCAAATAGAGTTGAAGAGCTGTCAAAAAAGAGAGTTGCTTGTAAAAGGCAATCTTATGTCAGAGAGATAAATCTAGAAGTCTGAAAAAAAATTGGGGAATTACCAAATCAAAATTCTCCTACAAATGTGTTATAAAATACTTTTCCAAGCTCAGGTGAGAAACAGTGAAAATACATTAATCAGTGTAATTGACTACAGATTAAAGGAAACACTGCCAATGTGGAGCAAGCAGCTGCAGTGAATCCATGAAAAGGAAGTGAAATGATGCCTACAGGTTACTGCATGATTCATAAAAGTTATTTATAACACCCATTTTTCATTAAAGCAAAACAGCAGAAAAAGATAGCCTGAACTAACCTTATAATAAATTCAGGTAAAATGGTTGTGCCAAAAAAACCCCACCAGGTTCATTGAGCACATTGACCCCATTTTTAGAGGGTGTGGTGATGTAGGATTTAAATCACTGTGCTCTGTGCTTTAATAACATTAGCAAATAAGACACATATTTACAGTAGTTCAGTCATTTTGAATGTTAAAGGCTGTAAGCCATACCTGAATATTGATAATATATTTTTAATATATCGTTAATAGTGATTATATAAGTCTTTATCTCTCAAAATTAGCTGGCAAGTAATTTACTGACATTTGCCAATGCTGAGTATTTAAATTCTAGTAACTTAAAATTTCCTCTTACACAGAAAATACAGTATACCCTGCATCACAAATTGTATGAATTCATATTTCTTGAAACTATCCAAAAGCTGTTATCTAAAACATTTTTTTGAACCCTAGGATTACTTTTATTATACCAGTTACCTATTAGTCTTCATAAAACGTAAACAATAGATACAAAAGGGAAAGGCAAGAGGAAAGATTTTACTTCATTATAGCAATTGTGTTCTTTACATTTTAAATTAAAATCAGTGAGAAAACTAGCCATTCCCTATGCCACATATATTGCTAGAACCTTTGAGTGATCAAATACAGTATGAATCTCATTGTTTTGTATTGGTTTTGTGGTTGTTTGTTTCCTTGCACATTTAAGATGGAAGGTTAAATTTAAAAGAGGATTTCTTTATGTAAAATTGTACAAAATTCCTTCAGTGACTTTTGAGACACTGTCTTCTTGAGACACATGTGGGAGTCTAGGCTCTGTAACCAGCATCTGGAAAGAGGTGAGGTCTCACCAGAGGCCAAAATATACCAGGACATTGTGAGAAGGCTGACCCTGACTGAGTGAACTCAGTGTGACTAACTGAGAGCTTCCCTGAATGGATCCCTGAGGAGAAAGCCTTGCCTGAAATCTTGGCTCTTGCTTACTGCAGCCAGAGTCTGTGTGACCTTGATTTGATCAGGGCTGAAAAAGCACTGTCATTTCTTACACAGGACATTTTTTTCACTTTGCCTTTTTCAGGTGTGCCACATCATAGAGTTGAGGTGATGGATCCTTGTGACTGTGTGCTCTCACAAGAGGTAAGGAATATAAGCTTTGTTTTTTCTGTTGGCTTTAAGGAATCATAGAATGGTTTAGGTTGGAAGAGATTTTAAAGATAATCCTGTTTCAATCCCAAGTCCAAATCATGTTTTCTATTTTCTAGCAGAGAACTTAAATTGCCAAACTGAAGCAAGCATGTGCAAGGAGGCTCTCAAACCGCAACCTTGGCAAAGAACAGAAAGGAACTCAAGCTGCAGTGGGCCATGAAGAGACCAGAAGGAGGAATTATCCCACTAGTCCCTACAGAATGAGGAGGCTTCCCTACCTGGAAAAGAAATTTTGAAGTGCATTCAGTCCAGAAATCTCAGTAACACACATCATATCTTTCTGATACACGAAGATTACAGACAACAGGGCTCAGCTAAGGAGATGTTTCTGCCACACTTCCAACATGTCATGAGCAAAGAGAGCAAGGGATTTGCTGCAGACTTTGGGCTGACAGCTTTTACGGTACAGATGGTATGTTGGAGTGGAAACCTGCAACATTCATACATACATCCCAAGCAAGCATTTTTTTTCTCCCTGGGATTGCCCTTTCCTGTGCAAAGGGCTGCCAAGGCTTCCACTGTGAGAACAGCAAGAGAAGTGGTCTCAGTCTGTCTAGCAATAGCTTCTGTCAATTATCTAGGAGTCCCTTTAACTTTCTATGTACTTATTCCTTGAGAGGAAAAGAGGTGTTTCCCTGCAACTCTGAGTGACAGCACTGATTTTCTGAAAGATCTTTATGCATGATGTTTCCTGGTTTCTTCATTTTCACCTTTCATTTCAAGCAAAAATATTTTTCATCTTCTTACAGTAAAAGTAAGCCAGAGTTCTCCCTGTTTTTCAAAGTAAAATATATTCCAGTTAATGTGGATACAGTCAGACACAGAGGGATAATATACTTGGACTTCTCACAAGATACCAATTTAATCTAATGGTAATGATTATTGTTTAATTGGGATAAGATTAGCGTGAATTCCACCCAACTGTCAGCTGGTGCCAAACAATTGCATGGTGCTCAATTAAGTGTCTAATCAAAACAGATTTCCTATATTATGTCAATTAATAAAAATAAAATATAGCATATTAATAAAAAATGAATAACCAGAAAAGTATAGCATTTATAGCACAAAGTACTCCAAAGTACTGAATGAATGCTGTATAATTTGTAAGGCAGAAGTTACCATCACAAATCATAGGAAGAGAAACACAGGTCAAATAAGAATCTGCTAATATATGCTGCAGTAATGACAGTGAGAAGTTGTAAATGCACAAGAGTTTTGTTTATCAGATACAAGTATCCTTCACACAATATGGGCTCTGCACAGGAACAAGCTGTAGAATGATTTGACTTGCAAAGGAGCCTTAAAGCTCATCTCCTTCAACCCCTCTGCATTATCCAGGGGCACTTTCCACTATATCAAACTTCTCAGAGCCCTGTCCAACATAACTTGAATGTTTCCAGGGATGAGGCATCTACCACTTTTCTGAGAAACCCATTCCAGTGTTTCTCCACCTTCATAATAAAAAATTTCTTCCTTATATCTAACCTGAATATACCCTCTTTTAGTTTCTACCTCTTGTCCTATCACACATACCCTATCTTGTAAGCCCCCTTTGAGTACTGAGAGGTCACAGTAAGGTCTCCCTGAAGTCTTCTCTTCTTCATCCTGAGGAACTCCCACTGTCTCACCCTTTCCCAAAGGAGAGGAACAGACACTTCACAGCCTCGCCTTGCATCCATAAGAGGTCAAAAGAAAGATAAGGGTATAAGGCAACAGTTCTTTTATATTACACTGGTTTTTAAAATTGTCTTATACAAAAGATACCCAGATGCAGCTGTACCCACATTTAGGGGAATGAGGCCAAATCTTTGTCCATTAATGCCTCTTTTCCTTGGCCACAGACCCAGACTGAAGTGGTATAGAACACATAAGAAGCAGTTTTGGTACTTCAGAAAGAACTTTTCAGCTCCCACCTGCCATCAAAAATGGAGATGTGGAGGGGAGGACAGAGATGAATGAACACATCGATATATTTAGGAAAACAGTACTTGCTACTTCTGCTACTTCAGTCATGACCAGCTTGACCTTACAGGATTTCAGCTATAAGAAAACTGTCATCAATACAAATACAGCTTTTACATTGCTCCACTTTTCCACACGGTGTGTATTTTTTTTCCTTGATTTTTTGGGGTTTTTTTTGGTTGTAGGGTTTGTTTTGTTTTGTTTTGGATTTTTTTTGTGGCTGAAGACAACTTTGTCTAGGTGGTTGGCAAAACTGGAGAAGTTGAAACATGGGATTTATTCCTCTTCCACATCAGTGCAGGCTGGCCTGAGCCTGTCTTCAAAGGTATTGTGCACATTTCCTCTGTGATAATCTTGTTAGCTTTCAGATAATGAGAATCACACTATACACTGCACCTTTCTCCAGCATAACACAGTTGTATGACCGGACATAATCAGTGATTTCTGTGACGAGGACCTCTGATACAAAACAACTGGCCCGAGTATCATGTAGTTTTAGCGGTATGTTGTAACGAGCGACTGCAAGGTATTCAAAAACATTTCAGCTGAAGGATTTATCTTCATTTTTACCTCAGACCATTATCAATGCTGCTGCAGGTATAAATTCAACCTGCTCTACAGATATTTATACTAGTCTCTTCATTGCAGTGACTTTGCTCCTTCAAAAGCTTTAATAACATACTACTAGAATTTTTTTTCTCCTTTCTTGGTCTCTTTTTCCTTGAAGAGATCTCTTGTTGTCAAATTGATGTAAAAGTGCTTGTCATCATTTTTTTCAAGGACTTACATACTATCTAAAATTCATCCTGACACAGAATCATCTTATACTTCTGGATTTGAAATGGATGCCGGGAGGGGGTGGGAAAAAAAGGAAAACAAAACAACCAAACAAAAAAATTCAATTAATCCTATCCACTAATTAGTGAAATGTAATGAGAAAAAATCAGTTTTCTGAAGATTCACCAAAAATGACACTACATCTAATATTCTGTATGCATTGATTTTCTGGGGTTTGTTTTTTAGATTTAAACAGTGAACTCCACTGCAGCTAATACATAATAAATCAATGTCATCTATAATGACATATGTAGGCTGGCAAACAGGAATACAGCGAAGCAAGCTCTTTTACTCCTACCCTTTATAGTAAAGCACTCTATGTAATTCTTTTGTAGCAATGAGGTGTATTTTTTATTTTCAGAGTTTGCTAGCTCTTCAATTTGTGATTATTTTAACAAGATTGATTGATTCTAAGGAAATTTAAGCATTACTTTCTGAAAGAATCTTGTAAAACCCTTCTAGTGATACAAAAATCAGCTCATGTTAGTGGTTTTATTAGTCATTTCTGTCAAATCAAATACCTTCTGCTATGGAACAACAATGCCCTTTAAAGCCTTAGAAATACTTTAATGCTTTCAGTTTTCATTATTGCAGTGAATTTTCCAACAGAATTAATTCAAAACTTGCTCTAAATGCATTTTACTAACTTATTAGATTATGAACTTATTGATTTGTATAGCAGTGTTAAATCTTGCTCTTCAGCCTTTTTCCAGGATAACAAAAAACCAAACAAAACAATCTCAACAACTTTTTGTCCTTGACAGAAGTCATACTTGGTACTATGAAGAGATTATGATCCTATGGCAAGGGTTACATGTCAAAGTAAAATTCTGTTAAAAAACACTTCAGTATAGACTGCTGACTAGTGCTCATCACTAGTAAATATTTGTTAAACATATCCAATATATTTGTTCTCTTATACTCTTCTTGTGATGAAGAGTTATATGCAGTGAAACATTTGCTTTAGAGCTCTTAAATCTTGTAGACCATACTTTGCTAATTGCTTGTTATAGACTGAAGCTAAGAAGGTGTTTAAAGTAGGAGATGGGAGGCATTGTCCCTCCTCACTATCATAAAATGGTTTGGATTGGAAGGGACCCTAAAAATCATCTAGTTCCAAGCCACCTGCCACAGGCAGGGACACCTTCCACTAGACCTCAAAGCCCCATCTAATCTGACCTTGACCACCTAGACAGATGAGATGTCAAACACATCTGCCAAATCCCAGGAATGAAACAGGAACCTTTTGATCTTCAGACTAACACTCTCCCAACTGATCTTGCTCAGGTCTTAAAATGCTTCCCATCATCCTGAGGTGGACCCTGGGTGCAGCCTCTGGACAGACAAGGAAAACTGCTTTCTATTAGAAAATCACTGCAATGAATCTTTTGAATAAAGTCTTTCTTTATCCTTTAGTTACCTCTAGCACTGCTTTGAGTTTCTAGTAAGGCTTCTATTAAGGCTTCTATTTAGTCTGATGCTTAAGAGATAGAAGGAGAGGATAGGAAGACTTTTCTGATATAATAGCCGTTGTTGTTAAAGAGTTGTATTGTAGTCCTCGCTAAGTGCCAAGAGTTTCATGGCAGCAATATAGTGTATATACCATACAGTTATACAGCTTGAAAGGTGACAAACCACCAATAATTGAGACTAACTACAATAGGACAGAGTCCTTTAGACAGCCAGAAATGACAGGAAGCATTACTCACAGATAGTGTCATGTCAGTGGAGGCTCTAGCTTTGCTTCTCTGTTAGAAAAGTAGATTGGTTGAGAATGTGCACCTTCCACCTAACGATGCTGTATCAGAGGTAAAAACTTAAGTTTTTGTATCTTTGAACTGCCTATTGCCTGTCTGTAGTGTAATAAATCAACGTAATGCAGAGTAGAAACTGTCTAGTACTTGTGAGTCTAGATGCTAGTTACAGGCACTGTACCTAAACCAGGAAATTGACTGTGGTGGCCACTGCTGGGAGCAGTAGCTTTGTTTAGGATCTTTCCAGATTCTCATGACTACTTTGTCTTTGACAGAAATAATGGAAATCAGCTGAAATAGTGGGGTTGAATACATAAATCTATGGCAACTTCAGAGTCCGACTTTTGCTGCTTCTCCCTTCTAGGGGGAGAGTCAACATGTACAGCAGTAACTGCTACCCTGGCCTGGAATGGGTAGTGTAGATGCTAAATATAACTAGACAGAGAACTGACCTTGATGGGTTATGAAGAAAAGGGTTCAAATGTCTAAGTGTAGGTTTCTTCTCACTTTAGGGAAGGTTTGAATGATTTTGTCGGTTATTTTTCTGGATTTCTGTCATCTCTCCCAAATACAATAGTATTATATCATAAGCAACAGTATCAGAGGATTCAGAAGGATAAGAGCCTTCAATTGACTCTATGTATTTAGTGGATGTTACTTAGCAGTGCCACTAATATGATCTCCATCCTCTGCTGTGCTGCATCTAATACATTTACTTCAGAATCTGAAAATCAATTAACTGCTCTTTTAGCTCATTTGGCATGGTCAGTGTCAGCTTATGAACAGTGCATCCCAAGCAAGATATTTTATTGCATGGTTCTGACAAGAGCCTTGCTCAAGGTGGGCTGCTAAAATTCAAAGAGCAATGAATAGTAGAATAAGCAAACCTATGTGTCACCTATTGCCCCTGATGACCCAACTTCAAAATAAACTCACCTTTCTGTGTGTGTTTTTCATCTCTGCATCTACTATTGCTCTCTCAATTCTCATTCTTATTTTTCTTTCAAAAAGAAACACAAGGCTTTTGCAACTCAGTTTCTTCATATTACCTCCATTTGTACCCAACCAGCTGGATTTACAGAATACATTTGAACAAACTAAGACTGTATACTTAAGATGCCTCCAATGAATTTCTAGTTTACATATTGTGATGATAAATTCAGGGCTTATCTCTTGTCCTCCAATATCCAGGAAAAGGTTAGTTAAATGTTTAAATTTTGCTGTGATTACCTCAAAGCATTTTTTGTTTACCTTTGAAGTGTTTATGGAATGAAATGAACCTCACAAGCCTCACTTGTTTTATGGTTTGATTTAGTTCTGGATTTTTTTTCCAGACAAAAGAGATTTGGGGTTGTAGGTTTTTTCTTGTGGGTTTTTTTTAGGGGGTGGGGTTTTTTTTGGAGGGGTGGGAGATTGAGATTCTTTGGTTTGGTGGGTTTTTTTTCCTTTCCCTTGATATCTGAACACATCTGAGCACATTGAACGATTTATGGGTCAAGGTTACCTCTATACGAGGGAGGGAATAGTCTTTTCTGAGGGGTACTTGCCATCCAAACTGTACTGCTGTAGAATGCTACAAAAGCAACTAACTCATTTTAGTGAGTTTGCACATGCCAAAACAGGCCATGAGGTCTGCATTCCATTCAGAATTTACCTGCTAACCTCTTCAAGAGAAGGAAAAGACAGCTGTACCTTCCCCCAGGTTCCCCTTTTTATTTGCGAGCACTAGGTTGCTTGCTTATGCCACCGCCTTCAGCAGACCAAGAAAAGTCCATCAGCAAGGCTGTCCAGGCTAATTCTCTTTCTTTTGCCAAGAGAATACAAGTAGGCAGTAAGTCTGTTGTTAGGACTTGCCTTCCACAACACAGAGAATCCAAATTTTTTACAGAGACGAGATTCAGAGCAGTGTTCACAATATATGGTATGCAAGACCTCTGACTGTCTGGTAATTCAGCAGTGAATTGTCTACAATTTCTCCACATCCCTCTTCTACTGGAGACTGTGGGATCTAAAACAAGACACAATATTTCATCTGCAGTCTCACAGTGCCAGTTGCAGAGGGGTGATACCTTTGCTAGCTACTCTACATGGTGCACTCCTTTTGAAATGAGTGTGATGTTGGTTCACTTTTTTTTGACTTGCCATCCACCATACTCCCCAGTACTTTTCAAGCTGCTATCTGAGAGCCCTTTCCTAGCCTCCACAAGTGTGTAAGGTTCTTACACCTGAAAGGCAGAGCTCTTCTCTTTTCCTCACTGGAATTTGTGAAGTCTCTATTGGTTCAAGATTATCAGTCTCAGTATGAACAGAAACTCTACCAATCCTTGTGTCAGTCACTCTCCCTGTGTTAGTCTGATCCACAAACTCACCAAGGATGCATGTTGTGCCCTCATCCACAAGTGTGGATGAAGGTACTGAAAAGTACAGGTCCCAGTAAGATACTCCATTGTCATCTGACATCTGGATCTTATGTTGTTTATAAATACCCTTTAAGTTCAGTGGTGTGTCCAAATTCCACTCCATCTAACAGACCACACTTCCTTAGCTTCCAAATGAGAAAACTGAGATTCAGTGTTGAAAAGCCTTCTTAATATTTCACAGAATATTGCGTATAAGCCTCTCCAGCCAGAACCCACTCTAGTCTACATTTGGTTCAGCACAAATTATTGGACTATAGAGAGACCAGTGTATAATATTATAAACCAATAGCTAGACAAAAAAATTAGGCCTCACTCAATTCTTCCCAAGAATCTGGGAATCATCTTCTGAAACCAATTACTAAACAACAGTTTACTAAAAAGGAGTTTCCACTATGACAAGAGCATCCATGAAGGAACTACATTTTCATAGAATTGCAGAATTGTTGAGCCTGGAGGGCCCTTCTGCAGATCACGAAATTCAACCTTCCTGCTCAGCAACAGGAGCGTTGTCAAGCATTAGAACAGACTACCCAGGGAATTGGTGGACTCACCATTCCTGGAAGTGTTCAAGAAATGGCTGGACATGGCACTTAAGTCTATGGTTTTGTTTGGCCTAAGGTTGAACTGGATTACTTTGGAGGTCTTTCCCCCTTTAATGATTTTATGATTCTGTGAAATTGCTCTAGCTTTGTCCAGCTGTGTTTCGAATATCTGAAAGGATCTGAAAGACTGTGCACTCTTCAGTATTCGAACAGATCCAGAGTTGTTTTTTTTTTTTTTAAAAAAAAAAAAAAAAAAAAAAAGGAATTTAGGAGTAATTTTATGTTTAAATGTAATGAATGTATTTCAGTTTGTGCCAGTTGCCTGATGTGTTTTTACTGGGCACTGGTGATAATAGCCTGTCTCCAATTACTTTTGTCCCCACCTCAGCAGGTATTTATACACACTGATATGACACTCCTGATCCATTTCTTCTCTGGGATGAGCACTCCAGTCTCTCTGTCAGCCTCTCCTCTTAGGACAGATACTCCAAAACTTGGTTCTCCAATGAGGCTGTACTCCAGCAAGTCCATGTCTCTCCTGTACTGGTGATTGCAGAACTGGACCCAGCACTCCAGATTTGTCTCATCAGTACTGAGCAAAGGAAGGATCCAGGATCCAATCCCTCAACGTGTTGCAACACTCTTCTTATGTAGCCAGGAAGCTGTTTGACTTATTTACTACAAGATCACGTTGATGTGCCATGGTCAATTTTTTGTCCATCAAAAAATTCATTCAGTTCCTTTTCTGCCAGGACAAGGAAAGGGAGTTAAAGCTCTAATTTGTCAAGGTAATAAGACAGCAATATTTTCAGAAAGTGTTTTCTTTGGAATCTTTTATTTTTGAGTGGCAACGTGTCATATCAAACCCTTGATTATCTTCAACACTGATGGAGTATATTGCCCCTGTTTACTCGTGAACTCTGTCCAAACCATCTGAAAACCTCTTTTCAGCAGCAGACTTCTTCCCCTCCCACCCTTTCAAGAAAAAGCACTGGTTTTCCTTTGCTGTGTCTGCATAATACATTTGCCTGTTCCCATCTGCACTTCCCTGCAGTGACAAAGCTACATAAAGGAGCCTCAATATTGTTTTCTTCCCCCACTTTTAGCAAATAATCCTCCTTTTCCCTACAAAACTGTCCACCTCCCTCTGGCCTCACCCAAGCACTAAGTTGTGAAGTAGCTGCAGTCCAACAGAAGCACTATGAAATCTTTGCACTGATGCAGGCATGCTTTGCTAAACCTCCAAAGCACAATTCCTTTTAAGTTAATACATGACTGGTGGAGAGCTCATTTCAGGGAGCCTGACACCTCCTCAGAGGATAAGGAACTGTTGCCTACATGTGTTCATAGTCGCAGCCTCAGGGCAAATAAAGTACCAAGAGATTCCAGAATCTGTGAAAAATATGTCATTTCAGATCATGCCCTGGAACCTGTAGAACAGACCACACAGCTCATCTGCAGAACTCCAAGCCTCCTCATGGACAGCCTCGGTGTGCAGACAAAATGACATCAGCATCTGCTTGGTGACAGAGTGCTATTGGCACAGTTGGCCAAAATTAATTTCCTCTCCTCAGCCCAAAGATAAATTTTTTAGTTTCTCATGGGATGCTTGCACTGTATTATTTTCCTTGGTAGTTCAAATCTTGTCCCAGGATGACTGCATGGAAAGTAGCTCTGGGCAGAAAAGTATCTACTGGTACAGAAGTACTCCAAGTCTAGGAAAAAATACAAGACTCTAAGGCCATCTTAAGTATTGAAAGAAAACTATAAGCTATAATCAGCAGGGGGAAAAGGAGAAGGGGAGAAGGGAAGGCTAGTAAATTCAGTAAAAAATTCAAGTAATCTTGTTGAAGACTGACTATCTGTAACTGAACAGTTCCATGTTTAATCTTTAACTCCTTAGTGTACAGTTAAGAAATGTGTTGAAATCTAGGTTTAGTATTTAATATTTTTCTACTGTTTTCTGATTCAAGAGGAAAAATTTACCCAGAATTTGCAGCTGCCTTCTTCAGCATCTCCAGCCCAGACCCATGTGCTGGACCCCAGCCCAGTGCCTGGAGACCTTGGGTCAGGCAGAAGGAGAGAGATGCTGCTTTCCCATTTTTAGGTTCTGCCACGAGTGAAGTTGAGCTTATATTCCAAACAAACACATTGAGCAGGGGATACACACAGGATGCTGACACAACTGCAGACAAGATGCTGCTCCAGCATCCCTCACATTCAGGACTCACTCCAGACACCGGCACACAGGGACACGTCTCCTCCTCCTCTTGGACTGGCAGAGGCAGAAGGTCACAAGTGCAGCACACACACCACTCTCCCCAGGTTCACAAGCACATGGACATTCACAGATTCCCCGTGCACCCACACAGCCCCTCTACCAACCTAGCATCCCTGACGGGATTATAACCCCTTAATTCACCCCATGGGTCTCTGAGACACCACTTGGTCCATCTAGGTACTCACTGCACACACACTGCATTCATGCACTCATCCTATGGACACCCCTTATCCCCAGGTCCCCCCAAATACCAGCACAGACCCTCCACCTGCCTGATAGCCCTGCCTGAACCTGGGGCTGATGCAGCTTGGAGTTTTCCAACATATCCGCATGCACACCCTGTGCACAACTGGCTGTGAAGATACAGATGCTTGGTCTCACCTGTTGACATCCAGGCTGTGACCCACAGCCATGCTTCAGCCAACAGAACTGAGCACCTCACTAAACTCTGCTCATGCACTCACTCTCCAGTAGCTGTCACTGAGCTCTTGCAGCACAGACACACTCGCAGATCAGAGGGCAAGATCATGCAGAGAGAGGCAAGATCATGCAGAGAGATTGTAAAAAAATTATTTATTAAGATAGGACAGACTGGGGTGATCAGGAGCAGCTAGAACAGCTAGACAAACTTAACAACAGTCTGCATTTACATGTCAGCCCCTTTTCTATCCCTTTCTGCATATCTCTTTTGTGTTCCTCCCTGCTCTCCTTTCATCTGCACATGGCCCCATCAGTTGGCATAGTCCCACTGAACCTCTTCCAATGTTCTGGACACTCAGATATGCATCACTAACCATTGCAAAGTCTTGATTTGCCTTGCAGTTTTTTGATACTTCATCAGTTAATGTGACAGACAAGTTTGCTTCTGGTTGTGGTCTTTGTTAGTGCTAATTAATCATGTTTTATAACCATGTTCCTTTCCCTTCTTTTCCTTATCTTCCCAAGTGAGAAAATAAACATCCTTACATTCCACACATCCTTATTAATCAGTGTATCTGACCAGGGTTGTTCTTATCAAGACCTCCCTTATCACATGCTGTCTCTGTATGGTCTCGTTCATGCTTTCTCTGATCAGATACCATTAGAGGTGCAGACATTCTCCTTCTACACACCTTTACAGGCTTCTTTCCATCCTTGATGATGAAGAAGACACCTGTAGAAGATGATTCTTCTGTTCCTCAAGTAGAAGCCTCAGAAACTGATTGCTGGCCTTTAGGGATGTGTGTCTCTTTCCATTACCTTTAAAGGAGGATGAAGAATGGATCACATGCAAAACCTAAAGGGAATCCCACCCCCAGAAAAGGAAAGTTAATTGGGAAAAGCTAGTGAAAACAGCAAATTATAAGAAAAGTGACTAAATTGAGAATAATTACAGTCTCCTATGTTTTGGTGTCATGGTTTCTTTATATATTATTTTCGGATATAAAAACAATCAAAGAGCAAGGTATTTGTAAAATACTGGAATCCCTGTCATACTGAAATTTAGTTACTTCTTGTGGTGTACTGGGAAAAATGTTTTTGTGAAACATATTTGTGAAACGTATTGTAAAATGTTGTATTTTTATTGACTGTCTTATTGTGTTTGAGGATTATATTAATATGCTGTCTGGCTCATTACATCAAGACATATTTTTGTTTTCATAATTTCAGACTCCATGACTATTTCTTCGATTGCTTAGCTGGAAGGATTAAAATCATAAAATTCATTACTTGACGGATTTCTGTTTATGGAGATTCATGTACTGTAGAAACTAAAGGTGTTTGGGGATTTTCATTCTTGTGTTTATTCTACCTGTCTGTGTGCTTAGGGATGACTAATGAACTACAAACATATAATGCCCTGTAAAGGTAGTATTTTGCAAACAATATTAAAGCACTTTTAAAACCCCCCACAACACCAAAAAATTTATATGGAATCAACCTATAAATAAATGTTACAGCAAATAAAAGTGTCAGTCCCTCATAAAAGCACTTTCAATGCACGTACTTGAAATGTGCACAATCCACATATTAATGGTGGGTGAGCCATTATGGTTCAAATAATATATATATCCAGAAACTGAAAGTTTCTTGGAGAAGTTCTATGATCTGCTTTATATTCAGAAAGTTCAAGCAAATCATAGAAGTACCTTTTGGACTTAAAGATGAAATGGAGATGTCCAGCATGTAGTGAGATTGAAATCTTCTAACAGCTACTCTCCAGAGTTTTCATATATCTCCTGATTTATATAATCATATTTCTAGTCAGAATATTTTACAAATGTGCTCTAAGTCTTCAATTTGCAGCTTAGTTTTACTGTATTTTTATTGCTAGGCAAGAAAAGAGACTTGATACTTGCACAGAACTTCATTTCAGGTAAAGTGACGCATGTCTATCAACTTCATTGAATTTAATATCAACAGCTGTAGCATGATTCGAATGAATTTCCACCCAACTTCATTTTTAAGTCTCTTTTGTTAGTTAGCTTGCCTTTATTTCCCTTTTTGTTATCCAAGTCTTTGGTATACAGGTACAGTTGTGTCGCAAACAATAACATGATCAGATTCCTTGCTCTTTGGAATGCCATCAGGTAGATCCTGCAGCCAGTGTAAGCTGTAGACTAAATATAACAAACATTTTGGTTGTTTAAAATGGCAAACTGGATATTAGACCTCTAGCTATTCAATGAGAAACTATTAAATGATTAAATTTTACTTTGTCTTTTCCCTGCTTCATTTTATGGATATTGCACAGATGACATAAAATCTCAGTCTGTGTGACTGTACAATTCAGTGTGTTTCAGTGTTTTATCTTTCTTGTCACATGTTTGGTCTCTCCTTGAGAAAAGTGGCCACAGGACTTTCACATGACTATCTATAAACCATAACACTGATTTTACCATGAGCTTCATTTGGCTTTTTTTTATAGTATTGGCAACAAATGGTACATGGGGCAAATATGCAAAGGCCTGGGCTTGAATGTGGGCCCTTCAATATCAGAGCAAGAGTCACAGCAGGAAATCTTGACTTCTCCAATGAATCTGATCAGAAAGAAACAGTGTTTAATGTGATAGGCTTTATGTTTTACTGCTGGAAGCATCTGCACTGAAGGAGTTTGTTATTTATCTAATCTTCATGTATTTTGTGTAATAGATGACTGTAAATCACCAAAATTTAGAAGGCAAATTCAGGGGAAAAAAAGGAAAGAAAGGAATAAACCCACTTCCTTTTTCTTCATGCTTTTACTTTCATGCCACTATTGAGGCCAACAAAAAAATGAACCATATTCCTATGATTTTAAATGAAGCATTTAAGATTACTCTAGCAGCCATCAGGAGTGTATTCTGATGTCAAATGGTTTAATATATAATCAGTTGGCTGTATTATACATTTCATCATGCATCTCCAAAATATTACAAATACAGAAGGTATTTAGTTTTTTCAAAGCTATTATTTTGCTCTGATGGTGTCATTATTCCTGCCAACAGGCAAAGTTTAGAAGTTTAGTCCACACTGAAGTGCATGAAACCTTCTTTACCTGGCAATAAATGGAATTTGTTTGTGCTCAAAATCAATTTGCAGCAGTACAGAAATACAAATTAATTTCTAGATAAAATGAAGACCTCTCTCGGTTATTTACATTTAGATCAAGACTAGTTCATTTTGAAAGTGGTCAGGGTTCTTTTTTACTAATTCCTGTAAAAAATATTTTCAATTGTTTATCAACAAATGTGTTTTTATATATGTACATAAAGATAGATACATTAAAGTACACACAAATACAAATGGCACAAGATGTCATGATGTATATGGGGGGATTTACATGAGTGTATTTTTATTTCTATGAACTACATATATATAGGCACATTATTTGATATATTACCAAAATAGATAGACTTTCAACCACAGACAAAAGAAAAGTTTTTTCAAAATGCTAACATCAATATGGAATATTTTAAGCCAGGAGCTGTAACCTTCTAAATTAACAATGAGGGCACCTGCCATCTGCCTGACTATATGTAAATAGTGTCCAGAATTTTGAAATTCTGACAAGGTATCAGTGTTTAAAGTTTGGAATCTCAGCTGAAAACAGGAGTGAACATCTGGGGACAAGAACTGTTCATGTATGTCCTCCAGCATGCAGGAATGCAACTGAGAATAAGTGGGTTGCCAGTCTCATAAGATAGCTGTTACATCCAAATCAAAGCAAAAATATCAACCAGCCTGCTTTGCAAGACACCATGGAACAATTAGTATTCAGCTAGCCTTCTGCCCAAGACATCAGCTTTTCAGACAGCAAAGGTTAAACACAAAAACTTATCTCAGTCTTCCAGGCTCATGTATCTTCTATAAACTGATTTACCTAGTGATAGTTGTAATTAAATAAATGAAATTCCCATACCCCAGATGCTCTGCATAACATGCTTAAATCATTGTTGACCCTCTTCATTCTTGACTCCCTAGAATAACTCAATTTCCAGTGTTCTGATCATCACATTCTGCCCTTTTTGAACACTGTAAAATGAGGAATTATCCAGAATGGACATATGACTGTTTCTGCAGATGAAAGGTGTAATTCCTTAAAGGTGAATGAATCCATAGCTTCTACATTTGCAAAATCTAATTTAGTATATTGGAAAAGTTATCAACCTAATTCTATAACTGAACTAAAATAAAAAATAAACAATTACGTCCAAATCATAGCATAACTTATCAGAAAACATGTCAAAAAACCTGATATATGTTTCAAAGTTGTTTGATAAATATAGCTTAAGTTCAGATCTAATGAGATTGTTTATGAATCTGCCTCTTTCTAGTCACTGGTCTAGGAATACTGCTGTAAGGTTTTGTTCAATATACTTATTAAATGAGCAGCTGTCAAGAAAGAAGGAAATACATATTAAGCTTCAGCCTTCTGATTTTCTTTCGACCAGATTGCATTACTTTTGAAGGGAAAACACGTTGTTGACAATCACAAAATTGTCCTCATCATTCAATTAATGGGAGGGATCACAGTCATGAAAAGTTGCAATGAAAACTCTTCCTTAAATTCATTTAAGTGAATGGATGCATTTCCATTGATGTGTTCTGGCTTGGGTTGGCTTTCTAGCTGTCTGTAAACAATCCAGACCACTTTTCAAGAGCCAGGATGAGTCAAGCATTTCAGAAGACCTTGTCACTCTTTACTCATTTTTAAAGTGAAAATCTGGTCCTGTTGCCTTTGAAGTTAATACGAGAGAACAGATATTTTTCCATCAATGTGATGAATCCGAAACCAAAAAGCCATGACATTTTTTCTTAGTAGGCTAGAAATAAAAATAGCCACAGGAGTTTCTAAAAGTGCTTCTCCAAACTTGTTCCCAACAGGACAAGAGGAAAATACAGACCAAAAGGTAGCACTGGCTTCTCTTTAAAAATATAGGCTACTTAATTTTGCCTATACAGACTCCTTACAGCTGGTGGATGCTTTTAGAGAAAATCAGATGCTGTATTTTATGCTTAAAAGGTTTATGCAGTATCTAAATCGTTATTTGATTTGCCTCTTAAGCGCCATTAAAAACACACTTCACAATATCCTCCATTTGAGTTGACAGAATGAAACCTTCAAATCGCACTACTTAATTGACATGTGCAGTTATTTGCCTCCATCACTTATTCATTTAAGTGGTTTTGGTGAATGTTTGCACTTGTAGCTTTCAAATCTATTTAAATTAACAATAAATTAAGTTCATTTTTTCCCAGATCAAGTCCGTTTTGCCCATGAATATAGTCAGTGTGAGTGATGTCTATGTCTTTAGATTGACCCATGAGCTTTTCATCTTCTTTTCTCCCCCTGCCTTGTTGAGGAGGCAGACAGAGAGAACAGCTGGGTTCTGGCAGCCAGCTAAGGTCACTACACCACAGAACTCAACAGCATTAAACATTTCAAGTTTGAAAACTACAAAATATACAAAATTCTACACAGGTCAAATAAAAAAAAAGAAATGTCTTTCAAGCTAAACTGAGGAAACTATCAAAGTCTCCATCTTCATGGTATTTTATTATTTCCTTGTAGAGTGACAGCAATAAGGAAAATGAAAATTAGTAGTCAAATTTGTTGGGGAAAAAACACTAAAAATATATTCAGCCAAAAAAAAGTTGTAAAATCACTGCAAACTGTAAAATTGTATTTTTCACATGCTTCAAAAGAGAAAGGCTGAATTCTAGAAGTGTTAATTAGGATTTGCTATATATAGATATATACATGTGATTTAGGGAATTATCAAATGCAAACTAGCATATTCCTCAAGAAATTTTCACACTTTATTTTTTCTGTGTTCATTGGGAACTATCTTCTCCATACATCCCTTTTTCTTCTATCCCTTTACTCAGAACTAACATTTGTCTTCAGAAAACTATTTACTCCTTAGTACAAAAGAATGTATGACTGTTTATAACTAAGCTAACTGCACACACAAGCAAAAAGGTAATATTAGGTGGGTAGGTGGATCAGAAAGTAAATGAGCTGTTAGATTATTTACTGCTATATAGGCCATGTACATTCAAAACTTGTATGCCCTCAGAATGTTTTAGCAAATAATCCCCAACTAAATGAAAATAAATCCTCTGCTTAAAAGTAATCCATTGTGTGTTAATGAAATCCAACAGGGGAAAAAAAAAAAAAAAAGAACAGCTCTCTGCTCAGTTGGGTGTCTTCTTAGAAGAATATTTCAAGAAATGCTCTTCAGTCTTTTCCTGTCAAGTATTGTTCTATAAGTATGAACAATATTCAGAAAGCTATATTAGTAACTAAATAAAATTTTAGATTTAAAACAAGTTTGTGTGGTGGTGGATTGTCTTGGTTTGGAAAAGACAAGTGTCTCCTAGGAAGGGCAGGGCCTTCCTTGGAATGGAGAATTCAACCCCCCTCCCTCCAAATTATTGCAATTTCGAAAATTAAGTGGGCTCTCAGGCAAAGATATGGGGATAGGAATAGCAGTTCTTTACTAATATGTATAACAAGGCAAACTAACAACAACAACTACAGCAATAATAAGAAACAGAACCAGGAACCTCGAGGGCTTTCTTTCACAAAGCCTGGGGCAGTCTGATCTTTTGCAACTCCGAGAGCACCAAGCTGGAGTGGTGGAAAAGCCAGGGCTGGTGGATGAGGTATATCAGAAGCTTTGTGGTGGTAATTGGAATGGTGGGGTGTCCCGACAGTGCAGGGGGTGCAGGGCCACAGCATAGCAAGAAAAACCCCTAAGAGCAGCGCCGAAGAAACGGTGGTGGTGGGGCAGGGCTGGCCCAGCTCCAGCAGGGCAGGAGGAGGCGAGCTCAGAATTCCGGGGTACACGAGCAGATGATGGTAGATTTCCCAGGACTAGGATTGGTGATGACAGTGAACTCCTTCTGCAGCAAACAACAGCCTGGCCATCCTCTCATCGATGCCCAGAGCAAGAGCCAGAAGCTGCCCCCAGCCCTGTCCTTTACCTGCCCCAAAATTCAGAGTATCTCCTCCTTCTGAGATAAATTCCCAGAAACAAAAGAAGTGGAGTCCCAATGCTACCGTCCTCTCCCAACTTTTAGCCACCTCTTTGTTTGGTCAAACACCCACAAGTACCCAGCAGTTAGTCTCCTAGCAAGTTATGGGAAAAAATTCTGTAAGTAAAAAAGAAACAAATCTAACCCCCAACATGGATGTATCTTTAATTCCAGTCTTCTTACTTAGATTTGACCCTGCTGCTCACTGGAACAGAAGAAGGCTGGCATTGTTTGGGTGAGGTGTGAAAATTAAACTCTCCAAAACCTCTAGTATGGCTGTTTAAAAATATAAAATTAATAAGATTTTGATCCATAATACAAAAAATTATATTTATTAATATCTTTGATGTGGCTGGGTTTTGTCTCATCTTAATAAATTCAAAATACCTAGAATATTTGTTTCAACCTAAACAAGTTCACTTTCATCAGCAGTTTGATCCTTACCACATAGATATATGATACAGAATTTTAAGAATATGACTGTTAAACAGTATCATGAGAGTATCTTAAATGTGATGACCAAAATGAAAATAAATAAATAAATAAAGCATCAAAAGTTTCATGTCTGAACTGCTGTCTCTTTTCCCTAAGACAACCATCAACATTACATCAGGAATATGAGTAGTAGAAATAACTTCTCATGCATGATCTGTGTCTAGATTTAAAATTAAGTCACTAATGTCAAATCATTTTACATTCCCACCAAACAACACTGCATCAATATTTTCTTTCACCAACCATACACCAGGGACTACCCAAAGCAAGATTGAAAGCTACAAGCTGGTTTCTTAGATTTTGCAAAGTTTGATTGAAACGTGAAAGCAAGCGAGAATAGAAAAGTCGCTCACTCACCTCCCTTCCTACTTCAGAAAACAGTAATATAATAGCCCAGAAATAAATCATACATCCCAGCAGTGAGCTGCAAGAATTAGTGACCATTCCTGAAAAACAGACCAAGAAAGGACAGCTGGATTGTAACAACCTCACATGCATGTTTCTGATCACAAATATTCCTTCCTATCAGCAGAGGTGAGAAAATAGACACTGCTCTCAGCATCTAATAAATGTTTGGTTGATTACCAAAAAGGCTGTCTGAAATGTCCAAATCCTGTTTAATCACTTTCAGTATGAATGATCCACAAATAGTGAGAAAACTCCAAGAGAGAAGGTTGGGATGCTGATGATACAACGTCTCTTAAACATTTAGTATTGAGCTATTATACTGCCTATATTTCTGCAAGGATTAAAGGTTTTATTCAAGCACTGCAGTAAAGCTCAGAATGTGCATGAATCCTGCTGGAAGCAGCACATCACCACGGGATGTATCTGCCTACTTAACTGGGCTAGTGTTCTAGATGTCCATTACACACACCTGCAGTTTAGATAATAACGTCTTGACAGGTAATTATCTAAATTTAGCTATCTAAAATACTAAACTCAATCCAGCCCTCTGGATTCATGTTAGCTGCCTAAACATAGTGGCACAGTGCCATTGGGTACATCTCTGATGTACCAAGCCCTCTAAAATATTTTCACAGCAATGGCACAACTGATGCGGGAGCTACTGGTAACCCACGGTCTTCCAGAATGGGGAATGGCAGATGGGCAGAATGCCTTGCATCCATGGGAGCACTGCATATTCCCATTTAAGGAACTGAGATCTACTGCTTGTCTATATAAGATGCAGTGTCCTAGCTCTCAGATATTCCCTGACTTAAACTGCTCAATCATTTTCTAAAGGACAGTGTAGTACCTCTCTTTTTTCAAGATTTTCTACTTTAGTTCTTCTTTTCAGAGAGTATAAAAGCAATTTTGAGCAAGCAAGTGCAACACACAGTCTTGAACTACATTTATCCAGATGGAATTATCCTTTCCCCTTCCTTTCCAGTGCCAACTCCATTGCTGAAACTATTGCCAGCCTGTGTAATGAAAAGTAGGTAATGTCCTTCTGCTACCCATCTGGGAAGACCAGTTTGTAGACCGTGCTTCACACCAAGGTAAAATGATGTTATCAGTCTTACACAGTCAGCCTATTGATGTTCTCCATTTTGTGCAAAGTTGAGGCACACACAGCTGAAACCCTCCTGGGGGCTCGGGTGAAATCTTCATGAAATCTCCACTGCAAATGCATGACTTACAGTAGGGGTGGGCATGAAGAAAACCATAGGGCACACTAGCACCCTTTCTGCTCCAAAGATTCTGCCTTCTCTGCAAACAAAACCCTGCCAAAAGGCAAATAGACAAAGGTCTGTGAGAGTCACTCATAGTGTCCATGATCCTCCCATAGCAAAGTGTCTTGAATGTATTAAATACTTACAAAGACGCAAGAGTATTAAATTAGTAACTTCACTTGAGCATAACGAGGATTCTTTTATGAAATATCATCTTAATGCTTAATGTTGGCAAAAGGGTTAATAGAATACAAAACAGAGAACAAAACAGTGTTATGTCCATGTATTAATCTGGTATGCTCTTGTTTCATGAATAAGATGTGCATTCCTGATGCTGCCCCATCTCAGGCAAGGTAGATTAGATTTTTAAAAGTGTCAAAAAGTGCACTAAGTAAAATCAAAGGACTGTAACAGTTTCTGTGCAAAGAAATGTTAGTGAGGTTTAAATACCTTGAAGAGAAACACTTTCATCAATGATACAGCAGAAGGGACGAAGAAGCTACTATTTACTGAATTTTCGTAGTATGAAGATCATAGTATGAAGATACTGAAATTTCAGACAGAAGCTTCAAATCCAAAATGTCATGTTTCTTACCTGAATGCTATGATATAAAGTTAAATTTTAGTTTTGCTACAAAATCTGTGGATTCTGAAAGTTATTGTGAGATTTCAAAGTAGGAATAGACTCGAATATGCCTGAAGGAAGGCGAAGGGCATAATCTCTAGCTCAGGAATTCTCTGAACAAAAGACAGCCAGAATCTCTAAAATTGCCTTCTTGTGCTCCCTCCTAAATATCAAACAATCATTGTCAGATGCAGGATTTAAGGCTAGAGGAATCCAACATAACTATTGTTATATACTTGTATAAATATAGTAAAAGTTAGTGAAAGGAAAATGTAGCAAAACACTGACTAACAAAGAAAATACAATTTTTATGTATTTTCATCTCTTTGTTATTTTTCTTGCAAGGAAAATCAAAAGCTTTCTTCAATAAACACTCAGGTGTGTCTCTTAGGTACAAAAAATTGAAATTTCTAAGCCATAGTAAGAAAATAATAAAGATTTGTGCTATTGAAAGAGAAGGTCTTTCATAGCAGAACTAGAGGGTACCTCACTAAATATTAAATCACAAATTTTAGGCAAGATTATTTTCTAGCATACTTACCTCCATAAAAGAAAACACTGGTTTACTTTACCCATTATCTGCAGAAAGGAGTGCAATTTCATCCCTGTAGTTTTAGCCCTCTCATGAATCAAGTGACACTTTTTTTGATTGGTTGGTTGGTTAGTTTTTTGTTGTTGTTTTTGTCTGTGCTTTGTATTTATCACCAAGTTCAGGCTATTATTCCATTGGCTGGATAAACCAGGGCAAATAATATGAGGTAGTTTACATTTTGGATATAAGCCAACCTACTGTGATTTTTTATACATGAATAAGCTAATTGAAGAGGCATTAGGCAGACAAACCCAGATATTTCATCCTATAGTTCACGGTTCATAATTCTTTGCTTTACCCCTGGTGTCCCTTGCACAGTACTTGCATGGCTTTGCAAGACATTGCTCAGGGCATTACAAAATTTGTATATCAAGTCTAGACTTCTGGCATGAGTTAAATTCATTTCTGTAGTTGCTATGGATAAGTTGCAAATAACTGCAGCTAAACGTACCTATGCAGGCACTATGCTACCTAATTTGTTTGTGAAAAATCCTATCTGCCTATTAAGATGAACGAATCACTCTGCAATTGGGATGAAAGGACAACATTGAGAATATCAAACGGGATTTTAAGGTTTGTGCATCATTTGTATTTCCAAGGTGTTCTAAGATATTTCTAATTATAAAAAAGAGAATTATTGAGGGGAAAAAAAAAAAAACCAAAGAAAAAATAAAACCATAGCTTCAAACAGAAATAAAAATAGGAGAAAAAAAAAAGGGCAAAGGTGAAAAAAATGTGAAGATCAGCAAAATAAAAATATAAATTAAGAATACCACAGTGCTTATCTGTGACCCATGTAATTCAACTATCTCTTGAAGGTAGAGACTCCTACCTCAGACTGTAATAACTCAAGTTTTGGTCATGCCCCATATAAATAATGTAGATGTCATGGCTGTATACAAAGAGATGCGTGCCCTAGGTTTCCCTTAAAGTAAACGTGAAGTAGTATCTGAAGCTTGTATCTTCAAATTGTGATGTCTGAAATAAGTCAAATGATCCAAACCAGAAGGAATGTGGGATATTTATTTTGTCTCTTTCAAGATGAAGTCCAGTACTGTATTGCAGAAATGTTTACAACTTCTCTGGGCAACCTGTTTCAGGACCTTACCATCATCACAGGAAAGACTTTCTTCCATTTTATGTCTTGATTGTTGGTATTTATTTAAATCAGCTGAAGACATGCACACATACCCAGTCCAAAAAGCATCAGAAATGTAGAGTTCTGGCTCTCTCTTCTCCCAGATTTTAAGGTATTAGCTGGGGAAATCAGTATCAGCGTGGACAAAAATCAGTTGTTGTTGACTCAGTGTTAGTTATTAATAGATCACATTGATGAGTCATGTTTCAGCAAAGGGAAATTGGTTTGGATTTGCATAAAAACATTGTGAAAAACAGCAGAAGGAAAGGAGAAGAGGCTTTTGTAATGATTCAAGATTTGGAAACACCTGATTCAAATGACATAAGGCTTTTGTCAGATGAATCAGCCCATGATGTTAGAAAGAGGAAGAAAAATGACAGCTTTTCTATTTTAGAGAAAATACAATGTCTCCACAGCAAAAAAAGCTATACTTGGTGTAGTTAGTGATATTTTCTGGAGAGAAAAATACAAAATCAGCACAATACAGGTGGAACACAAGGTGAAAAAAAAATTCTTTGTTTGGAGCATAGAAAGAAAATTATAAATAATGCTTTACATTTTGTCCCTTCTTCCTTGGCCTTTTCTTCTGCCATGGGACACACTTAAAAGATTTGTTTGGTTTTTTTTATTTTAAAGATTGTTTCCAAAGTGAAGTGTATTTTTTGTTCTTGTGTTCCACATCTTTAATAGTTCTTTGGAAGTCAATTTTTCAGAACACCAGTAGTGGAAATAGCTTGTCAAATAAGGTATACATTTTATACATATATATATATATATATACACAAAATGAGCAGCTGTCAAGGAAGAAGGAAATACATATTAAGCTTCAGCCTTCTGATTTTCTTCCAACCAGATTGCATTACTTTTGAAGAGAAAACACATTGTTGACAATCACAAAATTGTCCTCATCATTCAATTAATGGGAGGGATCACAGTCATGAAAAGTTGCAATGAAAACTCTTCCTTAAATTCATTTAAATGAGTGGATGCATTTCCATTGATGTGTTCTGGCTTGGGTTGGCTTTCTAGCTGTCTGTAAACAATCCAGACCACTTTTCAAGAGCCAGGATGAGTCAGGCATTTCAGAAGACCTTGTCACTCCTTACTCATTTTTAAAGTGAAAATCTGGTCCTGTTGCCTTTGAAGTTAATACGAGAGAACAGATATTTTTCCATCAATGTGATGAATCCAAAACCAAAAAGCCATGACTTTTCTTCTTAGTAGGCTAGAAATAAAGATAGCCAGAGGAGTTTCTAAAAATGCTTCTCCAAACTTGTTGCCAACAGAAGAGGTAAATACAGACAAAAAAAAAATTAAGCATACTATAGGTTTCAGTTAAAGAATAAAGCAAAATTAATTATAAAAGAATTAAAGAAAAATACACTTTTTTACATTTTTTCAAAATATTAGATATTTTTTTCTGGCTCAGTCCTTCCCTGGAACCCTTTTAGAACCTACTTATGCTCTACCTTTCTCTTTATTTTGCCCCTGGGATAAATTGCTTTCCTTCATCCTTGGCTGCTGAAGAACACTAAAGCAGATCAAACAACTTACTTGCTTTCTTTTTTTATAAATTTCTAGCTGCTCTGCCTGGTGAATCCCTGATCAGCCCTACAAGCTGTTCTCTGATCCTTTCCAAATGACTTTATTGCCAAGGTGACAAAACAATTCTCCTCCATGGGATTTAACTTATTGTCAGAGCAATTATGTTTAAGTGATACATTCTAAGCCAGTAATACTTCTGTTAGCCCTGGATCAGAACCCTTTATGAATTTTTCTTAAGGTTCAGGCTAAACTACTGCAGGAAAGCAATGACTGTCTTTGCAGTAAAAACAAAGTTTGCAATTTTTCAGGCAGTAGCAGAATACTTAGTCTCAAAAATGAAATCTGCACACTGTACAGATAATGTCCTCAAACTGTTGCACTGAGTAAAAGCATATTATTAAGGTGAGAGGTTTATTTTCAGTCATTGCTTCAGCACAAGGTCTTGGGAAAATACTGTGTTGGAGAAGAAAATCAAGGGAAGATTACGACTACCAGCTGAGAAGGGAGCAATACAAGAAACACGGGAGTGATATTTTCTGATGAAAACGATTCCTGTTTCACTAGACACTCATTCCTTTTGCTAAAGCAAGAATGATTCTATAGCAACTACAGAATGAAGAGAAAGGGGAAAGCTCATAAAGTGCCACTAATAAGCTCAGAGACATAAGTATCATTAATATTCACTATTCATTTTTTTCTAGTAACAGGGGACAATGAATGAGATCCCAGGGCTTGGGAGGCCTCTACTTCTCTCACTAACAGAGTGCACAGGGAGCACGTTGGGAAAGAATCCCAGGGAACTTCAGGGGTAGAAAAAGTTTTCATAATATCTTTTTATGAGGAAGTATGGGCTACAGTCTCAGCCACATTTCAGATTCAGTATAAAAATATCCAGGAGGGCATTCATTGAATTTAGGGCACATTTCTTGTGAAAAAATTATACTCTCTGAATTTTCTTCCTTTTTTTCCTTTTTTATTAATTTCCTTTTTTTTTTTTCCCAATAAACCTTCTATTTGTTTCCTAGAAAAAACAGCAGAATTCATTCCCATCTACAGGAGGGTGCTTGGCTATCTCCAGGAAAACAGGGCTCAGTCATGTAGAATGGTGATTTGGAAAGACAAATGCCATCACTCTGAATGTTCCCCCATTTCCACCTTCTTCCCACAGCGTCATACACTGAGCATGATGCCATATGGAACATCTCTGTGGTCAGGTGGGGTCAGCTGTCCCAGCTGTGTCCCCTCCAGCTTCCCTGGAATGGAGCAAGAGACAGAAGAGGCCTTGACTCTTTCTAAGAACTGCTCAGCACTAGAAAAAACATCCCTTCATTATCAACACTGTTTTCAGCATAAATCCGAATCATAGCCCCATACCAGGTACCATGAAGAAAATTAACACTATCCTAACCAAAAACAACACACCTTTGAACACTCAGTAGTTTTTCATTCCTCCCAAAAAATCTTTTTTGTTTTTTTCATGTGAGGCTGTCATTTCACTTTAGTGTAAATGTACCCTCATTCTTTGATTTTTATTTTTTATAGGCAGTGCTTCATTTTCCTTGCCTTGTTATGTTTTTTTCCCCCACTATCTGGCTGTAGTATACACCAGTCTTCTTCCCAATCAGATTTTTAGAGGTAAAGTTCTCTTACGTACTTACGTGATATCTAAAAAAGGGTCTTACTCATAGCTGAGTCCATTGGCACTTCTGTAATTCAAATAATCATTACAATACATGTAAAGGCAGGAGAGAAATTTAGATAATCTTTCTTGAACTCAAAAAGCAAGTAAAACCATAAGTACTGCCATCATTCTTCTCCACGTGTGCATGGGGAAGTTTCATTAGGTCATGTCCTAAAGGTATAAATTGGTATAAAAGGGAAATGTTACATCTATGGGTTTATGTTACATTATCTGACCAAATAAACCTTTCATTGCTTCTGAGAGTGCTAAAACAATTGTAAAACTGTTAGCTACCATGCTGTTTGAGATCTCTCTTATGGCTGCTTTTCTATTCTATTTCCATTCACTGTCTTAACAAAAACACAATTTTCATGTGGAAAAAAGGAAGTAAAAAAAGACACACAAGAATAAATTTGTATCTTTGTAGGAACCAGAAATATCTTGTTCATTTAATTGGAGAGTATTTCACAGATCATCTAATGAATATAAAGTCAATTCATTTTTCTGTGATGAGTGATATGTATTCATTTTTGAAATGCAACCTAGGCCCTTTTCCCTTTCCATTTCAAGGACATTTTAAATATCTGTAGGACTCAACCTTTTATCATAATTTCATGCTGGGAAGGTACAAAGGATTGTCTGAATCAATAAAAGACTATTCAGGATAATAGACAAAACTTTAATAACTCAGTGATGATAAATCTTATTTCAAAAGACCAAGATGATTTGACCTGAGTGTGCTAAGTCTTTAACATGATGTGTGATTTAGTTAATATGCTCCATAGGAGCTAGTGATCTCCTCCCCATGCGGCAATCTTCTTTTATAAACCTTCAGTAAGATATGCTTGAGAGGACTACAAATTTTTCAGCTTTCTGTAAAGACTTCTGGAAAAGAATTGCACCGTCTCATTGTCCAGCTACTTCCCAAAAGGAAAGATATCTAAAATGGGTGAGCAGTACCTTGTAAATTAAACATGATATGAGTGTAGTAGTGGCAGAACCCACAAAAGCTTACCAGCCTGAATTCCATCTCAAAACTACATAGTGATACATTAAATCCTACAGATTAAGTACTAATAGTTCAAAGCACTTTTCATTCAGAAAAAAATATTCTACAAGTGTCAGAATGCATGATTTTACATCTCCATCTGAATCAGCTCACTGATGTTACGCTCAGAGCCCTGACAGTTTTCTAGAACAATGACTGGTCTCCTCAGAAGAGCCTGCTCTTGTGTTAAGGAGTTAAATAGTCACATGCATTTTCTAAATACTCAAGAATCTATTATTAATAAGTAAGAGCTTATTAATTTACTGAAATAGCAAATGACTCAGACATACAGCAGTACAAGATGAGAGAACACAATAAATGTATACCATTGCCATGTATGTGCTAAGGTAGTGATTTATAGTGCTGCAGAAAGGAGAGTAAATTTAATACCATTCTGTGCATTGACTGCTTTTGGCATCTACAGAGCTGCAATAGCTGGCATCAGTCTGAAAAGCAGCAGTGAAGTTAATTCTGTGTGTATCCACAGGCCCAGAGGAAGGGCTGATTGTGTGATTTTCAAGGGACTATCAGTAAAATACCTATCTGTTCTGATAGCATATACTACACTTTCCTCCTAAAATCCAGAGACAGATGAGTTTAAGTTTTCTCCGAGCTTTCAACTTATGTATTTAGTGGGGCTGTGAGGTTTGGTTTCCTCTGGAAGCAAGGAGTAATTTATGTGCAATCACAACAAAATATCCTTTATAAATGAGAGTGATTACAAACCCAAAAGGTTTGCCTCTATTCTAATGGATGATTCAGAGAAGAAGACAAGATTTTAAAAAGTTGTGACATCAATATGTTTATGATCTATTATTTTATCCAATGCAATCTAAGATTTGCATAGTATTCAGGAAGTAATCAAAAGAGATGAATGGGAATGCAATGGATAAGAAAATAAGATGACAAAGGCAACAGAGCTCTGCAGAAAAATGCAAGGCACTAGCCAATGCCTAGAAAAGCAATGAGTAGCAGAAGAAATTTCATCAATGACTAATGAAGGTCAATCACTCAAGTCACCTTGTAATGCTTTCTCTTTGTGATTTTAAAGTTTAAGTAGCAAATTCAATGCTTTTGAGGGATACCGCTGTCACATTGAGAAAAACTAATGGGCTGAAATACTGACTGAGGACAGTAAAAAGTTGGGTAACTTTTCCACTTCAAATTTAATTGCATTTCCTTTACATTTTATGCATTATTGTGATGATTTATATGTCAAAGGCTTAAGCACACTTAGTGTAGTCAGTTTCTCTGCTACCAGAATTCTGCTTTAGTTACATTTCTGGGCATCTTTCATGCATTCACCTTCAATTGGTCTATGTATATTTCCAATGTGTGATGATAATAACTTCTAAAAGACACAGAGGGTTAAAAGTTGACTGGCATGAGTAATCTCAGTAAAACCAGGACTCAACTCGTTCACAGCAGAACTTTGCAGAACTTCCACAGAGTAATGATAACATCTTCACAGTGTCTTCAGAGGCTTCTCAGGAGCCCTTGGTTCTTACAGTGAAGAGTTTTGTAGGGCACCTGAGCTTTCAGTTCATAGAAATGACTTCACTTGCCCTTCAAACATCTTACAGGGGAAAATACAATCAAAGAAATTTGAGTAGTGAAGGGTGCTGGGCTGAAGCACCCAAAACCCCAGGAACAACATGACCTCATGGGGTCATTGATCATGAAATTAACAATATTTCAAATAATATGTTTAGGAAAAGATTTAGTGTCTTTTAGGGTGACTGTGCACTCTAACATAGTCAAGCAAATAGACGCATATATTTTCTTTATTACTTTCCCTGCATTCTAAAAGGGTGTTTAAACTTCAGCCAATTTTTGGAAGATTTCATATTACTAATTATTAAAAAAAACCTTTTAAAATTATTTTGTCAAACTACAAAATATGTATTGAATGGGTTTTTATTTTAAATAACTGAACATTTTAAGTAGAGTTCAATTGTAGACATGATCAAAAATATTTTCTTGAATATTATCTTCCATCCAATAGTATTGCCTTGAAAATAGATTTCAAGAGAAAAGAAATATGATCTGAATGCTATATGAAAAATAATTATTAACCAACTACTAACTTATAAATCAGATTCCTTAATATTCCTACACTGAATATCTACACTTTTGTCATTTTGCCACAGGTTGTACTATACTTAATTATCTCTGTAAAGAAGACAGATGGCCTGTGTTTTATGAGCTCTCAGCTTTCCTCCCCCTTGACTGACCATGCATGCCAATATTCAAAAATTACAAATTTATACTCTCATTTTCCTTAATTAGCCTCAAGCAAAGATGTGTCATGGCTTTGGACCTTTTTTTTTTTCCTTTTTCTTTTTCTCTACTCATACAAATTCAAATTGCTGTAAAAAATCTAGAAATCTCAAGTAGACTGTAATTTTCATAAGAAGGCCCTGGAAAGTATATCAGTCTGCTATGTTTATAGTATCAAGTATCATAATAGGTAATACTTTTATTGCCAATCCACTTCACATACTGCTCTTTTACTGCAATAACTAGTGATATTTACTGTACTCACGGAAACAATCAGTGCTTAAGGAACTTCTGCTAGTTCCCTTTAGAAAATACTATTTATACACACTCTTTTTTCTACTTCCATGACTATCAAAACAGATTTTACATTGGACATGCTCCCTCACATTGCACTGAATGTAGGGTCTTGCATCATGAAAACACACATAAGTGTAAGCAACTCTAACTTCAATGTGATTTAAATATCTGCCTGCAGTAATATACAGATTAAAAATTTTCAGTGTAACATATTTTAAGATAAATCACTGCTGTCTAATCAAGTCCTGTGTGAGCTGTCCCCTTAAATCTTAAAATTCTGTGCCTTAACTTTTAACACTGTATGGCTTTTGTTTTCTGCTTTTCTATGAGAGGTGCAACTGTTTGGTATATGGGTCCACAGGAGGAATGATAAACAGACAACAAAGATTTGAGATATGAATATTGAGGGGTTTTCACTTTATCAGATATAGCAAAATAATAGCTGTCATGTTCATTCTTTTGCTTTACTTATGACTAAAATAACAAGCAATAATGTTATGAATAAGTGTAGGATGTGCATCTGATTGTAAATGAAAGACCTTTAGGTTTTTATATTTGTCAATGTAACTTTCACATAAAATAAATAATTTACAAAAAAAAACCTTCTCAATTTTTAGATAGTTCAAGCAAGCTCCTCTATAGTTCCAGTACACCACCCACAGTTATGCTATTTGCCTTTGTACAATAATGTTTATTCTTTTAGAACATGTAAATTGCTTTTCCTCCTTCACTGAGTGAGTGTGATCTATTGACTGTATGTCCATTCTTCCCCGTGTACAGTGAAGGCTGTGCCTACCCATGGCTCTTTCTCAGGCTTCTGCAACTCTTGGCCTCTGTTTCTGGTCTGTCGTCAGGTTGTGGCAGTGCTTGGGAAATTTGAGTTATAAAAATAAGAACTAAAGCCTTTCATAGGTACAGAAGATTCTTTCTCCTCATGCTAACTAAATAGCCTCTGAAAGTCATTTTTTCTCCCACTGGTCTGAATTACTTACTGTTATTGTAAGACAGGGGAATGCCAACACATCTGAAACACTTTCTCATTCTCTCCAGTCTTTTTATACATGTAGTAACCACATCAAATGGGATTTTGACCTGGCCCAAATCTTACATATACCCTCAACACCTTCATTCAAGCTTTACATTCACCCGCAATCTATTCTGCTATTTTTTGTATAAACAGAAAATAAAAACTGTAATTGAGAATACTTTGTCAATAGGAAACCCATTATGTTTGCTCCACTGCAATCCTAACTATTCCAAGTGATCTTTAATCTGCAATTCTTTGCCATGATAGTCCAGTGTGATTCCATAGGAGGCATTTGCTTTATCTTATGAATATGTACTTGGGGAGTCTGTAATCCACACATCATTGACACAGTAAACTCTAACTCAGTTTTCACTTTGAGCTGTTGCTATCTATTTGGTCAATATTTGCTGTATTTGGAAAAAAAAAAAAAAGACAAGACTTAACCCCTTTAATTTATTTATGAGTATATGCATAGCAGGAATGTATATTTAAATTTGCTTTAAAAATAGCTAGCACAGATCTGTATTTTTTTTCTTTAAGCCAAACAGACTATTTTATTTTATTCAAACAATTCAGTACTAATACAAATTACAGACTACTTCTATCTACAAACTGCTTTAGAGATTCATTAATCCAAAAAATTGCATAAAGCAACCAAAGTAATATTTTAACTGGAATAATTTTAATTAGCAGTGATACATGTAAATGACTGAAATCATAAGGATGTTTTGTGACAAGCAAAGTGAAAGTAGCCTCTGCTCAAGTCTAACTAGATTTCAAAAATACCTAGTGACACACTTTTCTAGTATTAAAACAGAAACATAATTTTTCACCTTAGCTAACTCTTCATGGTTTTTCTCCAACTTTTGGACATAAATGTGTGTTCTGTGGCCACCTGGATCTTATGTGCTGCCTCCTAAAAGCACATGATTTTATTAGACAGAGAATCAATGTATTTAAAAAGTAAAAAGAATCACCATTTTTTTCAAATTTCTTTGTTTCTCACAGATCTATTAATCACATACTTCTTTAGGTCTACTTTTCCCCAGCCCTTTCAAGATTACCCTACAAAAAGGTAGTCCCTAACACATGATGTCTTATTTTCCATTAATTAAACATAGGCTAACACTATTAATTTCAGTTACTGTTAATGGTTATATCATCACCTTATAAACAAATTACAGTCCCCTTTCATGACACAGTGAAACACATAGACAAAATGGTTATTGCTAAGTATTATTAGAACCAGTCCCGTAGTTGTGAGGCTGCACTTAAGTGAATCCATGACTGGCCATGTCGCAAGCAGCAAAGAGCTCCAGGAGGCCACACTGTGCAGAGGGTTTCTTAATACCTCCCTCCTCTGATTAACACAGGAGGAAATGAGGATTTCTACACTTTTGAAAGGGGAAAGGCACAAAATGCCTAGTGTAATATTAGTTTGCATGTTGGGATAACAGGGAAGAAATTACACCCATTGGGTTTGGTAATGTAAGATCTACAGAATAGGATAGAGGAGCTGAAAATAGTGGGTCAATATATCTGTAAGGAATGGGTGTGGATCCTTAAAGGTTCAAAAGTCCCCCACCCTTCTGTCTTGAGGAAAGGACAAATCAATGGCAGCACTCTTGCAGTGAAGGAGACATAACTGGAGAAAAAGGTTGTTACTTTCACAATGCATTCAATATAGTAAGGGCTTATCTATACTGGCAAGAACAGCACAGGTCTTTGGATGGTTTCAGCTTCATTAGACTCCCAGGAGCTGTAGATAATCACTGAGGTGGCAGGAACTACTCACCCTCTACACTTTCACTTCTTCTAGCTGAGTGTCAACAGTCATTGCTTGCTTACACATTCCTACATCAGGCAGGAACCAACCAAATTAAAAAGTATTGACAATGTGCATACCTGTTCCACAAGCCAACACTTTATAAGGCAAATTTCCCACTCATATGTCCACCCTTCCTACAAGCCCTGGTTTTCATGTACAGATGTCTGAGTTCATAGGCCAGATGAACATCAGGTCCAACTCAAAAGAATTTCTTCTAAGGAGATCCCAACACACTCCAGATGCATTTGTCTGAAGGTCACATTGGGCAGTTTGAGGGACAGGAAAAAAAGCACTGAGGTTTTTCTTTCACCAAGAAGAAAAAAAAACACTTGAGTATGAAAGCCAGAACCACCCTGCTTTCATGTTATGAATTACTGTACCCTTTTCCTTTTTAGGTAAGGAATTTAAACAAGATAATATCAGGTAGATCATGTGCACATTACATAAGAAAGCTAAAGCTTCTTTTCAATGCACGTATTGTACTTTTAGTTTTTATTCTGTTCCTGCTGTCTAAGAGTTTTGATTCTTGTGTTAGAGGCCCAGTGCTGCTAGATACTTCAGAACTAGCAGTGAACTTCCTGTAGAGTGGAAAAAGGGTTATTTTAGTGTTTTCTTTGCATTTTTACTGGAAAGCATTTGTGATAAAATAGGTTAGTGTTCTTTTGTGTCTGCTTTTCCAGCTGAAATCTCTCAAGATGTTTCCATGCCAAGTGTGATCTTTTGTAATGCATGACCTTTTCCAGCTCAACCTCATATCACTTTCCTTGTCTCTACTAAAAATGCAATTTGGTTTTTTTAATGCAAATATAAATTTAAGTTTTCACCCTAGAAGACAGGAGTGAAATCTATTTTCTAAGGACAGTGCTTAATTTCTCATTAGCCAAAGACTGATTAAGTTCCAGCATCTGCTGATTCAAAGCTTGAAAATGAAAACTTGGGTGGCTTTTTTCTCCTCAGACTAAATAGAATTATTGTTGTCTGGATAATTAGCTATGGCTATTGTGTCTGAAACTGAAATATCTGCCTGCAGCTGCAGCTGAAAACATTTTCTCTAAAATAGATTGATTCTAGGGTTAATTATCTTGGATTCCAAACAAAACTAAATTAAATCTGGGCCTGCTGTATTTTTAAAGGTATAAAATATCTTCTTTTTTTTTTTTCTTTTTTTTTTTTTTTTTTTTTTTTTTTTTTTTTTTTTTTTTTTTTACTTTCTATACTACATAGGCTCTGCATCAAATAATTTGAGAGAGAAAGGTGCAATCCTTCTTCGATGAAGTGCCAGGGTGGCCATTTTAAGTGACACAATGACACAGAATTTTATGGTTGCTGTTCAGTGACTTAGACAAAATAGCAATTACAAGAGTTTCTTCAAGAGAGTTACTCAAACAGAAGGCAGTCTCCGTATCACTGTGCTGTGACTTTCCAGTCCTTGTCAGAGCTAGTACCTGTGAACCACATTCTGTTCACGATGAGGTAGACTGCAGCTGATGTGCTGGTCTCAGCCTCATAAAAACATGGACAGCTGCATTGTGAAGAACAGAATTGTTATTATAAATTGGAGCTTAGAAAGAGTGTCCTGGGGAAAACAGATTATTTTAAAAAGGGTTAGAGTCACTGTGGTTTTATGCTGCACTGCTAAACAAAAGAAAGACATGAAGTCCAACACAAACTGGAACATATCTAAACTGTTTAGGGCTACTTTCCTTTAAGGCAAATTTCATCTGGAGATGGCTAGTGGAGGCAGACCAAAACTGATCTGTGGAGTGGGCCAACACCTAGGCAGACAGACCAAATCAGAGTCCTGTGTCAAAGCCTGCCTTTGCACATCAGTTTAGCAATACAGGGGTATGTATGTCTACTACTGCCTGTGGATATAAATTCAAAGAGGAGAAAACCATAAGGTCTGACCAAATTTAAGCAGAAGACAGTTCAGGAATTACCAAAATTATTATATTTGTGGACATACAGTAAGAAACAATGCATACCATTTTACTCTTCCTTCAGCTTTGCTCCTTACATAGAGCATCACAAGGAGACCCACGATTCCCGTACTTTGAACTAGACTAATTGTACCTACTGGATAATGACTAGGCTGAAAGGAGCTAGAGAAACTTAATATGTATTAATTTAGAGTTAGCTTTCAGATATAGCCAAATACATTTCTAAGGAAGGGAGATCTTAGTTTTATTTTGCAGACAGAAATTACAAGTAATGCTGTAGTAAGAAGGAGTTAAATAAACACAATCTATAGAAATACTGTGGATTGGATGAAAATAATTTTAAAAGAAGTTGGCATAGTATTTTATTAACTAATTCCAAAAAAAAACCACTAATGACTGCTCTCTTGGTTCTGACTGCCATTTTTATTATAGACATTTTTAGATTTCCTTTTTGATAGAATCCAGAACACAAAGACACCTCTGTTTAGGCATCTATGTATAGGTTTTTACAAGCATTGGATGTCTGGAATTTTTATCAAGGATCTAAAACAACACCTCCAGCACCAGTGAAAAGCCATCCCAGCTGGCCTCTGGCTGCTATTACCTAAGGGTAAGAGTCTCCTCTGCTTCTCTTGTCACATTCACCAGTTTAATACTAATGCTAGGATATCTCTTAAATGACATTAAAGGTCTCAATTAAATTATCTCAGTGTAGCATTACGTGTGACTTGATGTGCCTTTGTGTGACTTGAATCATCCTGGTGACAACTGAAGCCATACCTGGTTGAGAAGTATCAAGGAGTGTGGACATGCATCTTAGGACATCTCGTAACACAGGTCACCTATGTTTAGGCAAATAAGTCCCACCTCTAAATCTTCTAGGTGTAGGCAACTAAACCAAGCCTCTTGTCAATACAGCTGATGGAGCCTGCATGGAACTGCCCACACACAGGCATCTGGTGTTGTTTAACACATCCTGAGGTATCCCACTGCCCACACCATCTCTTGTATGTCCCAAGCTATGTCTGCAGCTGTCAGGTGATGCCTCAGAATCTCTGTGATGTCCCAGATGACACCAGATCCCTATGATCAATCAAGTGAATAGAGCCCCAAAGACCCATTACTCTCACCCTAAAACAGATGTCTGGTGACTAGACAGCTGAGTCATTACCTAGGATGCATTAATTGAACTGGACATGGCTGAGCTTCAATTGCCAAGAAAAGAGTCAGCTTCTGCTACCTGCAATACCCAGCAGTACCTATGGCATATGCATGGGACTGGCCTCTCTGACCCAGCTAAACATACAGATATTTCATGTTGACAGCTGTATCTAGACATCTAAAATTGCAAACTCTATCTTGCTTTGTATTGAACAATATTAATATATAAAATATAAAATTGAATAATTTGAATCACAATATTTACAAATCTGAAGTATAAGCAAATGTTTATCTTGTCTTCCATTACACAAACAGGTGGAGAAATCTTAATATAATTAAAATTGTTCCAGATCTGAATGAAATCTTAAATCACTTTCTTTTGTGAGACCTTTTTTCCCTGTACACAGCTGCACTTTATGATTGCAATCAATTACAGTCTTTCTCAAGTCATTTCTAAATCACAGTAGAATGAACATCAAAAATCAGCCTTGCAATGGTACATAGTGTGAATAAGCAGTAATTCAAGTGAAACTGCTTAAAGGACTGACTTTTAAAATGTGTGTGCATGAAAACAAAGTGGCAGTATTAATTCAGGTTTGGATTGGGGTATTGCAATATGCTGGTATCATGCATGCAGCATTGGGAAACTAATATGCTAGATAGAAAAATGAATCTTTATTTAAGATTTTGTAATTTCAAAAATTGTTTGTTTGTACTATTTACATCATGGTGATTCAAAGGTTTTTTACATTTTATCATTCAGTGGGTAGGATTAAAGTCACGTTACAGAGTTGAAATTTGCTGTCTGAGAAAAAGATGAATTTTTTTTAAAAAACACATATTTTACGCTCCAGTAGTTGCATAATACATGAACAATAAATTTTTTAAAAAGGAATTAATTCAGCAAGGAATTTTTTCCCATGGTTTTATAGATACCAACATAAATAAATTACTTTGCATGAGCTTCTTCTCACATTTCAAAAAAACCCATTAAAAATGTTGTTATATCTTCACCGTATTAAATCCCCAAAGAGACACCAGTGAGGGTGAGCATTCAGTACAGACTTTGTGTGTTTGAAATAATACTAAAGATCCTTAATAGGCATTAGATAATTTTACAGAAAAACAGTGTGGTTTTAGTAGTAAACTTCATTAGCATGAAGGTGAATGTGTACCCTCGATTTCTATATTTCTATGAGTCTATTCCTACCACTCTCATCTTTGAAGTCTAGATAAATATAAAAAACTAAAATTTTGAAATTCTGACATTTTGAAAACTGTGACAAAACATTTCTTCACTTCTTCTTGATATCAAAGCTTCTAAAGAAATAAAATCCATGAATTTTCAACAACAGACATGTAATTAAACATTCTTCAAAATATTTCAATACATGTTTCAAGGAAATGTCTTAGTTTTCTTTGCTGGGCATAACACTCCTCCTTCAGAATCAGAGTTACAGGGTAAAGTTACTTCTGTGCAAGCAGTACTTTCAATGTGTTTTAACATGACATACTCTTGTTTCTGTGAAGAGAACATTTACATAGTTCCAAAATAAGACTGTTAATAGGTTTGATCCAAACATGCTATGGTAGGATTTAGGGGACGCATATGATACCAGATGATTCTTCTGACAAGGTGAATTGACGGAAGCTACAGATTACAGCTCTCAGTGCTGACCCTAGTTCTCGTATTTAAGGACTTTTCCTAAGATTACTTTACCAACCCTCACTTCTTCAAGTAGAATATCAAAGAGTTCCTATCAAATTCAGGAGCTTCATTTTTATTAACCCATTTTTATTTCTTAGATTTCTGCCAGATCCAGTAAGAATCTGATTATCATTTTCCTAAAACTTCTTTCCCTGGCATCATTATATTATCAATATTTTCAAGAGTAAGAGTGGAGTACATATGATTTCTTTTCATTTATAAGAAAATCTCATGGCTACCTTATGCCATTACTTTAATGTAAAGCAATGTAAATAAGAATGTATATTCACAGAACTCAGAATGAGTTGCAAATGAGAAACCAAAATAATGTACTTAAAATTTTCTAAGTTTTTGTCTGACCTTTTGCTACTCATTCTCTATCATTTGTTATATTTTATTAGATTTAGCATTAGACACAAAATGTTTTATTAATGACATATCGAGGTGCTATTCTTGATTGGAGATATTCAAGTAATTTGTATAGGTTGTCTGAATATTGAACAAAATATGCAGTGCACAAGAGCTTTGAATTCACAAGGAAGTTACTGAAATTCATATTCAGAGAGCCACACACCTTGTTCCTAAAGCAGTGGGAAAGCCATTTCTTTTTCCATTATATTTCCAGATAATTCTTGGTATTTGATATTATGTTTGTCCTTTTATCCACCACTGAATTTCCAAGGATAGTCTCCCTCACCATCTGGCATTCTTTCCCATATCTTTGAGGAGAAAGGCAATGTTTGCAGTCTCTCATCTTCTGATTTTCCCTCCCTAACCAGCAACCATTTTTTGGTATGAAATAATAGTGCTTCTGGGAAAGATGAAACGGAACAGGAACACCAGATGAGGAATGGCTAATGAATATGGCTCAGAAAATGTCTTAGAAACAAAATAAATGATCTGGGAGGCAGAAAAATGATGCTCCCGTTGGCTTTTTTTTTATCTTCTTCTGGGGAAGAGCATTCTCTGCTTCTGATTTATAACTCTCTGCTTTCATTGGAACATCTCTGTGGCAGAATTAGAATAGTGTGAAAGAGCCTTGTAAATTAAAAACCTTGTGTTCAACATACTGATAAATATTGCAATAAAGTTAATGTTTGTTCCATTTCTGGTTCTACTGTAGAAAAGTATAATTATCTCTATTGGCCTTAACATTTCTGATTTTCATCATTCAATTTATTTTGTTTACATCAAAAAAACAGAACTAGCATCATTACCAGAAAAGTAGCTTGAAAGTAGTTACATTTGCATAAATAATAGTTGGGTCTTTGAGTATCAAAAATAGTGGATTATAAAACAACCTACCACCAAACGGTAAATTACTGACCCATCCAATCATTAATAACCTTGATATTAAAACAGAAAACCCTCTATAAAGAGAGACATTTCACACCTCTCAGGGTGATTGTTTCAAGATTACATTACTCTAATGCACCTCATACTTTTATAAGCATGAAAAATATGATTAAAAAAGATGGGCATTTCATTTCCAAATGAGCCTTCCTAATGTACCACATTCCTCAAAAAGAAGAAAGAGTTCAAAGTGGTGTAAGAAAGGCAAAAGAGTGTGACTGAAAAAATCAGTCAGGTAGGATTTAATGACCTGAGTAGAAAAGGCGAGAATGAAAGGCATTATACAGAGGAAACATCTAGAATAAAACCTGATAAGAGCAAAAGTGGCAGTCAGTACCAGCTCCAGCAGCAGTAAGAAATCTTCAGCTTAACATCTAAATAGAGTAAATCTAAACAGTACAATGAATGCTGTGCCATGAAGACATACCTGAGCTGACAAATCCATTTGTTTAATGGAAGCAATACTGTTGAATTACCTTTACTCAAGCTAATAAACCTCATTACTCTGTAAAAGTTGTTTGTCCTAGGGGAAAACTACAAAAATGCAGTTAGATATAAGGCAGGGTAAACGCTTCTGCCAAAACAGGTACGGCAATAGGAAAGAGAAAAGGCATGAATGAAATAACCTAGAGGCCAAGGCACTGTTATTTCTTTTGATAGAATTAACACTTGAAGATGGTTTTGGAAAATACAGTCCCAGTAATAACCAGTAAAGAGGATAAGAGGGGTTTTAGTACTGCAAGTGCACTAGAGAGTGCCTAATTTTACTGTGTAGTAGTAGTTGTGTACAAAACTTTATTTTCTTAGCTGTTCTCTCACACTGAATTCACAGTTTATTTCCAGCACTCTTAATTGACCTAATGTTATTTCTCTTATTAAAGGCAGCTTGACATGGAATTTCTTTATCTCAGCCATTTCAAAGTCATTAGTAATTTAATTCTCCATCTCATTTATTAATGGACCTACTTTAGACTGGTACCACTTCTTTCCTGATACATTTACAAAAGCATATGTCATTCTCCTGCCACAACCTCATTAAGGATGAGATAGTGCAGTTTGATTACAGACAGTAATTATTAATATTAGGGGTATTTTTAAGCTTACAGCCACTTTTTAAGATTATACTGTCAGTCAAGCACAGGTCTGTTCAAATTCAGACATGTCATTGCTCATGACTGATAGCTAGCTCAGTCTCAGATTTTGACTGTATTCAAGAACATTCCAAAGGGAAAGTTTCAGACACCTTATGGTAAAATCAACCATCTTAATTTTCCTTCAATTGTTTGGACATTGTGAGAATGGAGGAGCTTAGTTCAGCAACTGGTATTTCCAAAGAATAATGTTACATTGTGATTTAATCTATAATACTCCTGCACAGGTATCTTGTTTTTCATAGGCCAGTGATTTTTTGACAGCTGGGTATTTGCGAAGAGGGAAGGAGATAACGCTCATTTCATTGAGATTCAAGGGCTGAGATCTTGCCAGAGTCTACAAAATTCCTCTTCTCCCTGCTGCTGTTTGAATACATAAACCTCTGTCTTAGTACCTTTTCCTCTGTGACCATATTTATTACTATAGGAATAATCTGACCTCTGCTTTTAGCAGCTCCTCTACTGGTTGGCCCAAAGTTCAAGAACCCATTAAAGACAGAATCCAAACTACTTTTATTGCAGTTAGGCCTCTTCCAAGGCATTCCTTCTTGCTCTTCCTTAAACAAGACTGTCTTTGAGATTCTTCTTTATTTTTTTCCTTCCCCTCACAGGTATGGAAATGGAAATGGAAATGATGGATTGGATAGGATAGGATAGGATAGGATAGGATAGGATAGGATAGGATAGGATAGGATAGGATAGGATAGGATAGGATAGGATAGGATAGGATAGGATAGGATAGGATAGGATAGGATAGGATAGGATAGGATAGGATAGGATAGGATAGGATAGGATAGGATAGGATAGGATAGGATAGGATAGGATAGGATAGGATAGGATAGGATAGGATAGGATAGGATAGGATATTTATTAAGTCTTCGATACTTACTCTTCTAGAAATTAATGGAGATTTTTATAGTCTTACTAGTGCTTCAATTAAAAAAAATTAAAAAACCCTTTAGCAGCCCTGTAAAAATATTGAATAGGAAAAATGTTGAGTTGGAACATACTTCTGGGTTTCCTGTTGCCTAATCTCTCACTCACAGCAGCACTGTTGCCAGCACAAGACAAGTCAGCCATAGTTTTGTCTTGTCTTTTGTCTTATCTGTGGTATTTTCTCCCAGATCAGAAATTTTCTTCTGTTCTATCATTAAAATCAGATGTAAATAAGAGCCAACAACCATTTAAACCTTGATATTCTGCTGGTCTATAAACTATCATGCACCTTTTATTGCAGTAATACTTTTCATTTGGACAGCATTTCCAGGGTTACTATGCAAAACTTTCAGGAAAAACTCCTAACAAGGTCAATATGAAAAGTAGGCCAGTTCCCATAAAAGTTTAGTTATCCAAAAGTTATGTATCAAAGTACCGTAGGTTATATATCTGTAACTTACAGGCAATTCACTCTTCCAGTGGAATTTGCCTAGGCTCTCTATACAAAAGAGGTAGACACCACAGAGAAAGATCTAAAGGAGTCTGTACCCTCTGAAGTGAGCAAACGACAATCAGCATGCTCAGCATGCAGTACCCTGAAGTCAGAAATGACTCAAGGCTTAATCAGAGTAGAAAGGTGCCTAAGGCACCTGTCTGCTTAAGGGGCAAGGGAAAAGGACTTGCAGGCACAGCTTAGCTGCCTGCATGTTTGGTCCCACTATGTCTGCACACTTCGTTACTACTTTCTTCCACTGGAGAAAGGGAATGGTGACTCTGGCCATCTCTTATCACATGGCAGTCACCTAAAAACAGTATGCAAGACCCTGACTTGCAAACACCTTGGCTGATTTTGTTTTGTTTTCTTTCTTAGTGGCTGGCCTATATGACTTTCGGGCTGTTAGTTCTATAGACTTGTGAGATTTTAATCCCTCCTTATGTTTTAAGAAATGTTTTTTCCAAAAATCAATCTATAAAACATCACATCCGCACTTCTTATGCTTACACATAAGTATGCTTCCATTATATTATTACTTATAGTTCAGCAGCATTTCTTCTAACTGTGTCTTTGGCTTGATACAGGTAAATATGTGTATACTTACACATAAGAAAATATTATGTGCATGGAATTTTGGTCTGAAATGCAAAAATCTTCAGAGCAATTTTTTAAAAATTAAATGTATTCAACTTGCACAAGGTGGGAAAATGTAATATTTTAGAAAACAATGCAAAACCAAATACACTCAGTGCTCAACAACAGGGCATGTAAAGTTCTAGTCAATCAGTATCAAGCTCTGGCTTTGCTTCATGAGGAGGTGATTACAGTGAAAGAATATAAGCTTCTTATCCTAATGAACAAAACTATGTCACACCCTGCTAAGTCCCTTTCAATAAACACAAAATCTCACCTGACCTGTGGATCTTTAATTACACATAACTATTTCTGGCTACAAATTAGCAACAACAGCAAAAACCCACACCCACAAGCCTCCCTCTGAAGACCTTCATAGGTCACTCAGCTGACAACAATTAAAGCTGATCGAAAACAGTGTTAAAAGCTGTCAGGTTCCACTGTGAACCCTGATTTTAAAGTCTTTGTGACACACTCAATTTTTTAATATAAATGTTATTCACATAATGGCAAAAGCTGGAGTCAGATTTGTTATTTTGCTAGTTTTGTTCTGGTGTTTTTTGGTTTTTGTTTTAATGAGATGCAATATTTATTATAAAGAACTTGTATTTTCCCCTTTCTTTAATTTCATAGGCATATTAAAATATCAGGGAATGAGGATGTGGTTTGTATCAAGGGAATGCAACACCTCTCCCCCAAATTACTTTGATTTTAATGAGTCTGAAAGAAGTCATTATACATTTTAAATCAAGTGTTAAAGATTCAAACCTGAAAAAGGCATATAAATCTTTTATGGTTAGCTTTAAAAAGTGAACCGTTGTCACAGCTTGTACGAAGAAAGGCTCTGGAGCTCAGATTCATTGGGCAAGCCACTTATCCTCTGTCTTCATGACAGAGCAAGAAACAGTCCTGTAAAAGAGCAATCTGGAAAAAGACTCCTGCTGAGAGTCAGCAGGAGTTTCTGAACAGATATGTGCCTTTCACACAATCACAGAATTAGCTAGAGTGGAAAAGACCTTTCAGATCATCTAGACCAACCTGCGACCTAACATGACCTAACAGGACCTAAACCATGGCAGTGAGTGCCATGTCTAGACTTTTTTCAAACACTTCCAGGGACAACCACTCCACCACCTTCCTGGTCAGACAATTCCAGTGTCCAATCACTCTTTCAGTGAAGAATTTTCTCTGATGTCTAGTCTAAGCTTCCCCCTTAAGCTTCCCCCAGCTTAAGTCTCTGTCCTCTTGGTCTGCAGTCACCTCTTAGTCAGAGCTGAGGCCCAGCACAGGTCATTAGGAGACCAGCAGAACCCTATGCAAGCCAAGAATTCAGAAATACAGAGAGGGCACTTTCCGTGGAGAATGCCTTAATATTTTCAAAGAGGACTTTGCAAAACAAACTCTCTTCCTTTAAAATGTGCCCAAAAGAGGTAAGACCACATGTCTATAATATAATACACCAGTAGCAAGATTTCCTGCTCAGTGAACAGAAGACCAGACTTGTTTGGAGAGCTCAGACCTCATCAATTGTTTTCCTTTCATATCTGCCAGAGCCAGGCTGAGAACAGAGAGCTGGCAGGAACATCAGTTCCTCCCCTTATGTTTATTACATGTGCCTTTCACAAAGAGTTGTCTGGGATCACTGAATCTGAGCCTGTGCAAGTGGGTGGAAACAAAAGTGCCTCTGGAGAACTGTTCTCAACAACACTCCCAGCTCACCATGATCAGCAGCACTGAGGGTCAACATAGGGACTGAAGCACCGAATTGAGGATCCAGATGTAATATCATCACTGAACATAATGAGTCTGAGCCCCTCCCCATATAGAAATTGTACAAGACTCCAACCCATTGTGAAACCAAGCCACCAAGCAAGAAATTATGCTACAGACTCGAGTTCAGTGAAAGCAGCAGACTAAGCCATCACTCAGGTGTTTCAGAGAAAGAATCTGAGCCACACCATAAAATCAGCCTTACAGGCTAGGAAGTAATACACAGTTTAGATGTATCTATATATTTCATGAGGACTACTTAACCAGGTGCATAAAATTCCAGTTTGAGACAGTTGTATAAATTACATTGACAGGATTACAATCAGAGTGTAAAACCACGGTATTTTTTAATACAAAGTGGCTTCAGAGATGAAAATTAAAGAACAGTTGATTTCATTTGAAACACAAAAAGATGAGCTATAAAATGAAGAGATGATATTTTTCCAAACAAAATTTCACACTCTAACATTGGTGGAAGAAGAGAATCAAAATGCAGTTCAGGCTCTGGGCTTCAGAACTGCTGTTGAGACTACAGTACTAAGCATTCAGACCATGTCACACAGAGATCAGTATGCACAAATTGGTACCTGGGGACAACCCAGGAAACATAAAAATGTGTAAACATGTTTTGCAAGCAGGTCTTCCAGCATAAAGCCCAAATCGAATCTAATTTTACAAAAGTGGAAATCTTACACTTGTTTAAAGGTAAATTATCTTCTGAGATGAGTTATTTTCTCACAGAAGACAGCTAATTTACTGAGATTTGACCTCCTGCCCCTTTACTGACATATACTGAATGTGAGTCTAGCCCAAGGGTAATGAATGGGGTTTGAATGAGAGATGTTTTACACCAAATTGTGACAAGGGTAATAGCATGTCACTGAGACTACAACAAATGTAAGGAAAAGGCTGAAATCATAATGGCTTCAGAGTAATCATTATTTGCTGGTGGAAAAACTGCAACAGATTAATTCACCACATATCTAGTGTGACTCTAGTACAGCTTGATGTAATGTGAGCACAAGTAGTGTGTCATTTGTTCCCTAGTCTTAACACATAAAGTACAAATTGATGTAGCAAGTTACATGTCAACCAGCAGCATATTACATCCTTTGAAGAACCACATTAAAATTCATTTTGCATTAGGTCTTTTCATCTGGTTATGAATAAAAAAACATGACACTGATTATGTATAGAAATCTTTACAAATTCCTGGCATATAGAATGAATGCTGAATCAAACTAAGGAAGCCAGATTATTTGAATAGAAAGTGAACTTCTTTTATTTTTTTTTCTTAAGGAAGTGGTGCAGCAAAGAAAATTATTTCTAATTAAGTGTGATTTTTAGTTCAATGAAACCAAATTAGATTATATTCCTGATGATTGTCCTGTTCTTTCCTCATGTCATCATGACTCAATAGTGTAAGAAAGAGGAATAAATGCTTTTTAATAAATTTTTTTGTTTGTTTAATAATCAGATAATGAGTTCAGCAAGAGAGTGAGAAAGGTAATTCAAGACAGTAAATAAAATGTTACCAAACTGTGGGAAGAAACCTAAACTGATACCTACTAGAGCTGTGGTCCAAAAATATTTTGCAGTACTCTCTATATTGCATTCATGCATCTAATTAAAGCAATTATATACACAAATTGTTATGATTTTTGTTTTCTACTGAAAATATAAAAATAATTCTAAGGCTTTTAAGCTATCCAAGATGCTTCTGGGAGACATTTTCACTAAAGTTGATATATCTCTGACAGTTGGCATGTCATTTTTCTGTTCTGGCACCCACATCTTAGGCCTAATTGGATTGGATCTTACCCTGGCGTTTTTCCTTGCTGTACAATATGGAATAATAAAGATAAGTGTCAGAACACAGAAACTTCATTTTTATATGCTACTCCGGTATCAACTGCTTACCCTTAAAGGCCTTTAAACCCTGAAGTATCTTATTTGGGAGAGTTTGTAGGATCAAAGACTAACAGCCTGCATTTTTTTCAAAAGACATGCTGGTCCGTGACATCAGAACCAGAGATGTTAAATACCACACTTCCATTTTTTGCAGCAACCATTCCATAGGTTACTCCATACTAGTCCAAGCAGCAGTTACAGAAGAGAAAGGCTAGAAGTCCATTAAAACCTCACCTCTAGCAAAAGACAGAAAGATGTGACAAACTGTGAAAAGAAGTTCCTTTAGTGAACTGGAGAAAATCTGCAATCAATATTTCTTGGTTTAAAGATCATTATCAGCATCAGGCAGCCAGCAGGTGAATTAAAATTTGTCATGGTTTAACACCAGCTGGCAACTCAGCATCATGGAGCCACTCACTCAAACACCCACTAGTGGATGAGAGAGTGAATCAAAACAGTAAAACCAGAACAAAAATGTATCTGCAGTGTTGTTGCTAGATGAATGGAGAGTGATGCACACAACTACACAAGACAAGAACAAACCATGGTTAGCTGGCATTTAATTCTTCAACCATATGAAACTTTCATAAACTCACTTTTGAAACAAAAGGAAACCCCAAGTCATTATTAGCCCTAGGTTTTTCAGTTTGATTGCAGAGTTGTTTAAAATAGTTGTAGGAAATACCATCAGAATTAATACTGAGCTGTGAAACAATCAGAAAAATTGTTATAGAGATTAAAAAAGAAAAACAGCGGGCCAACACAAGTTTTATGTCCGGCAATCAGGTTATTGGTTTAAATTAGCTAGCTCATCACAAGATGGCCTTGTGTATAGTGCACATAAAGGTAAGAGTTACAATGGTGCTGAGGTAATGGGATAAAAATAGCACTAGAATATTGGACAACTCAAAAATTTTGTCTAAGAGACTTCATCTTAACACAAATATTGCTTACCAGAAAATATCTTATTTTCAACTGTGTTCTAAACCTTATAATGCCTATAAAAAGTAACTTTTAAAACCACCCTTTTGATTTACTGATGGTTTCTGGAGAACATTTTCTGGACTCAAAGATGATTATAGTTATTGCAAGCACTTAAAGTAAGATAGCACCTTGAAAGTGGGAAATGAACATGCAAACAAGAAAAAGAGTGTCTAGAATAACAAGGTCATAGTCTTAAAAAATAAACTTCTTTTTTTTTCTTCTTTTAAATGCCTCACCAAGAATCACAGCTTAATATCAGAATAGATTTTCTAGTTAAACATGAATATATCATTTCATAAAACTCAGAGCTTTCATCATCTAATTGCAAACTTCAGCCCCTTAGCCTAGAATAGAATTGGATAAATAAGCTCAAAATAAGCCTTGAATATTCAGGATGAGAGAGATGACCTCTTCTCTCAATCATGAATCTGGATACTTGCTGTATAATATGTCCATAAGCACCTTTGATACTGTTATGCAATTTGTTTAGACTGCTGATGACACAAAAACAGTAAAACTTGATTTTTGATTAATTGTACCACTTAACCAGTTTATAACCATTGTACCTGGAACAAAATATGAAGAAATCAGACTCAAGTCTCTGTCTTAAAATAGTAATGCAATCATAAAATAAAATACAGATAACAGGTTTTGTTGTTTGTGCAATCACACACACTCCATCTGAACCACAAAGAAAACAAAAGGTTGAAGCTGTTAATTCTGTCAGCTCTTAGTTAACCGCCAGAGCTCCACAGACCTCTCTTAGTATTCATGAATCTATGCTGACTTACACAAAGCCAAGATTCATCTTTTATTAAAACATAATATGTGAAATGAACGTTCTTTAATTTTCCTTCAAATAGCCATCTTTGGCTCTGTTAACTCTATTGAATTCCACACTGTATCATCCAGGTCATATCTCATTTCCCTGTTCCAAACATCCATCAAGGACTAAAAGGTTCTGGCCTATTTTACACATTTTTAATTATGTTATAAAAACTGACAAGACATAAAATTCAGTTATTGAAAATCTAAACAGAAAAGATTTTAATGTCAATGTAAGGCACCGCAACAAAAATGACATCACAAAATCATTAAATAGGTTTAGCAATGATTTTTAAAGAAATGAATGGCATTACATCCCAGCCACAAAGAAAATGTGAGGAAAAAAACATACACAAGGAATAAGCTGTACTCCACTTTAGTAGGAACATTTTTGGAACAGCTATGCAAGTTTCTTTGTTGCCCTGCCTTTTCCTTACCATTTTAGCTTTTACTTTTGCTATTTTACAATTTTGTTATGACATTTCAGATGACAGTATTTACTCACTCTCAAAAATAGATTAATATGATTTTACAGTGAACTGAAATCATACACAAAAGTCATAAGTTCCTTTGAACTAAGGCAAAGAAAACTTAAAATTCAAAAGAAAATGGCAAAGGACAATTTTGTTCCTATTGCCTAGGAACAAAATTTACACCAAGATCTAGAGTATATTAGTCAAATAAATAGCTTCAGTGCAACAAAAAGCTTTATTAAAAGATTGATGACAATAAGCAAGCAATGTATTCTGAATTTATCAGCTTTCTCTGATATTGAGTGGTTCTTAATAACTCTTAGCAAAAAGTTAACAAAACAAACTCTAGGGCTAATAAAATAATTTTTCTCCATGCTATAATTATAAAGTGACGCAAACTTAACATTCAGCTTAAAGAGAAGTTTCTACTATCACATAAATCCTAATTTAAATTTCACATATACATATAAATTTTAACACCCGAAAATGTTGTATGAATAATAGAGTACTGGTTAAGCTTCTAATGCTTTGACAATAGTCACTGGCCATTAATCATTGTCTCCCTGTCATATCTGTATATCACAAATCTTTAATACACCTTGACTCAAAAGAGTAAGAAAATTTTAGAATTTCCATTTCTTTGCTACTTAAGAGTATCCAAACAACACAAAGTTTGCACAGACCTCAGTCTTCTTGTCTTGCATGATCTCATAAGTGTCCAGGGAAGGGCAACAAGGTCAAGGAAGGGTTTTAAACAAGAATCCTGTGAAGAGAGGCTGAGGGAGCTGGAGTTATTCAGCCTGGAGAAGAGGAGGGTGAAGGGGGATCTTATTGCTCTGTAAAACTGCCTGAAAGGAATTTTTTATTTTACCAGACAACTATTTTTCTAGGGACTCTAATTTCCCTGTTTCTATGTACAGTGTATCTTTTCCTTAGCCTTCTTCCAATAACTTCTACTGGCTTCTTGGGTTCACAAACTCTACACAGTCATCTCAAAGTAACAGAAAAAACATATTTTGATTCCTGGTCCCCTGAGGTCTGTGCCCCTGTTCAATGCCTTCTAGTCTGTGCTTATACTGAAAACTCCAACTCAGCCTGTGTCCTCTTCATCTGCTCTTGACACTTCTCCCCAGTAGACCTCTCTTAGCTGACTTCTGGGAATGTAGAGTCCCTCCCTCCAAAAGGAAGTTTTTATTGACTCAGAGTATCAACAGCTGAACAATGAAAAAAGGCAACAGTTACAGCTTTTTACCATGTGTGTTGCAGAACAAAGACAAATAAAAAGAACATCTGACACAAATCCTTCTACCACCTTAGCTTAGCCTCAAAAATAACTTCCAGGAAACAGGGTAGAAAGTATCAGCCAAATGCTAAGACAAAGGAATAACTCCAATTGTACCTCTGTGGAAGAAAGGAATCCCAAATATTTGTGGTAGGAACATGACATTACCACAAAGCTGCAGTGGCAAAGTATCCCTTCCTCCTGCTGAAGTTGGGATGCTGCACTCTGAGTGTCTGGATGAAATGAAATGGAAAGGCAGCAAGAGGGATCTTGTCTGAGTAACCTGGTTATCAAGTGTCGACATTGGAAAGTGCTGAATTCAAGCTTGTGTAGGATTTCCTTATTTACCTCGGTAGGGTGTGTTACTCTCTTCAACTGCATCTCTTCACTGAGCATAGATGAAAAATATGTAAATGTGCTTTTAAATTTGAGGCCTGAATTTAAGTGGGATGAATTTAGGCCTAAGTACCTGTACTAGATAGGCTCATCCAAGGTAGAGGAAGTCCTCTGCTTAATGACAGAGTTCTGGGGGGAGGTGAGTAGATGGAACATATATCAAGGAGAGTGGGAGGCTGACTACTGGAATCTTATCCTGCCTTCCCTAAGAGAGGCCCAACAGGCAGACAGGACACATGATACAGAGGATTCCTTATCCTTTCTTCATTTGGCTGAACACAGTGCTGTTAAGGGGTAAGAGAAAATGCTGAAAAGCTCCTGTTGGATGCAGAAGGGAGTCTTCTTTTTTTCCTTTTTGGCAGCAGTTTTGACACAGGGCACAGACTGACTAAACCTCAGTGACACCTCTGGCCTAGATCGACATCGCCATTGTCGCGGTTCGGTTCCGTCTGCAGAGCCTCGTACCTACTGCAGCAGGGCACTGGGGAGGTGGGGCAGCCACAGTGGAGACTTACCCTGGGTGAAGATGAGAAGGGACAGCTTCCTACCAGGTAAGGCACACCAAGGTTTGAGGGACAGTGTGCTGGCATGTCCTTCAGTCTGCCATCTCAGTGAGACAGGGGATGGAGAACCGTGCAGTAACAAAGATGCCAGGGATATGGGGTTCTTAGAAACCATGGAAGTGCCTTGGGCTGATCACGTGGAAATTCAGGCTTCTCCCCCAGAAGTGTGGTGGCATCAATAGCCCAACAGAAGTGCATCTACACCAATGCACATAGAGTTGCAAAAAAACCTAGAGGAGCTGGAAGTGCTGTGCAGCAGGAAAATCACAGAAACATGGTGGTTGACTCACTACTGGAGTGCTGCAGTGGCTGCTAAGTGTTCAGAGGGGATAAGCTAGGACAAAGAGGCAGTGGGGTAACCTGTATGTTTGGGAGCACTTTGACTCTTCGAACTTTAATGATGGAGATGATAGGATAAAGTGTCATGTGTAAGAATCAGAGTAAATGCTAAAAAGACATAAAATGGTGCATCCCATCAAGGATATAGCTGGGAGAACTGTCATGATCACAATCCCAAAGAGCTGTGGAGAATGGAGTTAAATCTAGTTGGCAGCTTGACATTCAATTACACTTTAATCTCCAATATTTCTATTGCTTATAACAGTGGTCATATTCTCACTTTCTTTTTCTTTGGTCAGCAGCGTATTTACCAGAAAAGAGTAAGGATACCTTTGGGAAAGGACTGTTATTAGATCAGTCTTTTTCCCCTTCTCATAGAAAATAAATAACTGTATTACTACAATGTACAGCAAAGGAAAGGGGGGAAAGGATATTAAAAATATCTTTTATTGAGGTTTGCTTTGCAACACTGTGTCTTTATTTTCTGAACGAACTCATCTTTGTGATTATCAATGGATATGAAAACAGGACAAGTCATTAAATGGAAATTAGAAGATGAAAGCATACAGAAACTTCTTGATCTGCCTGTAAAACTGAAAAGATTTAGGGGGGTGGGGGAAAAGGGGACATGATTTCTCCACTGTTTCATGTGCAGTACTTTGAGCATATATGAAAACTATCTTGTTTCTCATATCTAATATCAACCTGAGTTGGTGAGAGTGAGCATATATTCTTTATTAAACAAAAAGAAAGTGAGAGTGGAAAGGAATAAAGATTTTAACATAAAATTTAAGTTGAATGCATTGAAATTTTAGTGTACATAGAGAATACTGAAGATGAACAGCAAATCAATTCTCTATGCCCATACCCTTAATCCAAGAGCCTGCACTGAACAGCTTCTCAAAAGGAGTTTTCATGGTGTAAGAAAGCAACTTGTGTTGAAGAACACTCTTAGTTTTTGTATTTTAAAGGTGATTGCTGTCTTAGAACTTCCTGAAATACAATTAAAAATACCCAGGCAATGATCTTGAAATTAGAAATTCAGTTGACACATGGGGGATGAAAACACCTTGCAGAGTGAAGCAGAGTTTGGCTGTTTCTATTCAGATTATTTTCTTTGAACCCAAAATTTCCATTTCTCACAAATTTTGGCTTAAGCATCAAACCTGAGTGTCTCAAAAGACAGCTGGCTTGAAATGCAGTGAATCTGGACTCATTTAAAACTGTGCCTATTTTCAGTTAAATATTTACTTGATTTTTTAAGGAATTAATGTTTATCATTTCATGTTCCTCTTAACATTCTATGTCTTTATTAAGGAAAAAAATGTGGGATAGATCACTATAGACTAGCAAATTAAGAGGAATTTATACTCTCTGAGTTCTAAAACAAATTTCCACATATCTATCTGAGATTCTAGGACAATTTTCCACATTTAAATTTTTCACATTTGTGAAACATTTCTTGCAAAGAGAGAAAATTCACTGAGGGAAGGGGAAAATCATACACTTTGGCCAAATATTTAAAGGCCAAATAAAAACTGACCTTCAGAATTACTGCTTTTAACTTACTGTACCTGTATGTGCTAGTGATGGGTTGCAGTTTGTTGCAGTTTGTTTAAAGGAACTAGTGAATTTGGTTCAGAATCACAATTCATTTTTTATGGTGTCAGCAACAAATGTACTAATGGAATTTCACTGCTCTGAGAATAAAATCTAAAAAAATAGTACACCCTTCCTTTTTTAAATGTGCCACTTGGTTCAGACTCTAGTATTTACAGTAATCTATAGATGTAAGATCAGATATCATTGGAATTCTGTTCAGCAGGAAGTTTTCCAGCTACACACATTTCTGCATAAAAAGTAGCCCCAGAAAGTCCTAATCCTGTTATGTCATTGTCCTGATGTGGCACAGGATTCTGACTCTCCAGTAAGAGCCGAGTGTATACATTTTTTGTACAATTACTTAGATAGCATCTGCATACTTCAAAGCACATAAAATTGCTATAGCTCCATGAACATTTGTTCTGAAGTGTTACAAAAGTTGATTACAATGATTTTAATATATTTCTGTATCTACTTAAAATTCCATTGCTCTATGAAATCCACATTAGTCCTTCAGCCTTTCAAGAGCTCCATTCCCCTCAGTAGCCCTTCACTGAACTTGCCAGTTTGTCATTATCTCCCTTGAACTGTGAGCCCTAAGCTGGACACAGGATTCCAACAGGCCTCCTCCTAAACACTGAAAAGAGATGAACAATCACTTTCCTAGAGTTTTTGCCTTTCTTGGATGCAGCCCAGTACATAGCCAGAATTCCTCTCCTTAGGGACTGAATATATTAGATTATTTCAAGGTATTGGAGTACTGCCCTGGACATCACAGCTTCTGAAAGATGATAGTGGCCTTTTAATGACAGCAGGCCAGCTCACCTTTGAATGCATCATCTCTATATGTGCAGTTTACTGAATTAATCTCCAACTCAACCCTCCGTGATGAAAAAACTCTATATAATGGATTAATTCTATTAGCAGGACTTTGTGATCTTACCACTCACTGACGGGAGTGGTACACAAGGTGCATTAGTAGACTTTGTCAGCTTTTCCAAAAGAGATATTCAGATGGCCACAAAAAAAGTGCTGGACAGGGTTTTTCCTAAGAAATTCTTTTGACTATCATCACAGAAAGTAGTGGTGTTTTATTCTACAAAAAACTGGAAAATCTTTTTTTTAATCTAGTTTAGGGCAGCAATAAATAAATTTAACTTTTTTTCTTACTGGTTTGCTCCAGAACAGGAAAAAATTTGTTTTGCTTACATGAGCTGGTAATGCTGTTGCCCTTTTATTTGACAGCCCTGCCTGTACTGCATTCCTGTAGACATCAGTTTGTTTTATTCTCCCGTTAGAGAGAGATGAAAATCTTTTGTTTTACCTATAAACAGGATCTCTCAAGACATACTATTACCAGCAAAGAAACCAAACTTTTAAAGACAAAAATAGGCATTCCAGAAGTCCCTCGGTAATTTCAAGCTTGAGTCTGAAGATGAGAGCCTCAAACACTAAATTAAAGAACCAAATTCAAGCAGGATTTTTTTAGTTGTTCCTGTTTATGTTGCTCTTTCTTAATAAGCTGAATATATATTGACAAACGTGGAAGTGAACTGCTGGCCTGCTGGCCCTTCACATCTTCTGTGGCAAATGGAACTTGTGAGTCTTGATTCCAGTGAAGGTTTCATATTTTTTTGTAAAGATAAATAAAGGAACAGGAAAGAATGAATGCATCACTATTGTATCTTGTTTGAGTCAGTTCCTTACAAAGTAGGAAACCAAATTCAGTCCTGAGTCAGGACAGGCAAATAAAGACACTTTAGGTCTTGCTGTTAAGTATTTTAAGGTGACAGCAGAGCCTCATTTTCCTATGAAGATTCTAAAAGCTTTTTCCTCCAATCTTCCCTCCTCCAAATTTTAATGCCTGTATGGTGAATTTTGCTTTAATTTTGAATTATTATTATTATTATTACTACTACTACTACTATTACTTCATAAAGAAAATAGATAACAATAATGATCAATATTGCATCAATTCTCTTTAAAGATTTTAGATCTTCAAGGAAAAGAATTATTTAAACTCTGCAGCTGTAGTTCCCTGATAGTTCTAACTATCTACAGATTTTTGAAGTTGCAGCCAGTGAAGCATTTGCTTTGTTCAGAGAGGGCAAATAAAAAGACTGATTACTAAGCAGGGAAGTGTAATCTATGTCTGCACAAATCCCTTTTCTTGGTCCTTGAAAATACAGAATTAAGTGTTGAAAAGGCCAGTCTTGTTTCTCAAGTCCTGTATAAGAAAGAGCATTGCAACCTCAGGCTGACCCTAATATTTTCTATTTAAGCTGCTGGAACAAATGAAAACATTAAAACTGTAACAGTAAGAAACTCACAAGGAGGACACAACAAAGAGAGTAAGAAGAAGAAGGCAAGGCCTCATGAAAAGAGAAGACAAAGAAGCAGGCAATGCCCTCAAAGTCAGAATTGTAGAGGAGGCACTCTCTGTGTGTTTGACCTCTGCTGTAAAAGGATCTATTGAGAAAAATAGAAAAGATACCTATTGCTTGGGATTTTAGACAATTGTCCCTGAATATTTTACATGGCCTCTCTAGTCCTTTTACACTTGTTTAAAACTTTATTTCTAAGTCTAAACAATATTAAAATGATGTCACGAAATTCAAGGAGTCTGATAGGTGAAAGGAGAGAAAAAGAGCAGAAACAATTCTGCCAGTAACCTATCAGATATTTTATTGAAGCATTTGGAGCTAATGGGATGCAGAAAACCTGGAAAGTAAATAAAAAAGTTTTTCTAGAGCAACCATTAATTTACCTGCATTACAATGTTACAATGTTACAATGCATTCTAGAGTAAAGCATTTACAGTTGCTGACTGTGATGGCCTAAAAATATTGCATTACCAAGCTACTGTCACTCCAAGCTCTCAAGCATAGTCAGGCAAAAATTTTAGACAGCTGTAGAACTTCACAGTCTTTCTATCCTATAACTTGAGAAAGATAAGCAAATAAGTTAATCCATAAAATATACTTTTTGACATCTTTGAAAGCACTTACACAAGTCTGAAATAATTAATATTTCCAAGAAAATTAAAGCTGTGATTATTATTTTTCTGACGGCAAATATAATGCAAATCCAGCACAGGAAAGTGAGACAGTGTTGTATTCAAAGTTAAGATATTGATGTTCCTTCTAGTTTATCACACAATGTTGCCAATTTGTTCTATTTCTCTAATTCTTTGCCTTGGCTTGCAAAGGTTGCGGTGTCTCAGAAAGTTTTTGAGGGTAAAGAGGATGTTCTGATAAATGCCACTGTCACTTAATGGTGAAAATGTATCACCTACATAGTACAAGTACCACAAGGAAGCCTCTGAGCTTCTTACATGAACATGGCTCAAATCCACACAGTAAATCTACCATGACAGGATACACAATTTGTCATTTGTACAAGCACTGCTCATGCAGTGCACAGCAAAAATACTTTTTTTTCCCCTCAGAAAATCCTGGATAGAAACAAGAGACCCCCATAAAAATGAAAATCCTAGCAAGCTGGGTACATCCAATGAGAAACAATGAATGTTCCATCAGTTTTTAAGAACTCTGTTAAGACATGAGCTCACTGATGGTACCTATCTTTGCAATAAAAATTAGGTTAGTGAGTGGAACTAAGTGTGATAATGAAGTTATTTAGAAGAGTATAATTTGTTTGAGGAGCAAAGTTAAATCAGTTTTGGTTTTTTTATGGCCATATTATATTAGCCATGTAAAAATATCCATTCTTGCCTTCTGTTCCACAGTTTGAAAGTAAATGTTTCATTGATGATGGAGAAATCCCACTATGCTTTTATTGTGCAACTCATTTGCCTTGAGAGAAGCTCTGAATATTGGACTATTTGAGGGAAGCCTGAATATTGGACTAAGCTAGAAAATCTAAAAACTGGTGAAGATCAATGATCAAATTCATCAACTCCCTTCCACTCTGATGATTCAAGGACCTAGTAGCCTGCACAGGTGAATATGATTTAAAGTAGATTTCTGTTTCAATGCTTGTATAAAGAGATTTAGAGGTAGATAGACAGACAGATAGATGGATAGATAGATAGAGCTACAGACATAGATTTAAATATAGATATAGCTATTCATTAGATATAGATGTAGATGATATAGATATAGATATAGATATAGATATAGATATAGATATAGATATAGATATAGATATAGATAAATAGATATAGCTATTGATTAGATATACAGATACAGATAGATAGATAGATAGATAGATAGATAGATAGATAGATAGATAGATAACAGAATCAATTGATTCACAGCAGCAAAAGTCTATGACTATTTGCATGCATACACTTTAGATATTTTTTAATATAAAAGCTGTTCCCTAATGATTGTTCTTTCTGGTCCCCCAGGAAACCACTCATAAGAGGTCTTAACTAAAGCAAAAAAAAAACCCAAAATCATAAAGTACCCCGAACAAAAAAAAAAAAAAAACACCAAATAAACAAACAAACAAAACAAAACAAAACAAAACAAAAAAAAACCAAAAAAAAACCAAAACAAAATCATTACTTCTTGTCTAGTTAGGCTAGATACTCATGATAATCTCAGTTGCCTAGCAGTAAGCACATTAATGAAAAAATAATAGCTGTTTTAGATTAAACAGCAGGCTATTCAAAATATAGATAGAAGGCAGTATTAAATAGGGCCATAAATCTTTTGCAGAGCTTTAAAGATATACTTATAACTCAGTGAGACTTACTTTCAGATATAGCAATGGACACTCATAAGCAGGTGTCTGCTAACAATTGGCACCCAGCAGCATTTCAACTGTCACACATGTTTAGATCTCTTATCCTTAAATCCCTTTTCATATATTTGGAAAATTGCTAAAATAAGCTATCAGCTATTAACAGTCTCATGCTGTGAAAACAGCTTTCCTAAAATATTTCTACTTTATAGTCCCAACAATTTCTGCCCTATAATGTTTCTAAGGACATAGTAGCCTTTGTTACTGACCACATATATATAGACTTATATAGACTATATATAAAGACTTATCTTCAGAACCCTGTAGAATAAACAGAGAAATAAAACAATCTGTTAGAAGAAAGAAATTATCAAACTGTAGAGACATTCATCTTGTTCTGTGGAGACAGGCTGAGAAAGCTGGAATTATTCAGCTTGGGGAACAGAAGGTTCCGGGTAGACCTAAGGGAAGCCTTCCAGTACCTAAAGGGGGCTACAAAAGAACTGGAGAGGGAATTTTAGTGATAGGACAAGTGATAATGGCTTTAAGCTGAAAGAGGGCAATTTTATGTTAGATATCAGGAACACATTCTTTACTGTGAGGGTGAAGGAACAGACTGTTCAGACAAGTTGTGGGTGCCCCATCCCTGGAAGTGCTCAAGACAAGGTTGCATAGGTCTTTGAATAACCTTCTAGTGGAAGGTGCCCCTGCTAACATCAGGGGGATTGGAACTGGATGATCTTCAAGATCCCCTCCAATCCAGCCCATTCTGTGATTCCATCAGTCTGTGATTCATCTGCTAAGAAAGTCCAAGAAGTCTAAATTCTCATAACAGTGTCAGCAGTCAATGCTGGGACAGTTTGCTGTTTAAGATTTAAAGATTTGTGTTAATGTGCTAGTGAAATAAGAGCTTAAATACCTCTTATTTTATTATTATCTCATATGGGAATTTAATTCAGCAGAATATTGTACGCACTCCCTTATCTAGCTAGATCCATCCTCTATTACTTCTTTTTAATTTCACATTCGTGTAGAGGAGCTCTTGGAAATTCTTCATTTGCAGCACAGCAAGCTCTGTAAAGGATAAGAATCAATGTTGTGGATGTGCCAATCAAAGCTAAAAGCTTTTTTGAATGAGTACTCAAATCAAGCTGATACTAAATGTCACTTCTTTCCTACCTCATGGCTGAAAGTGCTGAAAATTTTAAATACAGTTATCAGGAAAAAAGACTGTGTGCATTTTGGAGGAACCACCTATGCTTAAAGAAAATTAAAAAAGAATGGAAAGCAAAAGCAAAAATTATTTAATAATTTTGATTTTATTATGAAAAGCAAAATTATTAGAGTCTAAAATGCAGTAGTTACACAGAGGTAAGAAATTACCTTATCACACAAAGTACAATACGCACTAACTTGTTCCAGAGAATAAAAATGTTCTGTGACAAAATTCTGATTTCATCTAAGGGTGTCTCAAAAGAAGAAAAAAAATTAAAAGAAAAAAAAATCAACAAAAAAAGCCCTCCACCACCAACAACAAAACAGAAATTAAGGGATATATCATCTGAAAGGTATGTCACCTGATACTAGCAACAGTTTTGGATTTAAAACTTTTATTTCTCTGGGTAAACGGAATAAAGATAGATTGTTATGTTTTACAGATATGCGTGTTTACCAATATTGCAAAAGCATATTATACAGAGTAAAAATGTATTTAAAGATTTGTCCAAGATAATTGCCAACAGTAAAAGATCTCTAACTAGAACCAGAGTTCAGTAGCTCTGCAGATATCTTAATGGTGTGGATACAAATTTGAGTTAGGAATAAGGACATAAACATTTTGGGTAAAGAGCTTCAGAAAAACAAGATAGAGAGGTATCATGGCAATTCATCTTGAAAATCTCCGTGCAAATACCATCCCATCTGAGGCAGAAGGCAGAATTACCTGGTAAAGAGGAAGAAACTGAGTTCTAGTGGGTCAAAACCACCCTGAGACTTAGTTTTATGACCCAGTTACACGGAAAGGAATTCATTTATTCACGCCAGAATCTTTGAAATGTAATAAACATATGCACATTCACAAGCCAGTTAATTTAATATATTTCCTCTCTATTGCCTATAAAGGGATAGACTCTGACTTGCACATGGAATTGTAAGATTTAAAAATCTAACTTAGGCAAAGGGATCTCATCAGCCTTTCTACAACACACAGTCATAGAAAGCAGAGAAAAATACTTAAAGCTTAACCAGATAAAGAAGTGTGTGGCATTTACCAAGCTAGGATTCTACTGGATTTTATTTAAGGAGCAACAGTCACACCTGTTTTTATACATACATACATACATACATACATACATAAATATATATATATATTTAATAGTTTATGTTATAAAAGAGGGTATGTGAAACATGTAATGCATATATAAAATGTGGAAAAGATTTGCTTCTTGTTAAATATATTCCATCTAAATCTGCTGTGAACATTTACAGGTGTTAGACAGAAAAGAAGCAAGAGATACCAAATACAGAAATCCAAAAGCTCTGATTTATGTGTCATGCTAGTAAAGTATACACGCAGTGCACTGTTATATACACACTTGGAAATAAAGCATAGTTACTTGAGCCAAATAGAAATATGTTGAAACACCAGAACATAAATCTGAATTTTAAAGACCGTCAAGTTAAACCTATTAAGTCAACATTGGACAAAGAAAGAAATAACTCATTTTCCAAAGGAACTTTGCATATAAAAACACAAGGAAACAAATTCAAATTAGCATAGAAAATTGCTTTGTTTCATGCTTAACTTCTCTTTACTGTTACTATTACTTAATTTAAATTTTGTGCAATACATGGCACTTACATAACAGCTCAAGGGATTTGTATTTAAAGTTTCATTGCTTTGAACTCTTTTTAGTAATAAAGGATTTTTGCATGGTTTTTAATGCAGATAGATAATGAAATTCTACATACCTCTACTAAGCTGGAGATGCAAATTCAGACGATGAACCCAGTCCTGCAATTAAGCCCATACTGAAAAAAAAAAACCCCACATGTAAATGAGCTTAGTCACCACTCCTAGGTCCAGAGAGAGACTTGGAATAAATCAATATGTTATATTTTGATTACGTCCCTGTTTTCAAATTAAACCAAGGATACCTGAGTCATTAAAGTAGACATGAGCCAGAAGGAAGTTTCTCTCATGGATACTCCCCCCAAAAAATTTTCAACTTTATTTTGCATGTGACATTATAGCCAAGATTATTGTATGAGACTAGTTTAGGAAAGCTGAACATAAAAGAAGTAAGAAGCAAAATTCAGGTATGAAAACTAAGACTAGTAAAGACTATAAATTCAAATTATGACTGCAATAATAATGCAAAGGTAAATAATTCTTTGTGATTCAGCTGGTTAAAACTGCTATATGAGATTTCCAAGAATCTCTGCCAGAAGAATAGAAATAACAAAGTGAATCTCATAAGTTCTCATATGCCTCCACAAGTGCTTCTGAGAAGTGTTGAAAATATCCCCTTGATCTTGATGCTTTGGTAGCTTATCTTAATTGCTCTTTATTTGGCCAGGCTGAGCAACTGGCAAAGCAAATTCATGTCACAAAGGACTGTGCTCAGTGCTCAGCACTCTAATATCTGATTATGAACTTCATCTTATCTAACTGTAACTACTTGAAAAAACAGTGTCCAGGGTAAACTAGATATTGAGGCCTCTTTGGAGACAATGCAGAGCAACAAGCACTTCTGGAAACTAACAGAACCCTAAACAAGATAAGTTTAAGACTCTTACCTCTCCTCCTTATTTAAAATAGAGCATAAACAACTAACTTAGACACCTCCCTTATGCATGGCAAAGGGTGGATTAATCACCCTCTTAAGGAGAAATACCTTTCAGAGAACATCTGGCAGCACAGATTCCTTCTCTTTTTCAATTATGTGGAGTATTTCTGCCACAAACAGCCAGATAGCATACCTGTGGCCAGCTGAGTAAACTGATATTACAAAGGCCTGAATATATATAGCCATGTTTGAGTGGAATTTAGTAGTATTTAGAAATAAGGAGAGAGAGCAGAAAATAAGAATTGATGGATAAGAAATGTCCTTAAGATTAATTGTGATTAATGGACAACAATATGAGAATATCTTTTCTGGGCAGTTTCAGAGAAACACGTGGGTTTCCCAGTGCTAAAAGAGACATTTTCCTCTGTGAGTTATATCAGTTTGTTTCATCCCTTCAGCTCTTAAGCTCTGCTGCAAAGTTCTCCATTTTGTCCATTTACATTTATGCAATGCAAACGTCACAAAACACATTGTAGACGCTATAGGGTACACTACTACTCGTCCTCAGAATAATCAGAAGAACAGTGATGCAGAAGGAAAGCATGCTGCACTGGCAATAATTCATGCCTGTGTAATGGATAAAAAACGCTACATTGGAGATGACTGCACTCTGCTGGACTGTACAATAGTTATGCAACATCCAAGTCAAAAAGGAGTATAAGGACTTCTGATGCAATCTACATCAGACTTGTCTTACTGGAGTTGTTGTTTACAATATTATAGTCATGATTTAGTTATGGGTAAATCTTCACTATGGGGGTACAAATGCTGTTCCACAGAGTGATAAATTTTTATCCTTTTACTGTGAGTCTGATGACTCCAGAGATGAAAAGTCCATTAAAATGTTGATAAAATGTATTTTGAAAAAAGGTAAATGAAAAAAAATATTCTTCCAGCTGACTGCATTTGCAATTTTTTTTGCATTTCAGCCATATTTATGATTTTGAAAAAATTTAATATTTTTTTTAATATTTCAGATGTATAATTTTGATGACAGTACCTGTTTCAATTTTATTTGTTTGTTTTTAAAAGGATCCTGACCCATCCTGGACTGGCAAATCCTAGAATTCAGGATCCTAGCTACAGGACCGTACAGCAAATATTAAAGTAATACGTTATTTCCAACTCAAATAAATAAGCTGGCCACCAAAGAGCAGCTTTCTTTGTTTATTTAAAAAAAAAAAATAAATCCTAGTAGACAAAAAATCTGATATCAAGGTAAAAAACCATTTGCTCACACTGGTTATTGCCTGTTTGAAACCACAGCATACTGTGGGTAGACCAAAATAAAAGACAGGCTCATTTGTAGCTTAGCTCAAAGTGTTTCCCGAAGGAAAACTGCAGCTTCTCTACACAGTGGGAAATGTCATCTGAGGAGAGCACATGTTCAAATGGTTAAGAATGGTGCTGGATTTACATATCCATACCCCTACACGTCCAAACAGAAGGATCACCGCTGCAAGGCGTGTGTGTGCAGCCACAGAACTGCTGCTCCTCCTTAAACGATAATGAGTTGATTTTCAGGTAACCTGAAAGACAAAGTGAGTGTCTCATGCCTCTAAATCACTGCATGAGTAAAGTGAACAGGCAGATGCAAACTAGGCATGTACTATTTTTTCCTGCTGTTTCAAACTCAGACTAATTATCTGGGCAAGTAGATAATTTTTTTGAAAGGATGTCTGCTCCACAAGGATACGGTTCACATTAATATCATCTTATTGCCCTCTGTGCTTCCCTGTCTTCTACCCCCCTCCCCATGTTCCAGCCTCCCATTGCAGGCATCTGAGAATGCTTCAGGGAGTTCTGCTGACAACTTGGGGACACACTAACAAGGAACTAGTGTAGCTCAGATATTTTTTATTTCATAATCTGCAGAAAACATTTTAGTTCATGATCTGCGAGAAACAGAAAGTAACAGAACCTCAGCTTCTTAAGATGAATTAAAGAGAAAAAAAAATTAAATAAATTAAATCCAAATTTCTCTGTTAGAAATGGTGGTAAATAAAAAAAATAGCCATTACACTTTAAATGTCTACCTTTTCCAATATACGACAGCAACAAGGCAAAAAATTTCTCAACTCTTACTGAAACATGTAAACATGTAAACATGGTAATCCCCATATTGTAGTTAAAGTCATCACGCTCTCTTTTTTCTTTTCTCCTTAATCTGGACTCACACCTTGAAAATAACATTGATCAACTAGACATTACAGTATGCTTTGAAGGCTGTGGTAAGTGTCCCTCTGAACTAAGTTCCTGTGGTTCTTTAAAGATAAACAGTACTCTAAAATAGTATTTTTAAAAACAGTGGATAAATATGAAAGCATGTTTTCTGGCTTGAGATGACGGAGCTCCCTTTTTACTTCAAGCAGTAAGCATGAACCCAATTGGCAGAGATCTGAATTCTTGTTTCGCCACCTACTTCTTTGTAAATCAATTTGTTAAGTGGGATGTACACCTGCTTACTTTGGAGATATTGGCTGAGCATGTTTCTATTGAAAATACTGTAATCAGGGTAGGTATCATTAGACCAGACACTAGAGAAGAGGTATTCAGGATAGGGTGGTGCTAAGAAAGTTCCCTTTATCCACACTTTACAAGATTGTGCTTTCTACTACTATTTCTAAAAGCTGTTATGCAAATATCATGTCTCTGATGCCTGTCCTCAGCGATCACTGCATCAGTTCAAAACACCCTTTAAAATTCAACAGTCGCTCTTCCAGGCTACAGCAGCAGGGTATCTTTCAAATGAATCCAGCAGAGTAGCAAAGCCGCCGTGCTTATGTTCAAGGCAGGTACCAAGTCTAAAAGCAATTTCACAGATGAAAGACAAGTTATCAACAGCATTACAGCCACACTGGCATGTTTTCTTTGGAAATTATCCATCATATTTTAAAGAACAACAATAAAGTGTTCTACGAGGCCCTCTGCCTCTGCAACTAACTCCACATGTGGCTACTGAAAGTCATCAAATAAAGCCCTGTGCCTGTGTCAAGAAACTGAATGACAACGACCCTTCAGTGTGCTTTGTTGTGCTGAGCTGATTGACAAAGTGACTAACTCACGCTTCAAATGGTGTGGGAATAAGTGTGCAAGGAAGTTACTGTTGTTAAGTACATTTCAAAATACATGACCTGTTTACTGAGTTTGTGTGCAACTCAGGCAAACATTTTCATTAACTTTTCAGTTCTTCTTCCAAGCCCTAGAGGAAACGTGCCTCAGCTTTTGTGGTTCAAGATGCGTATTTCTAGTAGCAACAAGACACAAGCAATACAATATCTGACTGCAGTAGCCAGTGTCATAAGCCACTTGACTGGATTTCTCATCCTTCTTTCTACTCCAACTAAAATGCAGATAGTGACATGAAGAACTGGCATTCCTTTATGTGTTGATTTCATTTATCTAAGTTAAAGCTTCATGCAAAATCTGTAGAAAATACTTTGTTCATACAAAGCAGCAGTTATTACACTTAAAGCCCATTGATACCAATACAACACAGGGTGTCTTGTACAAAATTTAAGATAGGAGAAATAGTTGCAAATTGAAGAACTCCTTGTTATTTATTCACCAATACTACTTTTGCTACAGTAGGAAAAAAAATATTGTGCACTTACATGCACAATTCTTCAATTTGTAAACACACTGGTGAGGTTTTTGAGGGACCAACATTGATATTGGTTATTCTGTGACTATGTTTGTAAGGCAGGAAAACTGAATAAGTAAAATAAGACATTAACTAAATGATCAATGCAGAAACCTTCAATGAATTTGGAAAAGCAAACAATAGCTGCTGAAGAGTACAGTCCAGTTTATGTATGTGACTGAGGACCTCTGAATGAACACTGATGGTCTCAAAGTACTCATAAAAATATGTGATATTTCCTATTAAAGTTAATAATGTTCTCAGATTCCTGCCTCTGAGACCAGGAGAAAAGGCTATCTAGGTGCAATAAAATATATTGAAAAAGTGATTTTTATACCATACAATCCCTTTTCCAGGAGGAAAAAAACACCCTTCCAAGTTCTTCCATAACTAGAATATAAAAAATTTAAAAGCAAATACAAAATCAATCTGCTTGCTTAGTTTGGAAGCAATACTTAACTCTGAATTTCTATTTTATCAACTCACATTGACCTACACAATACATTACCAAATGGAAAAATGCTAATAATGCTCATTAGGTCAGCAGGTACTCATGAAAGAGTCCACCCTCTCATTTGACTTTGAATCTCTTCTACTCACTAATAAAGGGTTACAAAATGCATCACTGGACATGGAAAAATGGACTTCTAGAAACTCTTTATGATGGCTGCACTAGATGTATCTCTTATTTCTTCTAACATGTCCATTTTCCTCTGCTGTTTCTCATTTAGATTTTCCCTTTGTGTCTTCCTTGTATTTTCTTTATATTTTTTACCAAAAGATTCCTTCAAAGTGGTTCAGTCACCTCCCTTTAAAGGCATTTTCTGCACTTTAACTTATTATTGAAATGATATTAACTCATGTCACGCAGCATCAACATCATCTATTAAGAGAAAAACACCATGCAGAGATTGCTAATTTTGTGCTGAGAATTGGTAACGTTTGTAATGGAAATGAAAAAAAGAAAATCTTAAACACACACATGTAATCAAGTAGGGAACAAAATGGAACTGAAAGGCCATGAAAGCCCAAAGCTTCATGAATAAGTAAGTATTTTGACTCTAACCTTGGATTGTTTGCATTAAGTGTAAACACTGTTTTCTAAACTTTTTATGAAATTCACAAACTTGGTAAAACAAAGCTGTTTAATTAGTAATAGCTTCACACAGTGAACTGTCAAGTAACGTACCTAAGAACCAGAATTTTCAGCTTATACAGCAACATAAACCACTCTGCTTTGTCTTTGAAAGGCAGAGCTAGCTCTAATAGGTATTCAGGGGCACTCTGCCCAAGAGGGACTTTTACAGTCAGGCAGCCATTATATAGGAATGCACAACAGTAATTTGAAAGGGTAAACTTGTTTTCCCAATGCTAGACTAGATTTTTCTAGTTGCTATGAGAAAGCCATAGTCTGTTAGATGTCTGGTGTGGATTTGTTGTCGTTCTAAGAATCCTAATATAAGGAAGATCTCAATGCTGGAATAAAAAAAAGAGTGTTCCTCACCACCTTTCTTTTGTTCAGTAATGAGCAAAATCCAGATTATTGTGCTCAAGTATTTTAAATGAATTGCTTAAGTTGCACCAATTAAGTCTGCTTGAAACACAACTGACTCTTGAAAAGCATAGAATGAAAAAAGACAATTATTAATTTCCTTTCATTATGTTCAGAAATCTGGGTGTGTGGAGTTTGGATTTAAATCCCATGTGATTTTCATTTCAGGCTTGCTTTGAAATCCAAAATACTTAATTTAGTACTTTCTTCTTTATACACAATGTATTTTAAAATTAATTTTCTCTTTGTTTGGGAGAAAGTATTTGCTTTTTCCCCAAAAGGGAAACATTTCTGAGTGGTGCCCAAACAGATCTGTAATAAACACTGTAACAAAAACTGAACTTCATATTTCTTTGACAAAACTCATAATGCTACTCAAAAGAGCCATACATCAGTCTCACTCTGCAGATGATGAAATGGCTCTGTGAAAACAGAAGATAATGATGTGAATAACTGGAAATCCTTATGTGACCTGCAGTAGCTTTATTCATGTCAATAATTAAATCAATATGTGATTTCATGTCAAGAAAGAACTTAATATGCACTCTCCTGACTATCTGCTCTTGATCCGGCGGTTAACTGCTTGAGGAACTGCTGTTTCTGAAGTAATTCTACAGCACTCTTTGATATTTAAAATCCCAAAATCAAATTTAGAACCTCTATTTCACAATGAGCCTTTTTTTATTCACAATTCAAGGATTACTTTTTTCTGCTGTTTGGTCTCCATAAACCATCTCATTTACTATTTTTTCTTTCCTCTCCATTCCCTGTTAATTCTGTTCTTATCATTTTAATATGATTTTGTTCTCTGTCAAAGAATTGCCACTCCAGCTTATGTGATGATCAAATCGACTGGATGATCTAACTCATCTTTATGATCTTTCCTTACTTTAAAGCATAAATCACATCTTCACTCATAAACATGTTCAGATCTCCAGCTAGAGATTATAGAATTAGCCTAGGAGATACGAAATTCCTTCATGTGTTTCTCAGCATTTTTTTTTCATTCTGAAAGGTTTCTGTCTGTTACCAGCAATTTAGTAATAACCTTGCTTATTCAGGAAGAACAAAAACTCTAAGCAGACTGTACTTGGCAAAAAAAAAAAAAAAAAAAAAAGACTTTTTAGATGTGCTATTTCTGCAAGGAAGAAATTCTTAATGAAAGGTGTGATTACGTGCATTTTCTCACATTGCATACTAGAGTCTCAGATATATGGGGATTTTTTGCCATAAAACCTAAACTAGATAATATAATTGGTCTAAAATTACAAGCTCCTGTCTAGAGATAAGAAGAATTGGTTCTGTTTTCATTTCTAGCTCTGACTGTATCTTACTTTCTTCCCTGTATGAATTGATGAGAGTGTTTAAAGTTTTTCATAGTCCTCTTTGAGATCTAAGAAAGGAGACATGTAAATGTCAAGTTTTATATTTAACTGTCTATATACCTTCCTGATAACACAGCTGTGTTGTCAGAATAGTATTCTGGAGGCAGCCACAGACAAAGGAAAAGAGTGAGGAGAAAGATTCACTTTATTCCGTAAACCTTTGTAATATAGTTAGAGCAGAGATGGGGGCAGAAGATTTTAGAGGGACTCCTCTTTGTGTGAGGGATAAAGCCATAAATATTTTCCCAATATATATTACATTTTCAAAAGGGAAGTAATGTGGAACAAATTTATGTAAATTTTATCGATAGCTAAAACATATCAGGAAGTGTCTCCTAAGATACAACATAAAACACATTTCTGATGCAGTTCTCACTGACCTGAAGTGTTTTCTTTCCTTTGTAAACAGAAATACCTTCAAACAGCAAGGAGACAGTTTGTTCTTCCAAATACAACTCCCCAGTGGATATACTTACTTTAGAAGATCTTGTATGCCTGTGAATTTGATTTTTCCTATCTGTTTTGTCACCTGGTTGAATAAAACCACTTCCATTCACCTGCAAACTTTTTCTTTCCTCTGTTATCAGACAACCACAGCTATAAAAGCCACAGCTGTTTCTTTCTGTGCCATTATCAGGGTGCAGAACGGCTCTTAAAAGAACTGAACTTTCCCTTTATTCATGGCTATTTATTTGCCACACAGCCTGTGAGCTAATACAAGGTAGGATTTAATTTGGCTTGCTGGATTAGGGCTGCCCTATTTGAATAACAGATCTTAAGACATTATGCAGCAAGGCTATATTCACCTTTCTGCCTTCTCCTTAAAGCTCACCTCAGAGAAGCAAATGAAACAGCAGCATAAAAACAGAGATGCAGATGGTCAGGCAATAGACCAGGCAAATAACAGGAGAGAAGAAACAGTCAGGGCTTCATCTGACCCCTGGGGAGTCCTTGAAGACTGCAAGAGCATATTGTCCACCCCTTGTTGTAGGAAATACTGCAGTATGTGAGGCTTTATAGACACAGCATCAGTTCCAGCACGTCAATATTAATGACATTTTTGAGTCAGGAGTGAAACCCAACTGACACAGACCAACCCTTCTTGTTGACCAGGGAATATTTTCTACAACTAATTTTCATTTAGGATTCTTCAGTGCTGGCTTTCCTACTTTATAGCTGTGAACTGACAAAGCTACAAATGAGGCCTCCAGTAAAAACATAAGGAAAAAAAATGCAAGCAAAGGAAAAAAACAACCAAAAACCCATTTTAAAAATTGTAAACTGGAATTCCTCATATTTTTTAAAAAACAAACACAAGGGAGTGAAACTGGAAAGCATCAGTAAAGACTTATCACTTTTGCTACACTTCAGCTGAAATTCTGCATTGTTTCTTATCTGTTCTTTATATTTGTTTACAACATTTGGTGGAGGGTAGTTATTTGTTAGCTGCAGAATTAAACAGTTCTTGCAGTTTCTTTTGCAGAACAGTAGTAATATGGATTCCCTGGCCTGGCTACGCACAGGGTTTAAGCAATTTCTTCAAGGATCTTAAGATCCTTAGGTATAATTTGTTATATACTCAGTTTTTTCATCTTAGGGTTTCATATTTCTGTGTTCCCTTTAGCATACTGGTTATCTTGTGTTGAATCTATCCTTTTCTACAAAGAAACAGAATCACTGAATTACTCAGCAAGACCATTTGTATGTCAGGACAAGAAATGCAGATCACCTTTGAAAAGCTAGAAATGGTTACATGAAATGTAGTAAAGTGAAAATTCAGTGATAAAAAATATGGTAGAAAGAATCTTTTCTATTCCAAATTAGATGTCTAATTATGGATTAGAAAAAGGTAAAATTCTTTCTTCTCTAACAAGCAATAATAGTCACAGGTAGAAGAAAACTCATCTCCCCCAGAGATGGTTGTGAAAGTACAATCTTAGAATGACTCACCTTTTGAAGATATTTCTTGTGTGACTGCCCCAGGCACAGGTGTTTCATTCTTGATATACAAAGACAGACAAAGCCCTTCCTACATAGAAATCTATGAAATGGTGGCTTAGGAGCTGGACTGCCTGGTATACAATGACAGGTGTGTGTGAATTTGCAGCTCATCAACTACAGGCTTTTTACATGTTATGAATTAATGTAACCCACAAAATTACACAGGCTTATAGTTTTGTGAAATTTGGAAGGCATACCTAACCACATGGTCTCTAATTCTGAAAACAGATGTAACATTCTGCCAGTATTAGTGGCACTATTCAGTGTGACTCTTCCTGGCACTGACATACAATGACATGTAAATTTCTGCATCATTTAATGCAGCCATATACATGAAACAGATCCTCTTACCCCTCTTATCAGTTTGAACCCCATTCAGATTATTCTGTTTGCCTTTAAGATCAGCATCATGTCTTTCAGCTTTCTCTTAAGCAGAGCAGTTCCTCTGAGGATATAGTTTGGCATAACATCATGCAGCCCTGAGATCTACCCCAACATGAGCTGAAAAGATAACTCTACTGCTTTTCCCTGTCTCACAATTACTTTTCTTTTTTCCCTGGTAGAGTTAACATTTGCATGTTGAGTCAACGAAATTTAATTCAGATTACTTTTATGGGCCTAATATTGAGATCCTGCTGCCAACCTAAAATGTCCATGCAATAGCTCCACTGACATGACTAGAATTCTTCATAGGAGCAAGAATTTACTGCAATGTGATCAGAGCCTCATGAGCTCCCTGTGAAAGTAGTGATTTGCAACACTCACAGAAATCTCTCTGCTGCTTTACATGATCATCTGTTTCTGAATAAAGCCATATGTCTTCTAATCAGAAAAATCTGAAACTTGCTTCCACGAAACTCAACAAGCAATATCTGTCTACCTTGCTTAGCAATAACCTTCTCACAAAGACAATAAAATCTTGAAAGATTTTGTCCAATGACACTCTGTGATCTCTCTCCTTGGGTACTTTGAAGGCTAGATCAGCCCTGAGCTGATCTAGTCCAACCTTGATACTCACCACACTTTCAGCAAGAAGATGGATATTATCCTGAGGTCCCTTCCAGCCCAAATTACCTTGTGATCTCACAAGCATCTAGTCACAGTTCAAAACTAAAAGTACCTAGCATTTGTTTTTCTAATGTGGTGAAACACCCTTCTGACTAATTCTGGGCTCTGCTAGAAGGATATCCTCCGTTGCACACACTTCTTTGAATCCTGCTTTAGATCCCATTGTTTGTGACCATGAAGGGACTTTCTTGGACCAAGGATGTCCATCTGTTCCATTTGCCTTTGTGCTATGACGTAATATTATCAACAGCAACTCAACAATGTAGAGAATTGGAATAGAAATAAAAAATTATCATGTGTGAAGGATGGAATTTAGCAACCGTTGTGGAAAAAATGGAAGGCACACCAATAGAGGAAATACCAGAGTGCAATGCACTGATAGCCACTGGATTTATGAGTCTCTGGGACCACAGACACCCAAATCAAGAAACCAAGTACAGTGATTAAATCCCGACAAGGCACACAGCTGGTACAGAATAGAGAAGCCAACTGCCAGATGAAGTCAGAACAGCCAGTAAAATTCCCAAGGTGTCAGTCAGGTCTGTGGAGTTTATTCTCAGTGCATCACACAACACTTTGAACACCATGATTCTGTATAGGGAAAAAACAATTAAAATATTTGTTTATTCTTTCTAACCATTGTTTTCAGAATTCTGTTGTGTTCAGTCATTTAAATTATGTTCTCTTTTCTTGTGTTTTTAGTATGAAATTTTCTCCAGCTACAGGAAAATTTCTCAATAATTAACTGTATTTTTCAGTCCAGGCAATCAGTCTATTGGAGTAATTTTGTACTATACTTTTTCTGTCAATGGCTACTCTGGTTTTTAGTATCAGGAAATTTTATCTCTACTGCACATCTTTTCCTCTGGGTCATTGTTTTACAAAGTGAACAGAATTGCTTTAGGGGTCATTTATTTAAAACATTTTCTCTCTCTTGGAGTTCCAAACCAGTAGGTCAGTACTGTAATGTATTCACCAAATTTGTAGGTGTACTTCAGAAAACATTTTTACCCCCACAATGTGAAAGTAGGAAATAAGCTTTCATTTGCCTTCTCCAATAGAAACAGCCTGCATAGCACTTAAAAATTCAGTTGCAAGTTAATGCACAGACATTTTATATCTATGACTTTCTTTTATCAGCCTTCTGCTTCCTCTTTTTAAAAAAAAAGTCAAATATTGACTATAATCTGATTTTTTACCTAAACATACCAATATACTTAATTAAATTGCTATTTACTGGATCATACCCTGGGACTGTCACTGATTAGTGCCTCTGATGTATTGATAACTGCAGAATTCCAGCTTAAATGTCCACTGTTACTTGACTTTTTTTAATTCACTTTCAAAATATAGATGAAATATAAGACTTTTTATTCCATCAGTTCCACAATCTGCCTCCAAATGTACATATACAAAAGCGTACCTTTTTTTTGAACCAATGCCAACCTATACCCTTGAAGCATTTCCTTTCAGTGATAAAGGGAAAATAAATATAAATCAAAGGACGATTTAGACAAAACTTTCTGTCCTGAAACACCTGCTGAAATTGACCTGAGTTTAAGATGTCAAAGTTCCATTTAAGATCTGCATGACTGCAAAGAGGTTTTCTATATAAGTATATATATACAGACCAAATGGTAAGTTCCTTTTAGCCCTTTATTAACTGACCCTCTTCATGATTTATTCTTCTGCATTTCTCATCAACTGAACTCGTGTATATTTCAATTGCATAAGTTGTGAAATAGATTTGGCAGGAGATTAATGTGACAAGTATCACCCACAGGCTTGCTTAAGGAGCTATCATCTCTACAGGGGTAGCAAACATTGTGAAGTAGTCCCTAGACATTAAATTTCCTTGCTGATTTACCCACTCAGGCACTGAATATATCAGTAAAGCAAGTGGCTCAAAGGTAATAAGTGCCACTTGTATTCTCACCATACAAAATCTGTTAATTGATTGCAAAGCAGCTATTGCTCCTATTTTCCATCAGACTTAATATAAGTCTATTAATTTAAATAAATATATATTTTGCTTGTTTTTTCAAAGAAAACTGTACAACAGTACAAGTAAAGAGTTATAATTTTTATGATCTATCATATAGGTTTGTACTTCCTTTTACAGCTTCCAGTGGCCATGAGCTTTCCCATATTCATCTTATCAAAAAGATAAAAAAATGTGCTTGAGTGCTTTGACTTCAGCTGACCATGACACCTGATTTTGTAAACTAATTTGTATCCTTTAAAAGCTAAAAAAACCTTCTCACTTTTCTGGCATGAATGTTTTTTGTTGTAACTGAGCCACAAAACCATGTAAAAACATCAGTTTCTCAAAAATAAACACATTAAGGGAAAAAAACAAGAAGTACAGTTTTACTTGCCTGAAAAATGATAAATAGTGTTGCTCTAAACTGTAAGACAAGCCATAAGACAAATCGCTAGGAAAGTAACACATAAAACAAAACACAATCAGAAAAAAATAAACCCAAAATGGTCTGAATATACACACTTCCTGTTGCTGTTATTTCTCTATTCTTTTTTTTCCTGCATCTCATTCTGAGTATAATATGTTTGGGTTTAACCTGGAAAAGGGTAGATTTAAATGGTACATTAAGAAGTACATTAATGTACAAATGGTACATTATGAAGAATGGTACATTATGAAGAATGGTACATTCTTTACTGTGAGGTGAGGTCCTGGAACAGGCTGGCCATAGAAGCTGTTGGCATCCCATCCCTGGAAGTGTCCAAGGCTAGGCTAGATGGATGTCTGAAATCTGGTCTAGTGGAAGGTTATCCTTGTCAAAGGCAGGAGGGTTGAAGTTGGATGATCCTTTAGGTCCCTTCTGAACAAAATGGTTTTATGATACAGTGTTTCTATATGTTCTGTAGGGCTGAGTATAAAGTAAAAAGAGTACTCACTTTTTCTTCAAGTCAGGTTCCAGGAGCTACTGATAAACTCAAAAAAAAATCTTATTTCTAGACAGAATTTCCCAATATTTGTGTAAAAAAATCACCTATCTTTTTAGTAGAAGAAAAGAAGTTACATTATCTATTTACTTCACAAACACTTTTTGCAGCCTGTGAAAAGAGGGAGAAAAGAAAAATACATGAAGTGTTTGATACCTTTGTGAACCCAACTCTTTAGCTTTCCAGAGCCATAATCTACTTAGGCATAAACCTATTCAGAAACAAGTGAAGGGTACATCTCTAATAACTTTGCAATCAAATTTACCCTTGAACCTTGGTCTCCTTTTTTGTGTTAATTGGTGTGGATAAAATACTGAAGAAGAAAAGTTTTGCTGTCCTCTGACATGGTCTTGCAACAACATGCCAGCAAAGCTTTATGACCTCAAATACCATCACATATCTTCATTTTCACGTTAAAAAGCACATCACTCTAGAGAGCTGTGCTAACTCTGAATTGAAAACAAAACCACACAAATAACACAGACATAAAAAGTGGGGTTTAGTCCTAAATTCTGCACTCCAGGCTCAGTGGAGATGCAAAAGCAAATCTTATGCAAAGTGGATATGTCCAGCCTTTCTGTGAGGGAACACCCTTGGGCATGTGGACAGAAGAACTCATCTCTACCAGCTTCGGCTCCAGAGCTCACTGTCCAAGGTAGAGGGACCTCATAGCATAGACCTTCTGAAAACAGGGCAGGAATCCACTGATCAACCTTCCCAGCAGGGCTCACACTCACCCAACAGGAAGGGTACTGGTAGTATGTGCAGGAGAGTGATGAAGTTTTTTTAAATAAATTTCATTATTGTTTCTAATAATCCCTTTTTAGATCTCTTCCAACTTTCTCAGAGACTAGCAACAGTCTGGAAAAGTTCGGGATTGCTCTATATTGGCAGAGATAAGAAGCAAACCAGCAGAATAGCCCTTAGTAGATATGAGGGCAAAGAGATGGGCTTCACATTACAACACCACCTTATGAGACCCCATGTTTTGTCTCCCATATGAGAAGCTTTCAGTGAATCACAGACTGGGGTGATCAGCTAGGACCAGCACAGAGGGTCCCAAGTTGGGAAAATTCATGCAGCACAGCATGGCAAGTGGGAGATGTGTAGGTTTACATCAGTATGCTAAGATTTTCATCTGTAATTCTCACTATTACTTGTGTAACCTTGTGGCATGTCTAGTGATTACAGATTTAGAAATATTTAAGACACATAAGATTCAAACTAACTAAGAAGGGGTTTTAAGTTACTTTGTTTTGACATAATGTATGAAGGGATCATAGACTGGCCTTGTTTTTTGTGGATTTGAGATTCAGTGTTACTTACTCCTAAGGGAGTATATTTAATGCATTGAAATTATTCTGCAGCCACCTGTGAGTTACTGATTAGACAGAATATGTAAAAAACAAAAGGTATCTTTGGGAAAATAGAGAAACAAAAAATGTCACTGGAACACTATTGTGTATTCCCTTTGGAAACCTTAATTTAAGGTAATAACACTTCAGGAGTGAGCAATGCTTTTCTAATTGCTTGTATTATCTCCTTACCAATGTTTCACAACAGGTAGTAGATAGATTGTAACTGGCAAACCTCTAAAGACTTTAGACAGAAGCATAAACACACAAGAAAAAAAAATATAATTTCAGTGATTACCTTCCAAGCCTTTAATAAAAGTAGTTAAGGCCTGATTTAAAAGCCTCCCCTCTGATGGTAATAGCCTATTTGTCAGATGTTATTATACAGTGATGATAGTCATTGTGCAGTAAAATGCTTAGCATTTAGCACTAAATGCTGATTTTTTTCTTTTTTTTTTTCTCTAGATGTTTATATCATGGCAAGCAGTGAAAAGGTTGGCCTGAAGACTGGCTCTCTAACCCCAAATGCATCAAGATTTAAAACAAATTTTGGAACTGTATACTTACTCATATGTTGAAAGGAAAGCTATTGCACATCAACAAATAAGAAATATGTCTAATTCATATACTGAAAGGAAAGCTATTGCCCATTAACAAATAAGAAATATGTCTAAGTGCCAACATGGTATAATTCTTAAAACGAAAAGGGTTTATATTCACCCTAAATAAACACTGAACTAAGGTTTAACCCATCACAGATGTCATCTTTGAGTTGAAATAGTCTCTTGTTTTTCACTGAAATGGGATTTTCATTAATGGACATATTTCTCTGTAAATTCTAGCCCTCAGATTCTGTCTTTTAGAACATTATGTTCTGTCTGTCTTTCACAGAGTTTTATTACATGACTTTATAAATGAGTCAGATCTCGGTCTCTATTTCCCTCCTTTCATAGAATATATGGTGTGGAAATGAGATCACTAGTGAATACGTGTTATAGGAAAATTACTATTAGCCCTCTCTGAGTAGGCAATGCAATGGTCTTTAAAATCACTTATTTTTTTCCCCACAAATTTACAATAAATTAGATAGATTAAGAACTAATAGTGATGAAAGAAGAAAGACTAAAAATTTTGTTTTAGTACACAGAAACTGAAATACTTCTTTATTTGCTTTTATTTTATTTACAATGAATTTTTGTATATGGATTTATCTAAATCAACAAAGTTAATAAATATGTGTGATAGCAGTAAGCATTCTGGAAAAAACCTTCAGATTATATTTTCCATAATCAGCTGTTGCTGTATAAATAACACTGTATAAATAAGATACTTGATATTCAGTTCATGCAATGCATTAGACACTTCACATCATTTACTTAGGGCAAGAAAAATATTTCTTTCTCTTCCAAAAAATAATCAGTCTGAAGTATGTCAAATTTCCTGTGAAAAGTACTAACATTTTCTGTAAGAATGACAAGATATGCACCTAATTGACAATGTATTCATGCAAAGAATATTAGAATGTGCTCATTGCATAGAAATAATAAACTGGAGAAAAAAATAAAGAAAAATACCAAACCATTGCTAAAATTCACTAGAGATCCTCTGTTATACTGTTGAGTTGTTACAATCACCTGGATAAAAATTTTTGATTTTATTCAAAAAAATACTTTAGAAATATATTTATTTAACTATCGTCTCCCAAATTTTCAAGAACTTGCTAGCTTATATTTATTCAAAATGTAAAGTGTTACTAATATGAGATAAAATATTTAATGATTATACTACTGTAGAATGTACTGGTTCATTAACATGTTATCCTTAATGAGTTTTCTTCCATCATTATTTCTAATTTAGTCTTCAGTAATTTACAGTAACAGATTAGTTTGCTATCAAGGAATAGGAGTGCACCCAAAAGTCATGTTAGGACTGGCTGCTGAACATAGGAAGTCAGTGTTTTGGTGACTTTTCTTGATAAGAAAGGACCTTCTGCTTTTGCACTGATAGAGGAGAGAGCAGTATATGACAGACTTCTGTTCCTGTGTGAACAACTTCCCAATAAACTGTTACCCCTAAAATCATATCCAGATAAATGGATAACAAAGAAAAATATTATTATTGCCAAAACAGTTTATCAGATCAAGCAGAAAATTCCTCAAAATTTCACAATAAATTTCCTTGATTCCACAACAAATTCAGCACTACATACAATACTTAAATGTTATACATAGCTGGTTTTGTCCTGCACCAGAAAGAAAGTATATTGTATCACCTTCAACACAAATGTTTACTAAAGCTACAGATATGATGCAGAATATGTCCCACATGGGGTCGCTGGTCAAGAGGGGTTACACAGGCTTGTGTCCACTGTCCTCATGGTGCGTCCCATCTACATCAGATTGGCTGTGTCAAGACCTCATAGGTTTCAGTTTTGGGTCTCCTGGCTCCTTACTGCACTTTGGTTGCCACAGGACAAAACTGGAGGAAGAGGGAGAGTGGGTGTTATTCTCTGTTCAAGTGTTTTAAACACTTTGAGGATTGTGCTGTGGCCTACTAGACTTTTTTTTCTGAAAACTGGAAGATGTGACTGTTTTGCATAAATAGAACATTGTCAGTAAGTCAGGTAATGGCCTCTGAAGGTTCAAAGCTTTCTGGGATGGTACTGAAGGGCAGAGAATGCAAAAGCCTGGGGCAATCTCATCACACTGCTTACTTAGAATGAGTCACTTACAGTCCCCACACTACCTAGGAGAAAAAGGCCTTAGTGTCTTCTAAACTGTCTTTTGCAAGCAAAGCTCCTCACTGAATATGCTATAAACCAACTTCCTTTCAGCGCCAGAATCTGATGATGTGGGACCACTTCTTCAGTGTTGTCCTTTACTCTCACTGTATGAACAAGTGATCTCAAAAGCATGAGATGTTTTGAAAAGTTAATTTATGTTAAGCACTTCATAGAAATAGTGCAATTTGGAAATCTGGCTTTAACATGAAGTCTGCCACAGTTTCATTAACTATAACATTCTCATAATAATATCACTTACTCACTGCATCAAAATATCACATTTATCTAGAAAGCGGTTGCAAAATAGTTCTGTCTCAACTGAAGAAATAATCACTTTTCAGGAAACTCTTTAGGCAGTCTCTTAAAACCTTTCCTGACTGAGGTTCACTAAAGTTTGGGAGATGGTCCTCAGGACATAACTCTGGTGCTTCAACAGATTTTAAGGTGAAAGCATCTTATGCTGCTGCTCTACAGACAGCAGCATCTGGATTTCTTTTTTAAGCAAGATGAAAGTATAAACAGGAACTCAAATCTGTATATAACCTCTTCAGTAAATCAAATACTGTTATACTCCAAGAAAAAGACCCAGGTTTAAGCATACTGATAAGGATACTGTTAATTACTTTTGATTATATAATATCTTTTGGGAACATTCCCCTTTTATTTTTTCACTTGTGACACGCCGTATATGATGTGTGAGTTTTTTATTAAAACAACAAAAGATACAACCTTTAACTCATTTGCTTCTGGACAAAACCAATTAGTGCACCACACCTCCTGAAGAAAAGAAAATTGCAGTATTGTGTTGAATTTTCTGTTTCAAGAAACCTGGTAACATGTCAAATATGTTACCCAACAAGTTTTACTGCAAACGTTACAGCCATAATACACTGCTCCATTGTTTTTTAATGTTTGATTTAACGTTAGTATATAAACCCCACTATCATCATCATAACATTATTTACTGAATTTGACAATGCTGCAGATTACAATGGAAAGCTTGAAAAATATAATGCAGACTGCACCAAGATAAAACCATCTTAAATTCATCTGGAGCCATTTTTTTTAATGTCTGAGAAAGAAAGTCCAGGCAGTCTACAGCTATTACTGAATTTCTCATGTTAGTCACTTTATTAACACCCTCTCGAGATTCTGAAATTGCAGCCTGAGATGTACACAATTTTTCTCATCTTACTTTCATTCTTTAAGAACTTCTAATTACTTTTCTGTGAAGGCAAAAGCTACCACAGAGACTTTATAATTACAGGCACTCTCATGTCTTTTTCCAGGCATTCTCAGGCCATTTGCAGTTTATTCCTATGAATTACACAGAAGTTGCTTCAGTAAATCTACATATAAAACTGTAAGAAGTATTGATGAAGTAATAGTTCTTCACAGTATTATACTGCATTACACATTTTCCTGCATCCCTGGGTGAGAGCAACCCTCATTAAAGTTCTCAGCTTTCCAAGATTGACTCTGAAAATCTCAGAGAGATCTCTTTTTAAAAACTTTGTTCAATTCCCTGGACAGCTTTTGAACCATGTTGTCTGTTGGGATATAGACTTACTCACATGGATTGGTTAACTAGTACACGTGTGGGAAAAAATTAATTGGTTTTACAACACTGACTAAGGAAACAGCTGAAAAGACTGAAGCTGCACTTCCTGCCATGAGATATTTGTTGTCTTAAAAAGAAAAACCTCAAGTTTATCAGCCCTTGTGACTCAGCAGGTATCCACATTGAGCAACATGCAGCATGAAAAAAGCTGCAGCTGTATTTCCTCACCAATTTGATAGATATTCTCTTGTACTGGGTAGAAATATGATTTTTAAGTTCTTTTAGGTCCTTTGGATCCCTTTTCAAGCATACATTTGTTGTGGCCCCTTCAATGCAGAGGAACAGTATGATCTCAGGAGACAACGGATTTTAGTTTCTACTCTTGAGGCTTGAATTCTACGTGAAAGTCTAAAAATACATCATTGATTCACTACAACCTGTCTGCATTATAAATTGCTAGATGACGTGCATATTTTAGAAATATAACCTCAGTTCAACTGTTTTATTAATTCTTAAATATACATATAGAAATAGAGAGAGATATTTATATGGATATATAAATATCTTCCCACTCCTTTTCAGCCTACAGACGGGTAATTATGGTTACTCCTACACCACAGGACTCCCCCATTGCAAATTTGCATCCTGGCTATATCTCCTACCATGTTATGGTTTTTATTGGGTGGAAACTTGTGTGTGGGTAGGCAGAAAGTCACAGTGCTCCCTAGCTGTTTTCCTGATCTGGATGAACAAGCCTTTTGTGAAATGCATGTGCAGCCCAGTCCAATTTCAACCACTGATACAAATAAAGTGCCAATTATATGCTGAAGACACACAGTGAAACTTAATCTTCACGACATCTGATTATTATAATTGCAATATTAGAGTGCTGGGAGAGAGTTGACTCTAGAATGGAGCAGTTGGATAAGATTTAGCTGTGTCTCAAGCTGAACCCAACCAGCTCAGCTATATTTCTACAATCTATATTCAGGTTGGCAGTATCTCTTCTGTTACATGATATAAGGCTTTGACCTATCTTGATGGAAAATTATCTGGACTCATTTATTTATGACTGCTCAGACAGTGCCAAGGACATTTCTGAAAGAATGACACCCTCAGTGCTTTGGTACTCTCAACAGACATAGGTGCTTTAGTCCATCAGATCTGCCCTGAAGTAACCAGTGCATTCTCATAGCATCAATAAACAAGGTCAGTGCTTCTATATGTTCTGTGTACACACAGTGGGAAATTCAGCATGTAAAAAATTGTGGGGAAGAAATGATGGGTTTATAATAGGAGTCAAAGTCATGAGTGAGGCAAACAGCTAAGCAGGAATTGACTATTCGTTATTCTTTGAAGGAAAGCACCACAGGCTACCAAAAAGCTAAGTGTGACCTTCAAATGAAGAAAGAAGAAAACATGGACCTGTACACAAGGTGTAAGTAATCTGTGGAACTTCCTGCCGGAAGACACTGTAAATGTTAAATGGATTTTTAAGTTCGAGCGGGGACTGTGCAAGTTCATGGGAGAAATTTTCATCAGTAGTTATTATCTTAAGCACATCAGCTTTTCTTGTTCAGAAATTTCTTCTGCTGCAAGTTTCTAAAGACTGTAAGACTATGATGAGAAAGTTTAACCACATTTTTTTCCATTCCTATACTCTTTTTTAGATATCCCTGCTTGGTTAATATTAGATAGACAATGCAGGATCTTTTAACATGACTTCCTACAGTGATCCTATCTCCATGACATCCTCTTTGTCATGAAAGCACTCTATAACTGTGAGCACAAATATTTGAGTTCTGTCTTAATGAAAGAAAGCCAGTGAATGAATTTGAGCAGTGGACAGACCCATTATCTATCCTTTTCCAAAGTAATTCCCTGGCTTTGTGCTCATTTCCTATGTATTAAATTTCTGGGCAAGGGTAATCCTAAGAAGTCAGAGTTAAGGAATGAAACCTTTTAATTCTCTACAAGGCAAATATGCTGAGATGCTGGGAAGCATAAACATAACCCAGCTGATGCCTCCCGACCTTATGATCGTGAATTTGTTTCTGGCCCTAATTATATCTTAGGATAATTGGAGCTTTTCTAAATAATGACCCCAAGATCAGGTTTGCATCTACGGGCTGAGATACTCTATTACACATATTTCTTCCTTATTGGGATAGGCAAGAATAAACACAAGACTGTTTAATAAGAAAGGCAAGAATAAACACAACATTGTTTAACCTGGCACTGAGAGGCACTTGGATGTGAGTGCAGTATAAGAATCTATACATTGTGGAGCAGAATTAAAAAAAAAAAAGGGATTAGGTGCAGACAGAATAAGTGGCCTCCAGAGGTCACAACAGAAGTCTGTGTAAAAACAAGTAATAAATCTTCAACTTTTCAGTCCAATGCTTTTATCATAAAAGGATCATCACAAGAGGGAAGATCTCTCTGGTTAACACTGCATACTCTATTCCCAGCTGTGCCATATTCTCATGACAGCAGCTATCAACCATTACAAAGCAACTTAAGACCCTTTTATTACAGCATTAAGCCAACCTTTCATGGACATAAAGCTGAATCAAGAACTTGATTGCCAGTCTGCCTCTGTTTAATAGCTCCACAGAGCAAATTTATGAATGCTACTATCTTAACACCCGCTTTGTTTGTATTGTTTTGTTATAGCCCTGTCCGTAAGATTGAAATGGTTCTGTACCACTGAGGAGAACTGATGCTCCATGTTTAGTGCATATACAGAACTTTAACCACTCAGATTTTTTTTTCCAGTGTATTTTCCCCAAATATCAGAAGTACAACTGCAATCTAGTCATTCAAGAGAAAACTTTAAACTTTTGAATTCTAGCTCTGTCCTTAATCTCCCTTTTTGCAAGTAGGAATAATTCATCTCCATCTCTCACAAGAGTTACAAGGACAAATGTTATCATCTTAAAGTAGATGAAAATCTGTACAGCAAATTCACTGTATGGGCTGAAAATCTTAGTAGGGCCTATCGTTTTGATTCACTCTACAGTTTGTCAACACATGGAGAACATTTTGTGCTGTGTTGTAGTACCCTAGTCAAAATGGAACAAGGGTTCCCAGTCATGGCTACAACTAGATTGCTCAGTGCAGGTTTAGCACTGTATAGACCTCTCCACAATATTCTATACAGGTGTTTTAGGGGCATTATACTGAGCTTCCGATATCAGTTATCTGGATGTCTACATCTAAGGTAGTACTCTTTTCTTCCTGATCAATGCAATGGAATGGGCCCTTTTAGGACACGATCCTTATGATACTTTTAATCATGTCTAAGTTAGAATGAGATGAATCAGTGATCCTGAGTGGCTTCCTCTGAAAGGAACAAAAATAAACTATTTTGATGCTAACATTTGCACTGGCAATGTCCATATTTCTCAGAGGAATTCTACCTTTCACTCTGTGTATTTAATGTACCACAATCCTCCAGTGGCAACTTGAATACTTAAGTTTTCAAGTTCTCACTGTTCTTTGCTTTCTGCTCTGCTGTAAATACTATTCTGTACTTTTTGATATAGATCCTTATTTCTATCTTGCAGTAGGGAAATTGAGACTAGTGAGAAAATATTTCCTCTCTTATGGTGAGTTAGTGCATGTCAGTTTGGACAAGGAGTTGTCTGGTAGCAGCACACAAGAAAATGTGAAGTGACATATAGATAAACAGCTTATGAAGTTGCATCTGTGCACAAGGCTGTGATTCAACCATAGAAGCAAATTAAGCTTTAGCACCTCTGGTGTTGGATAAAATATTCCATCCCAAAAAGCACTGATGTGATATCAACTCTTTTTCTAATCATTTGAACACAGAACTATTGCCTCAGTGCAAAACCTTTTATGGGCTAATTTCTAGGAGGAAAAGATTGATCGGTGGCAATGTATGAGAATATCAAGAAAAAAATATCATTTTTCTGGAGTTCTGTGCAGATGTCATTTCAGAACTTCAGGTCAGCACAAAATCTCCTCTATCCATTTATAAAACTGCGGCCATCACTCACCACTATGAACATCGCTGCAAACTTCAGATATAAAAGGCCAAATCTCCTCAGCAGCAGCTACTACCTTCTGCAGTTCTGATTGCCTGTATAGATTTCAAGTTTAAAAATTATCAGAGGCTGTGATTTTTAAGTCCCACGTTGAACAGGACAAGACGCAGAACCCATGTCCTTATTTCTACTGCCCCTCTTCGTTCAAAAGTTGGTTGTCTGCATTGGCAATGCAGACTGTTACTTCAAGTTTATTGTGAAAGTATTCAAGATGTCAGCTGACACCACTTCTATTTAATTTTAAAAGTATGTTTGTTTGCAGGCATTACGGATGTTAGTGCTGTCAAAATGTCCTTGTAATTTTCAATAATCCACATCTTCTTATTAGACCTGTAAAGTCTTTAATTAGACATTAGTTAGTCATTGGTTATGATTCATTTACTCTGTCCTTATCTCTGTAGACCACTTATCACCTATCCTCCCTCTATAAAGAATAACATCCCAGACTAAAATAGGTACCAAGTGGGATGAATTACCCTCTGCAGTGCTAATTCTAGTTAAGCTTCATAGATTCCTCTTGGGTTACAGAAACTATTTATCCCCTGCCTTAACTGACATCACATGACTGTAAAGGGTGCTTTTGAGAGACTAAGGTGAAGGTGTCACTGCCTCTTGCTGAATGCTATTGCTTTGTGCCATGACTGTACACCCCATAATCCAAAATGCCCAAAGCAAAAAGAGAGCTTCCCTATGAACCCTGCTGGGACACAGGGGAGGCTCTTAAACTGAAGTAAGGAGTCAAAAAAAATTCTCCTCCTCCTTCCAAACAACAGATGCCAAAGGCACTGACTCAGAGGTGCCCAGTGTTCCTATTCTGAATATCAGGGTTATTTGAACAATTTCAAATTTACACTTTATTCACTGATTGTGACTTTTTCTTGCATTATATTTTATAATATATTTCATATACATTCCTTTAGATACTCATGAACAATTTCCTAGATATTTGTAAGAAATGCCACAAATAGTTGTCAACAAACTGCTTTCATCTTTAAGATCTGTGATGGCTTGCATGACTAGAGTAATGTAATGGAAGGATATGAGATTGTTAGGAAAGATGGGCCAGAAGGGTGAGGTAGAATAACCTGGAATTACTGGTGGACAGTAATTTGGACGTAGCCAGAAACGTGCCCTTGCAGCACAGGCTGTCCTGGGCTGCCTTAGGCAGGGTATTGACAGCACATGGAGGGAGGTTATTCTTCCCCTTTATTCACACCTGAAATAATGTGCCCTCTTATGGGTTTCCCCATACGTACAAGAGGCACATGAACATACTGGAGACAGTCCAATGAAGGGCCACAAAAAAAGATTAAGGGTCTGGAGCGTTTCTCCTACAAGCAAAGACAGAGAGCTGACAATGTTTAGCCTAGAGATGGGAAGGCTCACTGAGAAGATCTCAGTCACATAAATAACTACAAGGAGGGTGTGAGGAGGATGGAACAGACTCTTCTCAGCAGTGTCCTGTGACAGGACCCTGGGCAACAGTCACAGGAACATTTGAATATCAAGAAACACTTTTTCACTGTAAGGGTGATGACCTCTGGCACAGACTGCCTGGGAAGGTTGCTGAGTCTCCAACCTCAGTAACGCTCCAAAATCATATGAACTTGGTTCTAGCCAACTGCTTGAGCAGAAGTCTTGATCTAGAGAACCTACAGAGGTCCCATTACAATCTCAGCTACTCTATGAGCTCATGAATGAATCTTCTGGAACATTCCATGAATGGATGTTTTATTTCATGTGATATTTCACTGTACTTGTAGCTCAGTGTGCTTTTTTCTTTGTGCACTGCTAAATATTTCATGGAAACATCATAAATATTACATGACAATTTCAGAGAGATTTCTCATGAGGGTTTCAGGAAATATCTTGTGAGCATTGCTATGACATTTCATGAACATACTTATGCTTGAGGAAAAAATATATCATCAAATATTTCATGAGTCTTTCCAGAATATCATCCAAGTTTCTTATGAAAACTATGATATTTCAGAGATAGTTATGTTAAATACTTATTGACTGCTTTTTAAGTAAGCTTTTTTGGGGGGGTTGGGGTTTTAGGGGGGGTTATTTGTTTTTTGGGTGGTGTTGTTGTTTTGGTTTGTGTTGTTTTTTGAATATGCTATCTATTTCTAAAAAAAAAAAATAAAGCACCAATGGACAAACATTTTAATCTCATCAGGTATTTTTAGATGGTAGTTTAAATACAAAATTGTGACAGTGTAAATTCATCACTGCCATAACCATACACACTGTCAGAAGGAGTAAATACGTGTCAAGAAATTTATCTTGCATCCAGCCAAGTAGCTTCCTAGAGTGGAAGAATATCTGTTTTGTGTATTTTCTTTTCCACACCTATTACTAGTTTTGTATAACTACACGCCACATAAATCACTGCCAAGTGTATTTCAGGTTTTCTATATGGACACTTTATAGTAACTTGTGGTATGATGCACCTTAGAAAAATGTACCTCTTGGTTGTGAAGTAATTTCCACCCTGTCTGATTTGAGGTGAATACGAGATACAATATGTAATATTTACCCAGAGTGATAGGCTGCCTGAGTAACCTTTCAGTGGTAGACAGAAAGGAGACAGCTACAACTGTTTTCATGTCAGGCAACCTTCAACACAGGTCATTTGTCCCTTATGATTCTTGAGCTTTGCTGAATCAGCTCTTTACTCTTGCTCTTCTAAGCCCACAGAAACTCCATTCCAAGGATACCATACTCATGTCCTTTGAATCTTCTAGGAGGAAAAATAAAACACAATTTTTTTTGCTTCCCCTAGCAACCTTGTAAGAGGAGTTAAAAAACTATTAACACAATTACTTTGAGTACAAGACCAGTTACTATTCAGATCTGCAGTGATGAAAAAGTAACAAGAAGTTATTATGCCATATACCTTTCCTTTTACATCGAAGAAGGTAAATATCACCCTAAGTTTTGATATAATACATTCAGCTCTTCTTCCTTCCCAGTATTAGAATAGTGTAGAAACAGTAAGATATTTCCCACCTTACTTATATTACATTCTGGAACTATGCTTCCATGAGTCTTTTATGTACTCTTTGAAATTGTTTGAAAAATGCATACAAGTTCTATGCACTGCTTTTAGGAGGTGCTTGAAGGTATACACTTGGCTGGTTCATGAGAAGTGGTTAGTTGATTGTTGATTGACAGGAGTCACTCCCTGCCTGTCAACCTGAGTCACTGTAGGAACTCCCAAGCTAACAGAGAAACTTGACTGACATGATACTTTTGCAAACTGTGGTGGGGTTGTGGAGACCAGGTCATATGTGCATCTCTGCAGAAACTTCTTGTGCTAGAAGACGTCACTGACACTAGTTGCCACCAAAAAAAAAAAAAAAAAAAAAAAAAAAAAAAAAAAAAAAAAAAAAAGAGAAATCAGACCAGAAATCACAGAATCATAGAATATCCTCAGTTAGAAGGGACCCAACAGGATCCTTGAGGCCAACTCCTGACTCTGATGCTTCTTGTACTCTGGCAGGCTTTGTGCTGTGACCAATTCCCTGGAGAGCCTGTTCCAGTGTCCAGGCACCAGGTGGACACTTGGTGAAAACTTTTGCTAATATCCAACCTAAGCCTCCTGTGCCACAGTTTCATACCATTTCCTTGAGTCCCATTGATGGTCACAAGAGTGACAGAAGAAATCAGTGCCTGCCCCTCCTCTCCCCCTTGTGAAGAAGTTGTAGTCTTCTATGAGGTGTTCCCTCAGTCTTCTGTTCTTCAGGATGAACAAGTCAAGTGTCTTTAACCACTCTTTGCATGGTTTTCACTTAAGGTCTTTCACATTCTTCATTCTTCTGGTTTGGATTCTTTCTAGTAGCTTGATATCTTATATTGTTGTGCCCAAAACTGCACAAAGTACTGGAGGTGAGGCTGCACCAGCTCAGAGTAAAGCAGGACAATTTCCTCCATTGACCACCTGCCAGTTCTGTGCTTGATGCACATTTCTCCTTATACTGTGTGAATCTTCCTCCTTGCAGTCTATGCCCAGTGTGTCTCATCCTTACACCATTCACCACTGTGAAGAGCCTAGACAAACTCTCTTGGAACCTTTTTCATAGGTTTTGGGGGAAAGTTATTGAGTCACCGTAAAACTTTTTATTTTCTGGACTCAACAAGACCATTTTTTCAGTCTCCCTTCACAGGGAACACACTCCAGAATATTAGAAACTATAGCTGAATATTTAAGCTCAAGTTTAAAAAATCTAGAAAAAAATTTGTAACCAAAACTGAGATCTAGCTGTGCTTAGGGACCATTTTAAATCCTGTGCAATCCTCAAAGTAAAATTAATAATTGTTTTTCAATTAGTGCTCAGAACCAAAGAGGTTTAAAACATTCTCTACCAGCTGCTCCCCTGTATCTCAGTATCTCTGTAAATCTCCATCTATGTCTTAGTATCTCTTCATCTATATGCAATTATAAGTTGTGAAATGTTCCCCCAAAAGAGTTGATCCAAAGCTACAACACTGGTCCTTGTACCAGATAAAAATTCCAGATACAATGCTGTGATTAAATGTTATGGTAGGATACTGTATAAATACCTGTGAAATGTGTCTCAGAAATTCTGCCATTTTCTACATTTTATCCATGGCATCAATGACATGCTGAAGGAAATTTTTTTGGTTGTGTTTTTTTTTACAGTAACAAATATAATTATGTTAATAGTAAGTTGCTATTTACATATGGTAAGAGAGAATGTTTCAAACAGTAGTAAGAAAGGGTCAGTATACATAATTATAAAGATAAATAAATGTTTTGGAAGAAGTTAAATCTGGCTCCAGACAGACAACATAAAATTCCCAAAGCTAATGTGTTTTGGAAACAATTCCTTTGGTCCCATCCATGTTTCAAGTATACAATTTGAAGGAAAAACACTTGAGACTGCTCCTGCTTCTGCATAAAAGGATGGCACCCAGCCATCTCATGGTCCTTCAAACATTTTCTGAATAATATTTCCCAATGTCTTTGAAATTCATCACAATATTTCACAAAAATACACCTGATGCCCATATCACCATCTTCTGAGCTGCTGCAAAATTTTGCCAGATAGGGCACATCACTAAGACAATATCTTCCTTGTCAAAACCTGTCTTGGGGTAGGAGAATGAACTAAACTGCTGTGCCTCTATCAGCAAATAAAACAGACACTGTTCTTAATGTCAGCTATCCCAGAGTGTCATTTTCACACTGTTAAAGAATTTTGCCCTATTAAACTACATATCTGCATCTCAAACCAACAAGTTCGGAAGGTTTCTTGGCCACCGTTCCCTCCCAGAACCTTCCTGTCACCTTCTGCCAGGACACTCCTTTGCCTGCACTGATATTTTCCCTCAGAGCATGTATAGTCACTTCACAGACCACCATACACCAGTACAAACATAGGTCCCCTACAACTGTTTTCTCTTACTTTTAGGAGAGCCCTAGGTAGGGCTAAAGTGTTTGCTCTCTCATTGCTCTCCACAATAAAAAAAAAAGATCTTTTGATCCACAACAGAAGACTTCTCCCAAGGAAAGAAACTAATATCAGTTTTCCTTAACATGGGCAGACAGCATAAATAGATGAAGTCTGTATATCATACCAGATTTTTTTTCCCATTGCTAGAACTTCCAGCTATCTCTCCTTTTTTTCTGAATTGACATGATCCTCATTCCATTGCTAATAGTTGGTTTTTTTTACTCTGATGAACAAAGAAATACAGTGGACTAAAAAACTCTCCCCTAGAAGGTTGGGCATAGGCACAAGAAACAGTAGTATATTTTAACACTGTAAGGATATGGATCAATGCCATTGATGAAAGGAACATGTAAACATATGCTCTAAATCTGGCTGTCGAATAGTATTGAAAGAAGAAACATGTACACAGTCCATATAAATCCAAAACATAAAGAAGTCACACAGAAGTCTGCCATTGACTCATCCACAATACAAGCAAGTGATGGCTGGAGGACTGCCAATCCTGGGCATGGTAGGAGAGCATCTGTGCAAACATTAGTCAATCCTAACACTACAAAGTAAATTTGGTATTGCAGAGTTCAGGCTACACATTATCTTGCCCTAACAATTTCATGATATGTACACTAATTGTTGAAAAAGGAATTAATTAGGCTCATGGAAAAGTAAACTACACCCAATCACGATTATATGAGACTTTGTGAAAGTGGGTGGAAATAGAACTCGATCATATGCCCCTTGTTATTGCCACCTATCACAACAAATCACTAAGAAACATGCAGGAGAGCAAACTACAGTTTGGCATCACTTCCACTAAATCATCAAATCTTTTCTGGAAAAAGATGATAATAATATGGAATTACTATAGCTGTTACATGACTGAAGACAGTTAGTGGGCTACTGCTGTCCCCTGTTAAGAATTTACATTCCAGAGTATTATTTGTTAGTTTTTTTCATGACATCAATTTTTGTGGTTGTTGTTGTTGTTGTGAATACAGTGATAAAAATAGCAGCTTTCAGGCTCTTTATTTTCCAAATTGGCATGAAGCTATGTCAGGGGAGATTTAGGTTGGATACAAGAAAAAAGTTCTTCACTCAGAGGTTGGCTGGGCACTGAAACAGGCTCCCCAAGGAAGTGTCATGACACTAAGTCTGCCAGAGTTCAAGAAACAGTTGAACAATGCCCTCAAGTACATGGTGTGATTCTTGAGATGGTCACTTGCAGGGCCAGGATTTGGACTTCAGTTACCCTGATGGGTCCTTTCCAGCTCAGGATATTCTATAATTCTGTGATTTACATTAATGATTTTTCACTCTCAACCTTTCTGCTTATTACCTTCTTCACTTTTTTTTTTTAATCCTCACCTTGTCAAGTTCATTTTTCCTATCTCTATGCCCAATTTGTGACGTACTCACTATAAAAATGCTGATAAATACATTTTATGGAGATTTAAACTTTTAACAATGAGTGCATTTCATGATTTATATTTTAATTGCCTTTTATACTGATATATTCAGGCAACTACAGGTCCTACATATCATGACTGCACTATCTTGGCCAACATCTACTTTCTGAAATTGTGCCTTGTATTAATTGTTCAAAGCATCAAGAATGTTCAAGATAATTAGTAAAAGCATAAAAAAATCTAGGCAGTATGCAGGGGAAGGAAGGGAGGCAATCACCCAGCTTTTCCTTACAGAGACTATTATGCTGCCAGAATAAGTCCAGCTTTCCAGTATTCCCAATTCCTGTGAAGGTGCGCATTGCATTAAATGCACTGGTGGTACAAGCTGCATGTTAACACGGGGAAGTGGGGGTGGTCATGCACAGAGAGACAAATGCTGAGACATGATAGATGACTGTTTAAATTTAGAAACTGGGAAGGTACTTAATTAATATTTACAAGGACAGTTATTGTGAGTTAAATATCAGACGATGGCTCGAAGCACTGTGAAGCACTGTAAAACACGTCTATGACAATTCCAGTTGCCATATAACTAAGGCTTGCCATCATGTAAAGCACAAAGAATTTTGCAGCTTTGATCACAGAAGACAAAGCAGCAAAAGTTCTTGCTGCCCTTAGCTAAGGGCAACAAGAATGTTAGATGTTTACAAGTTTCAGGCATCTGGATCTGAAGAGCTATAGGAGACTTCACACAACCTAAGGTAGGCTTTTGATCCAGGACATTGAGAACAAAGTACTAAAGCCCTGAGAAACAAATAACATTAGCACACTGTGATTTGTGTGCCAAAATGTCATTTTAAATGCTACTCGTTCATGAATGACAGAAACTTTAATCTGAAGCAAGGCTGAACAAAGCTCTTTGTTTCCTGTTCATTATATGAGCCTAAGGAAGGAAAGTTTTGCATTGCAATCACTAGCTTATCACCTATTATACCTATTATGGTATTAATCACAATTAACAAGCCACTTTGATTTTTGCAAAATTTTGTAAATATATATATATATTTGGCTTTCTAAAATGCATGGACTTATCTAAGTAACTGAAGTAGCAGAAGAAATAGTCACTCCACCTCACATCCACAGCTGAAGTGTAAACTGCAGCTTAAATTAATATTGTTAAGTACAATGGAGTGCATCTGTGTACCTGGGAAACCCAGTCCACATCTTCTTCTAGAAAAAAAAGTTCTGAAAATTAAAAAGTATGTAGTTCTACACTTTTTAGCTCCATGGAAGCTTGGCTTGAATCATAGCAAAAGGCCTGGAAGGGAAGCCGTATGAGGAGCAGCTGAAATCTCTTAGTTTGTTCAGCCTGGAGAAGTGGAGACTGAGGGAAGACCCCATTGCAGTCTGCAACTTCCTCGGGAGGGGAAGAGGAGGGGCAGGCATTGATCTCTTCATTCTTGTGACCAGTGATAGGATCTGAAGGAGTGGCCTGAAGCTGAGTCAAGGGAGGTTTAGGCTGGATATTAGGAAAAGATTCTTCACACAGACCATGGTTAGTACTGCAACAGGCTCCTCAGAAAAGTGGTCACAGCACCAAGCCTGACAGAGCTTAAAAGGTGTTTGGACAATATTCTCAGGCACAGGGTGCTCCTGTGCATGACCAGGAGTTGGACTATGTTGATCCTTATGGGTCCCTTCCATCTCAGCATGTTCTGTGAATTCTGTGATTCTGTGAGAAATATACATTCTCCAAGATGAGCAAAGCTGGCTGTCTTGATGTAACTTCTGTTATCTTGGTGCAAATTCTGAGCTTGTAAATAAACTCATTTAAGTAAGGCACAAAAAAGGACATAGAAACTCCAATAATTTCTGTACACATATTTTGTGTGAATCTTTGATGTCCATTCATAATAACTAGGTGAAAAATCAGAAGCACCCTGATGCACCAAATTTTCTTATTTACTTTTTTTCTAATTGGACTGAGTATGTATCCATTTTACCCCAGTTTCTCCAACCTCACAGTCATTAATCATTTCCAAGATGTCAACATAATACCATGCTAGCCCACATACTGCTTGGGAAGAGGCAATTATGTTTATCCAGGCTGGAAACAAGGCAGTAGGTAAACTGGAATAAGGCAGATAAGTTACACAGTATCATATATTTCTTGCCTAACACAACATCATAAATTCACTCAAGAGATATTGAGTATAATGCTTTCATGCACACAGACACACAAGAAAGCCCCCACATTTCTACCTGTATTGTTTATATTACTATAGCCTTGAGTAATTGGGTCTGATTTCCTCTAGAAAGTATCTATAGTGGGAAGTTCCTTGTTCTACCCAAGTTCTATTGCCCTGAAGAGTCATTTCAACAAATGACAGAGCTTGATCACTACATGGTGCAGCACCACAGCTCTCTTCTAGAAGTATATTGAATTTCTTGTCATCATATGGACATTGTGACATATTAGCCAGAGATCATGCTGTTGATAAATTGGGGTTATGCCTACTGACCTGTACTTTGGACTAGTGCCAAGACCATGCAGTGACCTGTGACATATTCACTCCTCTGTAACTGAGTCTACAGAAACGAGAAGATGAAGTGTTCTTGTTCTGTTGTTACTGACTTACATGCTACTGCCAAGGCATGAAAGACCTGCTGGCAGAATTTCCTTGTTGCATGCCTTGTGCCATAGTATTTTAAGTTAACTATTTAACCTAAGATAGGAACTGCAGTGCCTCTTTTTCAACACTAAAATGTATATTGAAGATTAAGGATTGGGTCTATTTTACTTATAAATATCAATATTTTAAAAAATTAAACATATACTACTATATTTTTATTCTTGGTGTTTTCCAATGAAAGTTAAAGAAAAAGTGGGTTTGCTGGTTTGAATTTTTTTAATCTGTATATTCTTCTTCTTGTTCCCAATGTTTATTACAGAACTAGAATTAAAAATATTTCCAGCTTATTTCCTAATTAATTCTGCTGCCTGATGATGTCCATCAATTGAATAACTTTGTACTTCTGAAAGCCAAATATCTGCTTATCTCTAAGTAATGAACAATGAAAAATATAAGTGAAATTCCTGTGATGCTAAAAAGTAAAAAGAACATTGTGGAATCAAATTAATTTCACTTCCTAGAAAAAATGTTTTTCAGGTTTAGAAATACTAATGACAGTTAAAAAAAGAAAGAAAAAAAAAAGAGGTTTATCTTATCTCCACATTATCATTGGTTTGCTGTAAAAATATTGAGCGGTCTGAAGTCAGTTACTATTCTCCAATCTTGTACTTCAGAGCACACTGGTGTGCCTTTCTTAAAAGGTGATACAGAGTTTCCAGCAATGATACCAGCTGAATCCAATCATCCTGAGCATCATTTTCTGACAAAAACATTCCCTGTATCTCAGAGCACTCTGTGCCTAATACTAAAGCAGGTTCAATTTTAAAAAAAACAACCCTTGAAAATCTATGAGTCATTAAACCAAGAAATCATACCACGTTTTCTATTTAATCAAAGTTTTCTGAAAATACCTCTCAGAATTTGAAAGTATTTCAAAGTATTTTTCACCTCATGACTTTGTGACTCCTGCAGTGAGCAAATTTGGCACAAACAGCAAGACACCATGAATCCAGATGATTATGTTTTCTGTTGCTATATAAATTTTATTGGATATTATGCAGTTTAGTAATAGTCACAGAATAATTATTTTGGAAAGTTGGAAAGAATAATCACAAGCTCATGAACTGTGAAGCTCACATATGTATTGCAATAAATCACCTTAGTTTGGCACTGGATTTTAAAACTGTCAAATAAATCCTCAGAACATGATAATAACAAAACAGCAAACATGACAACTTACCCTACGAATGAGCTTTTTAAACAGCAATAAATTAATCAATCAAAAATAGTTGAAATTTGACATGTTTTCTGAACTGTCATAAAAGATTGAATTTCAACAGTTATTCTTTCAGTGAAGAGAAAGAAATGAGCTAATATCAGTTTGGTCCAACCAGACACCTATTCAATGCAAATTAATAAAGAGACAGATAAGCCAGTCAGTACCATCTGTAGACTCAGAAGCTAGGATTTAGATGCTGAAAAAGAGGCCAAGGCTAACAGGCACTGATTTGCTTTACCTCATTTAGAAATTAACCCTTTCTAAAGCTCTTTGCTCTTGGAGAAAGCTTTTTGGAGCAGTCCAGAGAATGCAATAAGAATTAGGCAGCACTGAATGACGGGTAATCTGTGAGCATGACTTAAAGCTCCCCGAAGAGCAGGGCAATAATGAACATTTAATTCAAAGAGAAACAGGCCTGTGCCACAGATCAGTAAACAGAAGCTTGTAACTGCCAGCCAGTGCTATACTCATGTCCATGGATTCATTTAAGGAAAAGCAGATATCACTGAAACTAAAGGATTCATTTTTGAGCAAGATTCATTTTAATTTAAACCAATTTAGTGCACTCACATTTTAGGCTATTTCAATTAGATTTTGACAATTCTCTTATTCATAAAAAAGCTACATTACACCCTGATCCCGTATGAACCTTTTTTGGTTCCAGATGTTGAGCTATTTGGCCCTGTTTTGTCTATAAATGAATTTTTTCCATTTTGCCTAGCTGCTCTTTGAGGAGGAGGAACGTCTAATCAAATCCAACAAATGTCATTTGGATACCATGACTGGAGTACCTACTTCCAAATTTCTGCCTCCAGTCAGCACTTACTACAATTTAAATATCTTTCATCACCTGTACATGATTAAGATTAATTTACATGATCAAGAGCAAGATCCAGAAACAATTTCTGGATACCTGGAGTGGGATGTATCCTGCCTATCACAAAGACATCTCTGTCTAAATCTCTTCATTCTCTTTCCAGGCAATGAGGAGAAACGATCCCTCTTATGGGTATGGTTCATCCAACATAAGGCATCTCTATTAGGATAAGATTCTGTAACAACTAGCAGTTTAACTTGTATAATTACTTACATATTGAAAGCTTTATGCATGTACGAGGAGCTCCCATCTTGGATAAGCTGACCACCACAGTAACTGTTTTACAAACATGCAAATTTGAGGTTCAGACACCTCCTGAAGAGAGACTAATCCACTGTGTGCACCCACATCTACCAAAACACCGGTCACTGAATTCAGCAAAAAGTATGTCCATTTGTTCCACTTTTGTTCTAAAGTGTGTAGTAAGCAATGACAGTTCCTAGCTTTTATGAGAGATATGTGATTGCGTCTGAGAACTAGATTCCGTTAGCTTTATCAAAAAAGGCTATACTATTACTTACCCAGGCCACCAAAATTTTAAAATAAAGATTAAGGCCCAATTCTGTCAATGTCTTGTACTGAAATGCAGCCATTGAGCCCAGCCAACAACAAAGTTTATAATACCAGATACAGACTCAAGAAAGGCCATGTTTATATACTTTTCTCATGCTCCATGACAGCAAACTTTTGATCTGTATTTCTAAAGGTCATAGGTCCATTTCAAGCAAGAGCCACAGCATAAAGCATGCAAGGGCTGAAGGCAGTGAAGATCTTTTATTCTTTTCCTTCCCAGACAAACATATTATTGTTTACTGTTTGAGTATTTTCAAATTAAAATTTCAGAGAAGGAAATTTAACTATTTTATTATGGTCAAAAGGATGATAAATACTTATAAGGTAATAGATATGAGGTTAACCCTAATATCAGATGGGTATTTATATCAGCATTACAGAAAATACTTTAATTTTCAAAGAACATGGGGATTGCAGACACATACATTCTGCCACCTTTCAGGCTGTCCAGTCAGAGCTATGTCATCCCTTCCCTTTTGTTCAGGGTCTGGAAAAAAATTACTCCTTTTCTACATCCGATTTAAATAATCTACTTCCAGAGGACAAGGGCTGAGAGACTGGTGGAGGGAGTCTGCATTTTCTTCCACAGTTCTCAAATCATCCCCAGCCATTGCCAGTTGAACATGAAGTAGTTTCTCTGTGCATTTGCAGAATGAAACAAATGGCTGCTATGTGGCAGGATTTGGATAAGGAAAGCAGCTGTCTAAAGCAGTTATCAATTTCATCTTTCCCTCTTACACGATGATTGTACAGTCTTGGAAATAAAGCAGTGATTAGAGGAGGCCTAAGTTTACTGCTTAACCAGTCCTCTTTGAACCCTCTGTCTGGATGCATGCCAGACTATGAATTGTTATTATAAAATGCACTGAGGTAAAAAAAAAAAAACAAATAATATCTCTTAGCAGCTCTGGTTGATGAGGCCAAAGAAATGAGAAGACCTGGAAAATATATAGCAAAATTCATCTTTCTCTGTAGTGTTCTGCAATCTCCTTTTATCAGTGTTCCTGAAACACAGAAGCTCTTTAATTTCAGAAATATGAATGTTCCTGAATTAGGCTTTGCATGGAGCATGTAAAATCCAAGCCAAACAGTTTGTTTTGCTCATTGGTCTTGTTAAAACAGACTCTTGCAGGATTCCAGAGGTTAATAAATACATTAACATGCAAGGATTGGAAGCTAATGGTAAATAAAACCTTGGCAAAATGAGCTTAGGAAGTAAGAGCATTAAAAATCAATGGTTCCTTCAAAAGAGACTAATGGAACCACTTAAATTACTCTGCCATTACAAGGTTTCTTATCTTAAGCAATAAAGGACTGAATAAGCAAATTAGATTATTAACACAGAAGCCAACACATCTCTGTTACTATAATAAGATTTGTTTTCTGTTGATATAGTGGGAGAGAATATAACCACTTAGACATAGAAGAATACAGTTGAATGACTTTTTAAAAACTTCATACTGGATCCTAAAATTGCCATTGGTGTTCACACAAGGACAGAGGCAACTAAATATTAGATCTTGCTGGTGTGAAAATTATGCAGATTTTGGATTTTCTGAGCACCATATTTAGTTTTAAAAAGATAAAATTATTTCATAAAGCAAAATTATAAATATATTGACTGCTGTGTTTCTATCTTAGCCAGTATCCTTTCCTCAGTTTCTTGTCTTTATAATGTGTTCGAGCATAAATACTTACTCTTCGTTAAAAAAAAAACAAACACGTTTCTAAGTCTTTTGGTGTGTAATTAATTGCAAATCTTGGGCAGAAAAGACAGGATTTCAAAGATGTTGTAGTATGGTCCACTTATATAACTCATCAACAATGGTCTGCAACACCAAACAGATCCTTTTTCCATGCACCGAAGCCATAACTTCACTGTTGTTCACCAATAATAATGATTTCCACATTTAAGCCATATTTATTAAAGACCAGGATATTTCTCAAAGTTAAAAAACTAAACAATCTCTCAGGTCTTTACAGTATTCCTATTGTATTCCTCACTGTCTATGCTAAACTTTCATTTTGATTTTCCAAGATAAGGTAATCTGCTGTGCTGCAAAACAGAAGCAGAATTGTTAAAGTGAACGATATGTCTTAATCTATGCAATGACTCCCTTTCTTTCTTTGTTTACAGGTGCATTTTTTAGCATGAGTGACAAAGGAAAAACTGTCTGAAAACAAAAAAACCTGATTTCCCAGGAGAGAAGAAAAAAAAAAAAAAAGAAAAAGAAAAAAAAAAGAAAAAAGAAAAAAAGCGCACAGTGCAAAGTACATGCATTATTTCTTCTCTCCCTGACTCCATCCTATCTACTGCTTATTAGTAAAAATACAACTCTAGCACCTATGAAAGTCACAAGGCTTCTGTTGCTTCAGCAAGCGGCTGAAAAGTAGGTATTAAATAATTAACTGCCACACTGATAAATGTGGAGGGTGGTGGGAGGCCCAGAACTCCCTTGCTGGTCAACAAGCAGAGTGTTGTAAATAGCTTGCAATCAGTCAAGCAGTTAAGTACTCCATGAAAGAGGTGGTTTGCTGCCTAGGAAAGGTCTTGGAGACAAAGGAGGTTGTAGCAGCCTGGAAGATATGGGGGCTGTTGTGTATGCCTCAAACACTTGTAGTTGCAGAGCCAGCCAAGGATGGTTGATAATAATGTGCTGTGAGAAAGAACAAGATGTGACTGGAGAAGAGAGCGGTACAGAGGGCAGCACTTTCCTGGAACAGATAACCTTGTTCTGGCTCCTGGAGATAGACACAACACAGTAACACTGCAAGCACAGGAATGAGGTCAAGAAGTGGGCATGGACTACAGGGGATGATCAAGACCACCAAACATCCACAAGCCCTCTAACCCATTTTTATAAAGGTCTAAAAGAACAGACTATGCATGATAACTAATTTACATAGAAAGTGAGAAATGTATCTCCAGGGCATGGAAAACTTGTCTATGAAAACGTATCCTAGCAGAGCCCAGGTAGCACCCACAAGATCCTTAACATCTCAGCTGGACTGATACTGGAGCCAAGATTGTCGATCTCTTTTTCACTCTTCCTTTCTTTGTCTCTCTCCCTCTTTAACTGACCTTCCTCTGTCTCTTCCTTTTCACCCTATCCCTCTGCTCAAAATACACTGCCTCTTGCTTATATGGAGAAATCAGGGACAAACATACCAATTTCCATGTCAAGTGTCCAATTTACTAATAAAACTTTGTAAGCCTCTGTGGACCCTATGACTTTTATCATCCCTTTCCATCATGAGCATCTATAAATCTTCCTTCCCCTTAAGAGTGGGATGTCACACATTGAGAAAGACTGAGAGAAACATTGAGAGAAACTGAAGATAAACACAGGAATATCTTTGGCCAGTGTTTGTGCCTCTTGGTCAAGCATATCAAACCAAAATCCTAAAGAGAACTCCTTTGAAATCTATTTTGTAATAATATGCAAACTGCTTTCTATTCTTGTCTCAGATCGCTAGAGTTTGCTCATCCTAGGATTAATGCAATGTAAGAGTTAAAATGTCCTACCACCCAGTAGCAATTCAGGGTTCCACACATGTTCCTTTTCTATGTTAGATTCAGAGACTTGGGATGCAATAGAAGGCTGCCCAGACTGCAAGGGATCCTAACTTGGGCATCTGTCTCTACCTTATGAAAAACAGAGAGCATTTTACAGATCTGATGTGGCATCATTAAACTGTAAAAGCAGAAGCCAGCTCTCCAGACTGTTCTTTGTTGTATAACTACTGACAACTCAGGCAAAATATATTTGCAATTGTGTGTACTTGGTACCATGATGTTCAGAACAAAAGAAAAGTGAAAAGGAAAGTATCTCATCTCTTTAGCACTGACTTATGAATACTTTTTGTATAGAACAGACAGAAAAAACACCCTTCTCAGCCTTCATTAAATGCAAAAGCTACAACTCTTAACTATCAAGTAAGTGCAAAACTTTGTTGTACGTGAATCGATTGTAACAGCCTTGAATAATAAACATTCTGGCCTCTCAAGAGCATTATTAAGCACAAGTTACAAATCATATTTATGCACAACAAAGTGTATGTGAGAGATCTATATAGAAAAGACTGCATTTAAAAATACCTTTTTTAGTAAAACTGAAACATATATTAATCTTTGAGTCTGGATTTTATAAATATATTTTAAGCAAACCAATTTTAATATAGTGTGCTTAAAGAAAGAAATCTGCATTTAAGCATGATTATTTAGGTACTTAAATATACACTTAGGCCCATTAGTTTAATAGCTGAAGGCTAGCTTATAGCAAACACAAACAAATCATGATACTTGGATCAGAACCACCAGAGAGTGGTTCCTATTTTAAAAGTGGCAGTCATAAAGTGCAGTGGAAGAATATAAAGGAATGTAATGCAGCTTTCTTTAAAAATGCACACCATTTCATCATATTTCATAATCTAGCATACAGCCAGCAATTGTTACTGAAAATAATTTTTTCCATTTGCCTTGTCTCTTTTGATTTCAGGGTGTTCTTCTGCAATTTTGTAGGTTATGCTGGTGGAAAATTTATTTAGGAAGAGAATTAAAAAAGATTCAAGAGAATTCAGTTAAAGCCTTAGTTATATTTGTAGCATATGCACTATTCTTTTCCCATATGCCTCAGACAAGAATGCATAGAATTACTTTTTTTTTTCCCAAAGAAGCAAACAAAAAATAAATGGAAAGAGTACACTATAAAAAAATATATCCATTAGGAATGGATACAAGAATGTCAGATGTGTAAATCCATATGGAGGAAAGCAGTTTAAATACATATATTTGAAACCAAAAAAGTCTATTAGATAGCTGCCTAAATACCTACAATTATTGGAAGAAGGAAAGCTGAAAATAGATGTTAAGGATTAAAAAAATATAGCTTCAACTTTCTATAAGAAAGTTATGAGACAGAGAATTTTTAAGTTTTAGATTAATCTTAATAAAATCAATGGTAGAACCCTTTGCCAGGATTCAATAGTTTTATGTCCCAAAGGAGACTATGGAACACCTGGTGTGAAATCTTATAAATGCAAATTTTAAGATAGCTTTAGATTTCATTATCTGATAACAGATTATATCTCGTCTTTCTACCAGCAAACCTAGTCCTTTATTTTACATGCAGATTCCAGAAATGGAAGCTGAGCCTCACACACTGAACTTGAGCTATAGCTCCAGTGGCACACACTGCTCTTGAAACAACAGCTCAGGATTGTCGTTATGGTTTACGGACGGCATGGAATAACAACACTGACTCTCAGTGTAGAGCAGAAATGAGAGCAATCTTTAATCTTCTAAATTTTCCTTTTATACAGTACTTCGGTACAGTAAATATGATTGGTCATTCAAAGCCCATACCTCTTTGTAAACAACTTTCCAGAAAATACGTTAGTGAAACACCACCTGCTGATGGTTTTTCACTTCTCAAGGATTGTTTGAACTCTTCCTTAAGATTTTCCCAGACCAAAATGAGAAAGTTGCTCACTTGTCTTTCACATAGACTCTAGCACTGTCTGAAGCCTAAAATCTGACCACTGTCAGTACCCACACAGGATCTATCCATAACAGTGTTAGGACCCTGGAGTCATTCACAATCTTCATCATCCCCCTCACAGCCACCTCCAGTGTTGTGGCCACCCTGCCCATGGCCCAGGACAGCATTTTGGTTCCTCCCAGAGCTGTTAGTCTGTGCCCCAGAAGCCCCACAGCAGCTCAGTTCTCCAGCACTGTCTCTGGCCCTGATCTACACCACAGCTTTGCCTCTTGACCACCCTCCTTTAACTTCAGACTGGAGCCCCTGGATGCATTCTAGACCTGGAGCACTACTGGTCATCCCAGTGGCTGTCAAAGAACCCTTCTGTCACCACCTGTGCTCAGTCTACCACACTCAATCCTTGGAGGATGTCACCCCTGCAGTGGAGCATCTCTCTTATGAGGAAAGACTGAGAGAGCTGGGCCTGTTCACCCTCCAGAAGAGATGACAGAGAGGGCACCTCATCAGTGTCTACAGTCTGTAGGGAGGTGCCAAAAAGACGAACCAGGATCTTCTCAGTGATGCCCAGAAATAGGAAAAGAGGCAATGGGTAGAAACTGGTTCACAGGAAGTTCCGCCAAGATATGAGAAAGAAATTCCTTAACACGCAATGGCTGAGCACTGGAACAGATTGTCCGGAGAGGTTATGGAATCTTCCTCGCTGGAGAGATTCAAGAACCATGTGAACACAATCCTGTGCAGTGTGCTCTAGGATAATCCTGCCTGAGCAGAGAGGTTGGACCAGATGTAGCCCCTTCCAATCTGACCCACTCTGTGATTCTCTGATCCTACGAACAAAACATGGGAGGCTTGTCCTGGCTAAAAGGAGCAAACATTTAATGTTTTGCCTTTATGTAAGAGGAATATGAGAGAAAGAGTGAAAAATACAGTTTTTCAAGCAAAAGCATTCAAAGGAAAGAAACAAAAAAAAATTCTCTAATTGCAATGGGTTTCCTATAATGACAGAGCCATATCCAATAAGAGTGCAAATACTGCACTTTGTATCTTGGTTTAATCCCAGTCAGCAACTAAGTACCACACAGCCTCTCCCTAGTGGGATGGGGGGAGAACTGGGAAGAGCAAAGGAAAAATTCATGGGCTGAGATAAGAACAGCTTAATAATTGAAATAAAGTATTTTAGTAATAATAATAATAATTTTAATGAACTGACCGATGCCCTGCCTATCCCAAGTAGCAAGCAGCATCCTCAAACAAACAGCCCCCAGCTTGTATGATGGGCATGGTAGTCCATAGTATGGAATATCCCCTTGATGAGTTTAGATCAGCTATCCTGGCTATGCTTACTCCAAGCTTCTTGTTCAGCTGTTCACTGGCAGAGCATGGGAAACTGAAAATTCCTTGATTCAGATAAGTACTACTTAGCAATAAACAAAACATCAGCATGTTAACAACAATATCCTCATACTTGATCCAAAAGAGAGCACTGCATCACCTACTAGGAATAAAATTAACTCCCTCCCAGCTGAAATCAGGACAATATCTTACAACTATGAGTACATGCCAGAGATCTAGACAAAAGAAAATATGTTTTGCAGGAATGCAAAAATATTTCAAAAGAAGATACTGAACCGCTGACCTTTGTGTCAAATTATTATCTGATTTTTATTAATTTTATGATGTTTGATCTTCTGTTTATACTAAACTCTTACCTTACAAAACAAAAAATATATTGTCATAATACCATAATGGAAGCCTTGTTGTTGAACCCTTGATAGAAAGAGAACAACAGAAAGAAGTAACCAATATCTAATTTAACCCAAGACCAGATTATTGCCTACGGGTCATTGGCTGCAAAACATAAGCTGTGAAAATGAACACACAAACACACAAAAAAAGATATAAGTCTGTCAGAGTAGTGAGTGTGCATAGAGATAGAGATACATATATATACACACATATGCAAATAGTCTGCCTTTACTGCCACTGTCAAGTACCAAAAAAAACAATTACTCAGGTACACTGACCATAAATAGCAAAAAAGCCAAGATTCCAAGGTACAAGGGTCATAAAAAAGATCCCTCTTCATTAAAATTATATACAGCATGGTAGTGGAGGCACAAGAATTCTGTGAGCTGAGAATCTCTTTAATTAAGAGAAGGAAAAGGTTGTAAAATATTAAAGAAAAGAAAGTATTTGTAAACTGTTGTGAAATTAAAAAACAAATAATATTAGTAAAAAGTTCTTGAAAAACTCATTGAAAAATTCCATTTTCAGTGTCAAAAATAGGTATGAAAAAAACATATCATGTAATTCACTAACCAAAATGAAATAAATGAAAAAATATAGCTTCCAAAACAAAACACTCAGCGTTAGTAAAGTAAGAACAAAAAGTTAAAACTGTTTGTTCAGCCTCTTTTTTTCTTGAAATGGACGTGTTCCAAACGAAAAATCCAGTTCCAACAAAAGTTTGGTTTCCAGTAAAAAGAGTGCTTCATTAAATATTTTTAATCATTTTTTCATGATAGAGTTCCAATACTGCCTGGCACCTACTCAAAGATGAAGAATTGCTTTTGTCTGCAGGAATAGCATATGGTCATCTAATCTCCCCTGCAAGCCCCCTTTGAGAGGGACCAGGGGGTGCTGATGGACAACCACTGCACATGAGCCAGCAGAGTGCCCAGGTGGCCAAGGCCAGTGACATCCTGGCCTGTATCAGAAGTAGTGTGGCCTGCAGGCATAGGACACTGTGATGAATGAGACACAGGAACATGTTACACAGAGAAGTTGTGGATACCCCATCATTAGAAGTGTTCAAGGTCAGGTTGGATGGGGTTCTGAGCAATCTGGCCTAATTGAAGGTCCTGCTCATGGTAGGAGGGATTAAACTAGGTAACTAGGGATTAAACTAGTCCCTTCCAAACAAAAGCATCCAATCACTAGTTATAAACTATTAGATTTAATACTCTTAATCAACAAAAATGTGTAAGACTTGATCTGCATACATTGGGATAGAGCAATCAATGTGTCTATTATGACTGCTACAATAAAAACATTAAAGCTACAGGGGCAATGGGGATTCCTTATGTTTGTTGTTCTTAGTCATCTAGGAGTACAGTGTAATACTTCTGACAACTATATAGTGATACTTCAAAAAGTGCATTGAAAATGGTATAAATATAGTCCCATCAGTCGTTGCCACAGAATTATGTTCAGCCCCTCAGATTAAAAAAAAAAAAAAAAAAAAAAAAAAAAAAAAAAAAAATTACTTTTTATTTTCCTCTTAATCTTAGAAGAATCTTCATACATCCAGCTTTAATGGTTGCATAATGTGAAGTCAGCAACAATAGATAAACTTAAGAGGAATCAGTCATACATATCTATTTATAAATGAAACTTCTGTGAGAACTAGCTTACTTTTACCTTGTGACTTCTATCTTTTTCCCCAGTGATCTGAATGCTTTCCAAACTCTGCCATTGAACTTCATTAAAATAAAGCCCACAGTGCACAGCCTAGCTCTCATCTTAGCACAATAAAGATGTAAAATTTATTATGTATGCATAGGACAGTCTAAATAAATCATGACTTAAATGTCTGCAATCTCCAAGTTAAATAACCTAATTTACTTGGAAACAATGTGTACAACTGAAACATAAATTATATAAATCCACAATCAGGAATATAGAAAATAATTTTTCTTTATTTGGATAAATTTTCTTACCCTTAAATAAAAGGAAATTAGATAAAACTTCAACCTCCAGCCTTTTTGTATCCAAAATTACTTTGTATTTCTCTGATTCCTTTTTTAAGTAAAACTTATTTTCCCATTTATTTTCCCTGGTTGAAATTCATCACAAAACAAATGCACTTCCAAAAAACCTTCATATTTTCTTCTCCTATCTCAAGTCTTACCAGCAATTCTATCAAATTTTAGTATACATGGCTTCTTATTTCCCATCCATCTAGGACCAAGTGTAAAGAGTCCAATGAAATACTTATTTGTATTGTGTATTTTAACATTATAGACCCAGTTAAATCACATCCATTAACTTTAGAATGTCTTGCAGTAGATCCTTGGTGATACATGTTGATACAGTTCCCCATTTTACACATAATTTATTTTTTCCCTCAGCTAAGCTTTCCAAGTTACCTTCTCATGCTTCCCAACTGTCCTTGTTTTAGGCAGGACAGAGATAATTTTTTCACAATAGCCGTGAGGGGGTGGACTTTGTGGCCATGTGGGCATGTCTGGGTTGCTATTCTACACCATCTCACATCATCACTAGGGTGGGGAAGTAGGGAAGTAAGGGATTTCTCCTTCTGAGGAGGAGACGAGCTTGCAGTCAGGGCATAGGCATGTAGAGTCCAAATCTGCCATTGTCCACTGTCTCAGCTTGGTTCTGCACGTAAATCATCCTCTCTTTTCTATACTGTTGTTATCAGTATTGTTGCTGCTACTGTTCATCTTTGCTCTCATTGCTTTTTCCATTAAATCACAATCTCTGTCTTTTGTGTCTCCCACCAGAACAGGAAGGCAAGCAGTTTGTAGTTTTCTTTTTAGTGGAATTACTAAGTTGAGGAAGACCATTCCTAAACCATGACATCAACCTCTTCTACAAATAATACAATTGATGTTTGCTCCCATTCATTGTCATCTCCATCTTTTTTTTTACACCACTTTCCTCGTGCTTGTATTTCAAATTTTTAGACGTGCCATACCTTGCAGCTAATCCTCCTGATGCTATCTATCACTGTCCTCATCTCCCCTCTGAAATTTGCTGCCCTTCCTGGAACACAATGAACAGGAGATACAGCATCCTGAAAGGATTGCAGACGCAGCAGCCATGCACAAAAAACAGGAGCTGACAGCATCTGAGTGTAGTCATAACCAAATTATGGAATGAGTTACACCCATATTTGAAGAGACGTTGAGATTTCGACCCAGGAAATACATCATCTAGGGCTATAGCACTGGACATGAAAAAACAAGAGCATGTTCACTCACAGATCAGAGATATTGGGTCTGAAGGTCAAAACTGGTACTTCATATTTGCAAGTAAGGTGAACCACGATAACACTTAATATGAATGCCAAGATTTCTTGCAAAGTTTTTTATAGTGCACATAATAAATAAGAATATTGAGAATCTTCCACAAATCAGGGACAGATCGCATAAATTATGGGGGAGCAGGCTGTATGAAATCTAAGTTTCATACTAACACTACTAAGTGTTTTTCTTTCTCAGTAGAAAAATTAAAATATTATGCATATTAAATTCAGCATATGCTTCAGTAAGATTTCACAGTAATTTTACACATTTCAATTATACAGAAGGCATGAAATCCCCATTGTGAAAACAAAAAGTTAAGAACATTATGTAAGCACTGACAATGCATATTTAAGCAACAAAACAAAAATCAAATCTGAGCAAAGTACTGTGTTTCTGGATACAGACGTGAAAAGACAGGTTTATTATTGCATTGCATTGCTTTTCATTTGTGCCCTAAAAAGCTTTCTCTACTATACTGTTTCTAGTTAATGGCACTGTTATATCTCAAGCCCACTAAAAGGGAGGGGAAAAAAGATTAGGTGGCTTATAGTTAAATCATACCACACTGATCCTATAATGAGCTTGGTTCAGTGCTATTAAAGCAAAAAAACAATCCTTTGGCTGCTGTGGAAATGGTGAACATTGGATTGAATGCCAGCCCTGATTTTGATCAGCAACACAACACTTCCTTGACAACAGACTGTGACCACATAACTGACATAGGATCACCTCAGAGTAGAACCATTCTTTGCATTCAGAGAACTCTGCATGGCAAAAGAGACACTGCTGGGTCATTTCTGAGGTATTCACCATGTCCATTGACAGTGCAGTTAATTTGGTTGGGGATTTTTCCCTAAAAATACTCAGTATAAACTGTACCCAGAGCATATTATATTAATATAAGTACCAGTTTGTATTATCTTGTCCCTTAATACATTTAGATAGGTCTGCAAGGGACATATCCAGTACATAGACTTGTGCAAAAAAATTACTGGTAACAGAGAGAAGAAAAAGAAAATCATGAAATTGAAGTGTAATAGTTTGAAGATACCCTAACTTTTGTGATGCAGAAGATACTTAACTAATTCTGGAGTTTCTACTTCTGAGATTAGCATTCTAAGGTTCCCATATAGTCAATGGAAAGTCGTAACATTGATTACACCTAAAGAGACAGGAGAGTGCAGTTATTAGGACATAATGGGACTCCCTGCTGTCCCTGCCTTATCTATATGCCTAATTTTCATCAACGAGTTGACTAAAAGGGAATATCACCAAGTCTTGTCCAATAGCATAATCAGGGCATGACTGTTACACATCTTGACCTGACAAGTGGGAAGAACTCTGGTCACATCATTTAGATAGAGCCTTTGAAACCTGGGAAGGATGTTATCTTGTGCAGGAAGCTAAGTCCTTCTACAGGTAAACCAGATCTCTCTAGGTGACTGCCTCTGTTCTTCTGTGAGTAAAACATGTTGGGTATGAATAGGAACAAAATATAATATATAAGGAACAAAAAAAGATGGGCACGTCTGTTTGTGCACTCATATGAATATGTTATTCTGAGTAAAGACGTTTGAAAAGATGACAAAATCAGCATCCTCTGCATGTTACACATTAGCTTAGGTTACTGGCACAAGTTCTGTAAGGCCAACTTCCCTTGTGGAAGAGGATAGCCGTAACCACTCAAGGGGGGAGATGGCACTGTGCCTTCAAGACTGGGCTGCTGTGCAGCTAATGAAGCAAGGAAGGAGTCAAGAGGGAGGCGCAGGTGGCTCTGACCTTGATGGATTAGAGCTAATACCACCTTCTGGTTCTTATTATACAATTTATACACAAGCTGTGACTTGTCACATGGTATTTACAGTTCAGAACTGCAATTTGTTATGTTCTGTTCATTCCTGAGAAAAGCCTTGGGTATGTAATTATAGTTCAGTTTCATTTCATAGTTTCAGTTGCAAACATGCTCCCTTTTTACTGTTAACTGTTGAAAAAGTTTACATTTAACATACAAAAAACAAATTCCTCTTCTTAAACATTTTTGGAGAAGCAATATTTCTTTTTTTCAGCTAAACTGTTTCATGCTGCTGTACAATTAGTTATATCACAATTTAAATAAACAGTCTCGACCAAGATTTCTTATTTTAGAAACCAAAAATACTACCAGGTGACTTTATAAATCAACCAACCAAGAGAAGTGCCCTGTTAAACCACACATATTACAAATAAACATACCCTAGAAGCTCTTCTATTATTAAATATTTATGAAACAACTAAAATATTTTAAACAAACTATTTTCCAGAAAAACTTATTTCCATGGATTCTCCAAAACCACTCTAAATGATTTGTAAAAACCTGTTTTTTCAAAAGAATGTTCCTGGAACTTTCCAAATTAGGTCAAAAGAGAAGCTTTCTTTGTGAACAAAGAAGGGCGCACAAAAAGGGACAAGAAGAAGTTTCTCTTCATAGTGTTCTGTATTTTAGAAAGCTCTGTGATATATGTTACTCATTTCTGCCAACCTGGCCTCCATCATTCATGAAAATTTGCTTTTTCATGAAAATTTGGAGGCTCCAATCAAGCCTCCATTGTTCATGAAAATTTGCTTTCTAACTAAATTGTTTGAAAGGCAGCATTTAACAAATGCTTTATCATAACTCACACTGGAAAGTTCTCATCAAGTATTGCACACCAAATATTTTCAAATATTCAGTTCTACTATTTTTTAAAATAATCACACTAATTTCTTCAACTAACCAGAGGTTTCCAAACTGCATTCTAGACACTGCAATTGTGCCTGTGAGGATATATTCAATAGTGTTGGTTTATGGGCCAGGAGGATATATTATTCTTAAAGCTTCCCATGTGTTTATCTAAGATTACATGGAAGTTTCATTTCAGTGAGGCAAAATGCTCCCTTCACTAAAACAAAATAACTATAAATAAATATGTTGCTATTCATCTGCATCCTGTATACAAGCATTTTTTTGTTACTTTTAACAAAGGTTGTGAACAATTTACATGTAACAGGTTGTGTAGCATGATAAGCTTTTTGCTGTGCATATCTGTCCATGCATGGGAGAATACTCCCTGAATTTCATTTAAATACACTTTTGATGGCAATTCTATAGTTTAGGGCATGTAATCAAGACATAGATAGCACAGATCTGATACCACCACTGGGGAGAAAGGATCCCAACAGTCATGAAACTTGCTGGTAACCTCCGCGTGCGTGTATCAAGAAATGGCTACGGCACAGACAGGCTGAGCATACACTGAAGCCATGAGTATTGCTTAGCTTTTCCCTCTTCTGCTCTCAAGGGGCTGGGTCCTGGGCCACAGCACCTACCTCCTTCTCAGTCAATGTCAGGCACAGCTTAAGGAGAGCTGAAGACAAGAACTACTCCATTTTAGTTTGGTTTAGGTGTAGGCACCTCACTTTGGTGTGACTTTTGCTGTGTCATTTTTGTTGTGCCATTTAAATGCATTTGGTCTCAGAACTAGAGGCAGAGGCCCTAAACCCATTTATTTACTAGTACAGGCATAGCATTCCTCTTTCCCCTCAGCCTCCCAGCAAGTACAGGAATCAGAATTTGCTCATCTGTTGCAGACTGCATTGCCTGTCAAAGAAGTCTTGCCTGGTCTGTTTCTGTACCACATCTTCCATGGATGAGTGGTTCTCAATCACTGTTAGGCAGAAATTGTATCTCTGAACACAGCTGTGCTGTGTGCAGCCACCTGACAACAAGCTTCAGCAACATTAAAGTATTACTAGCCTAGGATCCACAGAAAATGTCTGTCTCCTGCTGCTGAGATGAAGTAATTGGCCCATCAGGGGTTGTCTGCCTTCAGGGAGATTCAGCTGATACAGGTTGATTGTTTCCATTCTCCCCTCTGCCTGCCTATTTAGTCCTAGCACTTTTTCCAAATTCTCCCTCTTTCTCATCTCTGATTCCCATCCCAGCATCTGATCCTGAAGTTGTTTCTACTTCAGAGTTGTTTCAGACTAGCTCTCACCAGAAGAAATTGAAGAGTGAGATTTCTCTCATCTCTGAACCAGGAAGAATAGAGGCTGAAGGACCACATCTGGACACTTCAAAATATCCAAACAGGTGTTTTGAGCCTTGCAGAAAACTTCAAAAGGGAACTGAACAGTTTTCCTTTTTTTCCATATCAGTTTCTTCATCCCAAAAATAATTTAAAAAATACATTATTTTATATTAATTATGAACTCTTATTTAAAAAAATAATCTCAACTGGTGTTAGCACTTGGAAGCTCCACAAAGCTTATTGGATTACTTACTTACAAAACTTGGACTGGTTTGTACCTGCAAGGAGAAATACATTAAAGCAGGAATCAGCACTGTCTTCTTAACTGCTGCCTGTAGAGCAGATATATGAGGTGCAGAGAATGAATTATTTAAAAGTGCCTACAAACCATAAATATAATTCTTGATGAGTCATGTTCAGAATTCTTCAGATTTCATGACTTGTAAGGGGTAATATTAGCCATCTGTCTTATTTTTGTATACAAAGGAATCGTGGGAAAAAAAGCCAACCAGAATTATTATATACAAACATAGAAATTTTAGTATTGAGAATTTTTTTCCTCTCCACACTTGGTAACAAATATAGTGAGAATCTTACTGTGTTTTCATTTCTATAACAGGAGCTAATTTCATACTCACATGGGCTACATTCTCACTCTGTTGTGGCAGCTTTGTACATGCATGCAGAAGAAAAACCCTTGGACAGTTCTCACAAATTCAGGAAGAAGTGCAAATCTTTAGAGAAGCTCTGGCAGACAGCACTGGATGATCTGGTAGATGCCCGTGCTGATGGCTTTCCTTATATTTGAACTACATCCAGCCATCACAGGGCTGGAAACAGCAGTGCATCTCTGAACAGGTTTTAAGTGTGCTCCATGTTATGGAGACTTTATGATCATCTTGATCTTATAGGCAGCACTAACGGCTCTTGAATTACCAAAAAATACATTTAAAACTTGTAAGAAAGAATAGTTGAGCTTGATATCAATGTTCTGATCATCCAGACAACTGGAATAGTTAGCTGATAGGATGGTATCCTACTCAATGAATGTTAGCACTCTCTGCTGTGAGTATAATTTTGCCCTGGAGACAGAGGCTGAAGTTCCAAAACATTTAGCCATCATGTAACACTGGTGTTCACAATTACTGCATAAATCAGCCACAGTCATTAGTGACGTTTTGAAACATAATACAAGAAATCAGAGTAAATCATGGACCTCTTTTAATAGGATGGCTAAGAATAGAAGTCCTGCCCTGAGGAAAATATATACAATGGGACTGCTCCTAAAAGGCTTTTTGCTGCAGGTTTCATGGGCCATGTCTTATGTCCAAGATTGCTCCATGCCTGTGGGCAATACTGGGACAGGCAGTATTGCAGGTGTGGTGGCTTGACCCTGGCTGGATGCCAGGTGCTCACCAAAGCCCCTCCATCACTGCTCTACCACTCCCCTCCACAGTGGTCAGGGGAAAGAAAATACAATAAAAGGGTCATGAGCCAAGGACAGGGAGAGATTACAAACCAATTACCATCAAAACAGACTCATCTTGGAAATATCAATGGAACTTATTACCAATCAAAGTCACAGTAGGATAATGAAAAATAAAACAAAAATTAAAAACACCTTCCCCTCCCCCCTCACTCCTTCCTGGTCTCTACCTTCTCCCTCCTCCTGGACAATGAGATTTGTGTTCAGTTTGCTACACCTTGGTTTTGCTGCTGTTAAAGGAGAGAAGTCACTGATTCACCATGGGGTCCCTCCCACGGAAGACCATTCTCCATGAACTTCTCCAGCTGGAGTCCTTCCCACAGGCTACAGTCCTTCCCAAACTGCTCCAGCATGGGAGTGCAGTCCATCAAGAACCACCTGCTCCTGCATGCATCCCTCATGAGGCCACAAGTCCTACCAGGAAACTTGTTCTAGCATGGACTCCTCTCCATAGATCTGCAGGTCCCTGCCCTCTCATTGACCTCCATGAGCTCCAGGGCCAGGGCCTTCACTACAGGTAACAGGGGAATCTCAGCTCCAGTGCCAGGAGCACCTCCTCCCCTCTTCTCCACTGACCTGGGTGTCTACGGAGTTGTTCCTTTCACGTTTTCTCACTCTGCTCTTCTCTGAATGCAATTACCTCTGTGCAATATTTTTTTTCTTTTTCTTCGTAAATATGTTATCACAGAGGCATCACTATCATCTCTGATTGGCTCGGCCTTGACAAGTGGTGGGGTCATCTTGGACCTGGCTGGCTCTGCCAGACATGGGAGAAGTTTCTGGCAGCTTCTCACAGAATCTACCTCTGTAGCATCCTGGCCCTCCCTACCAAAATGTGTCCACACAAACCCAGTATAGCATGAAGGCAGCAGGTGAGTGTACTCACCCTCACTGGGCTGGCCTGCAAGAGTAGCTGAACACAGCTGAACAGCTGTGAGAAATGACCTTTTTCTTTTTTAGTAGACTCACTGCCATCTCAGTTTTACGTTTTTAGGAGAGTTGTTATTGATTTCAATGAAATAGAGATGATTCTGATATATGAATGCAAGTCACAGAACTACATTTTAGCAACATATACTATGAAAACAAGAAGGAAGTGGCATGGAATAAGCAAAAACATTATGCCGAATTTTGACCAATTTAAAACCATGCAAGCGCATAGGCAGTGATTCTTAGTGGATTTCTGATCAGTTGTCTCCAAGAGCACATGAGAAAGAAAAATACTGGCCCATTGAACTAGACAACTTTCCACTCAGCAGCATTATACTATACAGGAAAAGAAACAGGAGGTAAATGGTGGCTGAATAACAGTCTTCCATGAGGGAGCATAAAACACTAGTCAGAATAGATTATTATCACATACCTTGGCTATATAAAAAAAAACCTCTGCTTGATAAAATTCAATATAAATTCAAACACTAAATTTCTAAATTCTTCAGAATGTGGTTCTACTGTCATCATGGTTGTATGATGACACTAAGCTGAAAATACAAGCAATAATCCTTGAAAAAAAGGTTATAATGTTTTTATATCCAAGATGACAGAGATGAATATAACTGAAAAGACTGCTAAGACATTTGGTGGAAGTGATGCGAGGTCATCTCAAAGAGACACTGAACTAAATATGGATCAGGTTCCTTACAACACAGCACTCTCTCCTGATTCTATCCAGTAACAAGCTATTTATTTCTCTTTCATTGTTTTATTTTCTTAATAAGACCTCTCAAATTCCCATGTTATGAAAACAAAATCTATATTTAACTGGGTTCTTTTTCCTTGCATATTGCAAAATTCACTAAATAAAATCATCCTTACATGATATTAAAATTTTGCTAATATAAAATGCTTTTTGAAAGCTTTAACCATTTTTCCTAGGGGCCAGATGATAATTCAAAAAATATTTTCTTCTGAGAAACTATATGTCACAGGCTGTCTGTAATTTTCTTTTTCTGACTTCTCTTGTTATTAGAGGCCTTTGCATGAAGCAAAAGAAAGAAAAAACAGGAGCTTTGTTTCTGTGAGTTTATGTGTTTGTTCCTCATTTGAAACCATTGTCTTCTGTGCATAACATCATAATCCTGTCTACTGCAAAGAGGAGTTATATCACAAAGGTTGCTCTATTTTATGAAAGAATAAACTTTAGTATAGATAAACTTTGAAAAGTGGCAGACAAGTCAGGGAAGGAGATGCTGCAGGTGTGGCTTCTCTGAGAAGCTGTCAGAAGGATTCCAGATGTCCAACACAAAAATGCCAGCTCAGTCCAAGATAGACCAAGCCCATCAGCCACAGCAGTAGCACCACTGGGATAACAGAGTTAATAAAGAAGGAGAATCCTAAATAACAGCAAATACCAGCCAGAGAAATGATAAGAACATATGATGGAAACAGCCCTGCAGACACTCAGTTCACTGGAGAAGGAGGGGCAGGAGGTTCTCCAGGAGCCAGTCCAAAGATTCCCCTGCAGCCCATGGAGGTCAGCAGGGGAGCAGAGATCCTCCTGCAGCCCCACCAGAGCAGGTGCACACTGTGGAGAGCCCACACTGGAGCGGGCTCCTGGAAGGACCTACGGATCCATGGAGAGAGGAGCCCATGCTGGAGAAGATTTGCTGGCAGGACCTGAGACCCTGGGGGGGACCATGCTGGAGCCACCTTTTCCTGAAGGAATGCACCCCATGAAAGGGATCTGCACTTGGGCAGTCTGTGAAGAACTGTAGCCCATGGGAAGGTTCCATACAGGAGAAATATAATTTCCCCTGGATTAGACAGAATTGCATGTGAGATTAATTACTGAATGGTAGCCCTTATTTCAATGCACAAACTTTTGTTGTACTTTCACCTCCATTTTGTTGATGGAAGGGGCATGATAGAGTGGCTTTGTGGGTAGCTGGTGGCCAGCCATGGTCAGCTCACCACAGCTATTTTGGTATGAATAGAAATTGTAAACTCAAAAATTAAAAACCTTATTATTAAAAATCCATTAGGCATTTTTCTTCTTTAAAAAAAATACCTTAAATCTGAACAATGTAGTATGTATTTTGAATACAGACTTACTGGCTGTAGTTTCTACTTCCTAAAGATATTATTTTTAGCTAATATTTTTCATCATACATATATTGTTGATAATAAACATCTCCTAGAACAAAAATGCAGACAAACACATCTACATTTTTCCATCTTTTCAAACCTGATTTATAATAAATCCTTGAACCTAGTTATGAAATATGTAGCTCGGACTATTTTCTTGCTTGTTATACTCACTGTAGCAAAATATACTTGTTAAGGTTAACATGGTAGCTTGAGCTTCATAGAATTTTAGATATTCTCTAGTTCAAAATGTTTCAAGAACAAAAATCTGGAGGGTAGCATCATCCTTATAAATTAAAAAGAACATAGTAATTCCACACTCTAAAGCATTTGAAAATTTTCCCAGATAAAGGATGGTTGGCAGCAAAGGTAAACGAGGGAGAAGGAAGAGAGTCCTAAAATTTTCCTCCCTTTCTCTGCAGGTAGTTTTGTGAAAGTTTTGGTCACCACATCTTTAAAGGCAGATGGCAGAATGTTCAACAGATGAGATGCTTACACAAATCAGTAATGTTAAATACATGATCAATCATTGGCTACATTTAGAGAACTCAGGACCTTAGGATTTTGCTTGGGAAGTTATTGTGTGGAATTTGTGTTAACATTTCTCTGAGGTATTAAAATCTACAGGATATGGTTAATAGCTACTGATCTTCTCATCACCTCATATGATACGCAAAGTAATTCAGTATCTCAACTAAAGTCTTGCAAAGTCTCTGAAGGCTAATAAATACTTTCCAATTCCTTAGATTTATTTGTTTACACTAATTTAAATAGCTAGAGATCATAAAAGATAACCCTTCATTCTCCATACCATCATGACATTTCTGAATGAGAACTGTCATAAAAGAAGATGCTGCAGCATTTCAAATCTTTATGACAGTGTCTGGCTGACTGTTCTTTTAACAGCTTGCTGGTTTCCTAATGATCCCTCTTTCTGTTTTATTTCTTCAAACCCATTTATTCCCAGGTTGGTATTATTTGCCAAGGACATACACTTTCTCTTTGTGCAATATGCTTCCTTTCAAAAACTGAATGAAATTATAAGATTTATTAAAATTATTTTTTACAATAAATATATTTCTATGTGTAGAAAGACTTGGTAACAGTCAGAGGAACAATTTCACGATGTTATTGTGAAATATTACTGCCCCAAAAATTTGGATGTTCAACCACTTAAGTACAAGATATTTGATCTTTATAGAAGAAAAAATAAAAATGGATTATAATCCGTATTCTTATCCAATAGTATTCTTAGGCAACAGTGGGACACTTCAGGCTTACTAAACTGAATCTACAGTTTGAAGACACAATGTCTCTGTGACTTGGAAGATCAGCACAATACCTAGCAAACCCTGGAATATTTGAAGAAATTTGTTATCATGCTAGAGAAACAATCTAGTAATCTTATGGTAACTGTCTTTAAGGATAAAGGTACAGGCAGGTTTACAGGAAGGAAGAAGAAGGAAGAACCTCTTTAATTAGACCAGTTGACATAGTTAGAGAAAACAGGTGCATAAGTTCTTCTTCAAATCCTGAAAATTTGCATGTTTGAAAGCCTGTCAGCCATTCAAGCTACATCAGCTAGTTTTTTAAAGCTTATTACCTTTGCCAAATGAAGCATTGCTTTGACAAAATGAAGCATAGCTCACAGACTGATAACATCTCAAAAGATGGTATTATGTACTTATGGAAGTGCTGCCTGCATTTATTATTTTTCTCTGTTTATACTTACTTTTCAACCAGCTTCCTGAACTGCACCATACTCCTGCAACCACTTATGCCTCCGTTCAGCACAGAGGTAACATCAATAATGGCAAGGGCAGGGAAAATAAGTGGATTTACATTAGAAATGCTACAATTGCCTTAGAAAGAATCTTCTTTCTAATTCTTTTCCTCTAATATCTCTGTGAAGAGAAAATACCATTCTATAACTGCATTATTATTTTCTAATGCATATGAAAAATGACACCTTGATTTACTTCAGATTTTCAAAAATTAATGAAAAATAAACCCTAAATATATCAATGTACATAGAGAGAAAATATTTTCAAATTGAAAGAAAAAAAACCCACAAAAAGAAAATGTTTAATGATTTCTCCACTAGGGAGGACATAAAATCGTACTGAGTGAAAGAAATAGGTATGCAAATTACACATGCATAACTGGATGCCATTTACTTTTAATGTCTGACCTCTAATTTTCAGAAACAGTCCATTTAATTAAGGGATGTTATTGTTTTACTCCTCATTAGATCCACACTCCTAAAATAATGACTGTTCAGAACCTGATCTGTTAGACTGAGTTTCCCATTTGACTTCTTGCTTTCCAGAACTATTATGTCTGTTAGCTGTTCACAATAATCCTGAGCCATTTTAGCATACTGTCCTAAGGAAAGATTTCTCCCTCAGGCAAACAGGAAGAAAAAGCAGCTAAATTCCTTTCTTTTTAAAATTACTTTTCCTGGTGAAATCCCCCAATAAATAGTACTAGTAACAGTTACAAGAGGATATTTTAAAATATTAAATGAAGTCTTTATTTCAGAATAAAGTGGCACACACATCACATCACATTTATTTGGCCTCACCACACTTATTTGATTTCAGTGTATCTTACATAAGATAATGAAGCAGGGAGATCCTAGGACTGTAAAGCATTCATAATGAAAGCATTTCATTTCAACCAAGTTACTCATTATGTGACAAGCAATGGAGCCCAAAATAGTACTTCAGTGATGTCTTTTTTATTTCTTTTTTTTTTATTCTGTGTGATGAACCAGATAATACAAATACATCACTACTTATTCAGTACGTAGGAAAGCAAGATAGGACATCTGGAAATCTAAGAACCCAAAAGATAAAATATTGCATAGAAAGGGGGAAACCAATACCAAAATTATTCAATTTTTGCTTTGGTTTTCATATTACTTTCTTCATTTTCAATGTCGATTTAGCTGTACTGCAAATTTACCTTTCCATCATTATAATCTCCAATTGCAGCTAAACTTAAACATTCTTAAAAATTATGTCCTTGTAGTCATTTCTGTCTGAGTTTCTGGTGCTTAATTGTAGAGCCTCATCTTGAATTCCCACACTGGCACTAGCTAAGATAGAAGAAAAGGTCATAAGAAGTAGTGAGCACGGTTTCACCAAGGGAAAGTCCTGTCTGACCCATCTGATAACCTTCTATGGCAGGACAGGACAATGAGGGGAGAGCAGTGGATTTGTCTACCTCAACTTCAGCAAGGCTTTTGACAATGTTTCCCATAATATTCTCTTAGGTAAGCTCAGCAAATGTGGATTAAGTGAATGGACACAAAGTTAGATCCAGAACTGGCTGAATGCCAGAGCTGAGATGGTCATGATCAGCAGAGTAGAATCCAGTTGGAGGCCTGTAGTCAGTAGCATTCCCCAGAAATAAATTCTGGGTTTGGACTTGTTTATCAGTGCCCTGGCTGAAGGGATAGAATGTGCCCTCAGCAAGTTTGCTGATGATATGGAACTGGGGGAGTGGCTGACACACCTGGAGGCTGCGCTGCCGTTCAGTGGGACCTTGATAGGCTGAGATTTGGGCAGGGAGAAACCTAATGAGGTTCAGCAGAGGTGAGTGTTGGCTTCTGCACCTGGGGAGGAGTAACCAGCACAGGCTGGGGGCTGACCTGCTGGAGAGCAGCTCTGCTGGGAAGGACCTGGGAGCATTGGAGGATGACAAATTGCCCATGAGCTGGCAGTGCCACTTGGCCAGGAGCCCCTGTGGTGTCCTGAGGTGCATCGAGGGCACTGTGGCCAGCAGGTCAGGAGAGCTGATGGCACCCTCTGCTTGGCCCTAACGAGGCCACACCGGGACTGCTGTGTCCAGTGCTGGGCTACTCAGTACAAGAAGGACAAGGAGCTGCTGCAGAGGGTCCAGCAGAGACCACAAAGATGATGGGGGGCCTGGAGGATCTTTTATGAGAAGAGACTGTGAGAGTTGAGCCTGTTTAATCTAGAGAAGACTGAGAAAGGATCTCATCAATATATGAATATCTCAAAGGCTGTTGCCAAAAGGAGGGCACCAGACTCTTTTCTACGGTGCCTAGTGAGGAGCAAAGGCCATAAACTAAACCACAAGAAGTTCCACCTCAACGCTGAGGGTGGCAGAGCACTGGAACAGACTGCTGAAGGAGGTCATGGACTCTCTCTGGAGATATTCAAAACCCACCTGTATGTGCTCCTGTGTAATCTACTGTGTGACCCTGCCTTGGCAGTAGCGTCAGACTCAATGATCTCCAGAGGTCACTTCCAAATCTAAAGGCTGTGTGATTCTGTGATTCTGTGAAGATATAAATGAAACTATTACTTCAAGATAAATCATCCACTTTATTTTAAAGATTGGAGATACTTTGTTATTTTAAAATTTTCTGTGGAGGAATTATTGTTCTGAGTTGGAAGGGACCTAGAAGACCCACTGCAGTCCAACTCCAGACTTTTCACAGGACAGGCCAAGGAGTCATACTACATGCCTGAGAGCATTTTCCAAACATTTGTTGAACTCTGTCAGGCTTGGTGTTGTGACCACTTCACTGAAGAACCTGTGCCCAACTACCCTCTGGGTGAAGAATTTTTTTCTAACCTAAACCTCCCCTGACATTTTCATGCTATTACTTTATTGTCTAAACTACTAAGGCAAATCTCTACTCTTCCACAAATCCATAAAACCCAAATAGTGTCAGTGCCTTTAAACCCACAAAACAAGTCTGTTCTTTGTTAAAAAATCTGGAGAGGGATTGGTCTGTAGATCTAAGACAGGTAGATCTTGAGTTCCCATTTCTATGAAGAAATATCAGACAGAGAGAGACTACACCACAGAAATACTCTGCAGAAGACAAAAGCCAGTTTGGCTGGAAACTATGGAAAGTGTAGTGGGACACACATACAGAGAATTCAATAGCCTGGTGAGTAGGTTAAGCGCTTATCCATACCAAAATCCATACCAAAAATGAATAGCAAATATTCAGCCATCAAAAGTGTTTTGGCAGTATACAGTCTGAAGAATGCTATCCCATTCTCTTCAAAATTTTTTATATTTTCATGAGTCTAATCAAAATCTGTAGAGCATGTTGGATTATTTTAGGGTATATACTTTTATTTTCTGACTACAGTAGAGAAAATTTGCAGAAGTAATTTATCACTTACAGTGGAAAGCTTAACTAAAGGACCACAAGGGTCTCCTACTCTTCTCTATGCACTTATCTATATATTTTGACATTTCATCTTACTATGGACATCACTGCAAGTATTCTGTATCTTGACAGCCTCCTTAATAACAACTCACCCTCCTTCTGTACTCACAAGGGTATGTAATCAGAGTCTTCACTTCATGTAGTATGTTAAACTACGGATTACCAACAGAAAAAATAACATTTTCCTTCTTCTGAATGGAGAAATTTATAGTCTCAATCTGCTAATAGTTACCATTTTGTCACTGTATCAACTCTAGTTTCTGGTTTTGAAACTTCATCAAAAGAAAAAAAAAATTGAGAGAGATACATTCAAAGTAAAATCATGTACACTGAAATGTGGCCTAGAATGAGACATTATAAAATTTTTCAGGAAAAATTTCTCACATTCTTCAGGAGAAGAAATGAATAGTGGTGATAAGGAAAATTCCCCAAATCAAAGTTGTCTGTGCACTGGAGCTCAGTATCCTCAGATTATTTTTACCTTCTGGTTCCAAAGGCCAGTGCCCCCATGATACCCAATAACAGACTACACCACTTTCCAACATGATTCACCAATTGTATATAATTCAGCCTTGTTAATATCTCACTCTTACAGTTGCAGCATGTGCCTTGCATCTTCCTTTCCTTAGAGGGAGAGAATAACGTCCTTTTACCTCATTTTCCATCCAGTTTTTGTGTAACCTGTCTCAGATTATCACTAAAATCAGAATCTTTTTTCAAGGGCAGAAGAATAATAAATTCTTTTATGTTTCCTCCATATTAATTATAATTTGTGCTCTGCATCCACCTCTAAATGAAGTATGAATCCCTGGAAAAATAATTAAGTGTGCATTTTTAAAAGCTAGGTAATACCAGTGACCATGTAACTTACTGGAGGCACTAAAAGATCCTGCTGTGCATAAGCATCTGAAGAAAGTCTGTGAGGTCTACAAGAGATCCTATTCTAAAAGGTACACAGGAAGGCAGAGGCGATCTATCATGCCCCATAGCTTTGAAAAATTGATAATATTTGACACTGAGATTATGACACTACAAGGGCATATTATCAAACATTTTGAAAAGTGTGATTTACCACAGCCCTGACAGCATCCCTACCCAGTGCTCATTTGTACTGCCTAGCTGCATCCCATGACATCTCTGATCATGTCCTCACCGAGTCAAATAAAAGCTCTGGAGACACCGAACATGCTGAGATTAGAGAGATTAGAAGCAGACGCGATGCACCAAATATTGAGTAATATCACATATTTGACTGATTGTTGAACTTTGTTCATTTACAGCCAAGTTTCTGTCGCGTTTCCTTCTCCTCAAGATTTATGTCCTTATTTGCATGTTAATGTACTTTGAGTCAGAGCAGATACTCAGTAAGCAGATATGGAATAAAAGCCCCTTTAAAAATAGACCATGAAATGCACTCTATGCCTGTTTGTGCAAGCTGTAAAGATAATGTTGCAGACTACATTCATAACAAGTTTGATACTGAATGTATTTTGAATATGACAATGTGATAATATGAGTGGCAGTTCAAGCTTGTTCTTATCTCATTCTCCCTTTCTCAGTAACAATCATGAAACTCAGACTTGGCCTTTTAATGGGTTAGATACACCTTATCACAATATTTAAAGTACTCTGCCAAAGCCAAATTTAAGAGGCCAGATGGTACTTCATGAAGAGAAGCTGCACAAAATGTGGCTGAATAAAAAAGTTCTTGACAAGAATATGTTTCTTGTGAAAGAATATTAGGTACAAGACTAGGACAAGAAAATGGGACATTAAGAAGGCTTTTATTTTTGTTGTTCTGTAGGATTAATGCTTAAGGCATATCAAGAGCATTTGATTTCTGCTTTTGAAAGGAAAAAGCATGGTGGGGGGAAAATGGTGGATTTTCTCTTGGTTAAATGTATAAATGGCTTACCAAACAAACTGGTTTCCTTAAATGCCAATCTGATAAATACACTTTACTTGTTTAAACTTTTCAATTGCTAATTTATTTCCCTTTCTCCTCTCACAGATCAATTGCATGTCTAGTTTTTGTCTGTTGTTTAATTAGATTTAGGCTTTTCAGAGTACACAGAAGAAAAAGCAAGATAGCTAAACTGGTCTGGCAGAACAGAAGAGGCATTCAGTACAGCTGTGCCAGAGTCTGGAGTTTTATTCCTTGTCAGATTTTCTTTCTGTGCACTTGTACAGACTGAGAGGTTGCCCTCTAAATGCTAAATTAACTCTAGTTGAAGACAAAGCTAACTGTAACCATAGCAGAACAAGAGTTCTCAAGTTTTTTTTAAATGGAAGTTTCTATTTGCAGAGGAGATAATATTTTATTGACATTCTCTTGGTATTCTTACAATACTGGAAATAACAGTAAAATTTAATATAGCCTTTTGGAAGTAGGAAAAATTTTTAATGGAAAAACACTTCAAAATACGGTAAGACTATGGTGATGGATAAATCTTTCCAGACAGTAAAATATACTCAGAGAAAAAGCTGCAGGATTACTTAACCTATACTCACTTTCAACCAAAAATATAAACAAGCTAGTTTCTTTGGCTCTGTGATGTAAAAGAAGCCTGATTCAGAAAAAGGAAATATAAGAATTGCAATTTTATAAATAACCTTGGGTGCTTATTCAGAAAGAAGGAAGATTTCTGAGCTTCTGGGAAATAAAATCACCCAGAAACCACAGTCATGGGAGAAATTTGTTATTCACTTTGAAATAACCCAAGAAAATATTGTAGCCAACAGCAGCTCAGGTAAATCAACAGGCAATAAATTCTTTCCCATTCCATTAGGGAAAAAATTCTGCTACTGAATATCAGATCCATAATATTTTCCAACCCTGGTTTTGGGTTTGTCAATAAGATCTCATACAAGATAATTATTTTTTCTATATGCCTAGGAAATAACCCCCTTTAAGTTTTCTGATGAATGCTTTTATAAGGTTACATGTAAACAAAGGTATCAGGAGAGAGAAGTTCTGCTCATTTAGGTGCTTGGAGCTGTCAAGAAGGTAGATTAGGTGCAGCACACAAAATAAATTTTTGAAAGGATCCCTACCTAAGGACAAATGGTAGTCATTAGAGGAGCCTAAAGTCTAGTTCAAAGGATCTCATTAGGCCTCGTCTGCTGACAGGCTCATCAGCTGATTGCAAAGAAAAGTTGCTCACAAAAGAAGAAATCATAACCTAACCATGAAGAAATGCCAGTAAGCCAAAAATTCTCTGATGGCTTTGAGGAAGCCCATACCTTTCTTCCATCCTTAATACTGGTTTCCAAATATGAACTTAGAGGCAAGAATTTTGTGGACTGCAAGAGACTGAAGCCAAGAGTTGATAGGTTAAATTTCCTTTACCTGTGTGCCCAAGATGCCTTTATCTTGCTTTAGTACTGTTGAAGCATATAAATCTTATAGGTATAAGGATCTTGGATTGCTTCTGGAGATGTTTCTATTAAGTTTTCCACTAAGTGTGCTGGAGCAGATGCACAAAGGGCCACTCCTATAAGTACGCTGGCATACTTAGCCAAATAATTAATTCACTGCAGAAAACTGTTATTTGACAAAGGCCCTGTTGAGATAGCTGCTTCAGGCTGCATTACTTTCAAAACAACAGCTTTTCTGCATTTTCTGCAACTGTATGTACGTTTTGCTGCTCATGATTTATACATATCAAATAAAATGCCTAGGTCTTTTCTGTTGACACTGTAACTTGATTAATCGAGACTTGTTGATTTTTCAGTCCTTCAAGTTCTGCCTTAAAAGAAAAGAACTCAAGATTGAGCTTTCAGTTATGGATGCTTGCTCACAAAATGTCACAGTAACAACTTCTTCACACTCTCAGCAAGCCAGCACTTCAGAACACATTGGAAATTTTGGTTCAAGACTGAAGAAAAATCATGTACTTATATTCCTTTCCCAACTTTTCAGATTCTTTTTTCACCCTTTACAACTTTCCCCAAGATCCTGAAATACCCTCTGGATCTTCTGAAGTGGAATTCATATAGTATTGGTACTGCTAGCAGTACTTAAAAACACAGGTTTTAAAGTGGGTTTGCTACTACTTAGGAGTGAAATTTGTCAGGCTTGCCTTGCTTGAAATAATTTTGACCAGTCTGTTGCTTTGCTCTAGTTTGTTTAAATGTAGCATATTTTTTCCGAATGAACAAGCGGATAAACCTAATTAATTTTCCTTTTATTGATCTCTGTATGCTGTAAGAATAATTTTATAAAGACACTAATTAACAGGTAGTTGTTCCTGCAAAGTGAAACATTCATGTCACTGGGATAATGATGGAGTGCAGCAGAACATGGGCCTGGTCAGTAGCAAGTACCTTGAGCTAAGAACACCACAGCAAAGGGATTATGAGACTGGAATGACAAGAAAATGGACACAGGCAGGCACTGGAAATCTAGAAACTGGAAGGCTAAAATCAACTTGCAGACGCAAAGCTTGGTAAAAGCAGTTTTAGGGGTAAAAAATAAGAGAAAAACAACATAGATAAAAAAAACACCTAAAATAAGTTCAGGTATAATGAGAGCTTGCAGATCAGAGACAAAAAAGCAAGGTATGGCACTTGTTAGTGAGTAAATACACAAGATCCCAAATGGATCCTAGAGTACAGAAGAAAAAAATTACCATTATGATCATACTTCTCCCAACAATGGGTTCAGAACTTTGACAGCAGACTCCAGACAGTACACTCCACACAATTAAATCATTCAACTTAGAATCCAGAAGAATATTGGAAGAGTAACCACACCACCAGCATAAAATCAAATAAGCAAAGAACAACAAAAAACTACCTGCTGGCACCATATTTGAACTGCTGGGTCCACTTCTGGGCACCTCAGTACAAGAGACACATGGACCAGGACTGAGTTTGTTAAGGGAGCATGAAGGTGATAGAGCTTCTGAAGAATCTGCCCTGCCATGAGAGACAGAGAGAGCTAGGATTGCTCAGCCTGGCCATGAGTACAAAGAGTTCCTAATGGGAGTAAGGAGGACAGAGACAAAACCTTCTCAGTGGTGCTCATGGTCAGGACAAGAGACAACAGGCATGAATTGAAATACAGAAAATTACAATTAAACATATGAAAAAAAATTTCACCATAAGAGAAACACAGGTTGCACAGGGAGGCTGTGCTCTCCATCCTTGGAGATACCCAAAGCCCAGTGGGACGTGGCCCTGAGCAACCTACCTCAGTCTGCTCTGAGCAGGCCAAATGGACTAGGTGCTCTTCACAGGTGCTTTACTAATTCAGTCATCTGTGAATCATATGTGAATCTGTGATTCTGTGAAAAGGGGAAGTGCGTAAACAATTTTTAACAGCTTTCTTTCTATATGACTACTTTTTTTTATTATTTAATAGTTACATCTGGACCAATAATATGTCAGTGGTGAAACTGTTTAGATGTTAATGATAAATTAGTTTACATATAAGGTGTTTTCCTATAAGAAGGTTTTGAGCATTTCCAAAGTGCAAATGTAGTGTGCATGGAGTGCAGTCAGTGACTAGTTATGTATTCACTAAGAGAGCTCATTTTGTTAGGGACTGTACTTATCACCTCTTCACTTCTATAGAGTGATTAAATCTTCTTTTTAAAGGGTTATGTTTTAGTTTGTTGAAGGTCGGTCCAGTTACATAGACTGTTCCAGCTGTAATACAATGTGACTAGCTAGCAAAGAGTTTTTAGGAAGTTTGTTACCCTTATTCACAACTCGGAGCAATGATGGTAATTCTCAGGTTGCAGCAATAACTGGAGCATATTTTATTAGGTTTATGTTGCATGTGAAGTAGCCTTCTAGTTGGTATTTTTGGGAGGAAATGTTTTGGGGTTTTTTTGTTTGGTTGAGGGTTTTTGTCTTTTGGAAGGTTTCCTGGCTTTTTTTACTGGACTGGAAACAGATTTTTCCCTAGTTTGGAAAACACAACTGTCGAATACCATGAAGCAGCTCTGAGTTGCTGTTTGTTGCCTTTGGCTAGAAGGGTGGGTGACACTGAAAGATCTCATAGAATCCTCAACGACAAAGTAAACACAGAAGAAAATGAGAACTTGTAAGTGCCACAGAAAGAACAGAGAACTCACTGGCCAGGAAAAATAAAACAAACATTTCAAAGCCTCAGAACGAGAGACAATTTTAATTAAAACTATAATGTCCTGTGGAATAGAAGTCGAAGTCCTCCCAATTGGTTTATTTTTTGGTTTGTTTTTTTTTTTTTTTTTGCTATTTACACAGAAACCAGGTGGATTTTGTAGCCCAGAAGGTATCAGAACATTGCAATGAAAGACGGGAATCTCAGAACAGAACAGATATGAAAAGCTCTCTATGAAAAGTTCTGGCCAGCAGGTATTTTGTTGTGAACCAGCATTAGCCTCAAAGTGAGCATCATACATAATTTCTGTGTCATACTGAATGCTGTAACTACCTTGCCAGAAAAATAAGAGGTCAATGAGGATGAAAAAGAGATGCAAATACTTATACATCTTGTAAACAAACAGTCTGGAATTGTTCCACTAAACACAACAGAACTGATCATAATTGGTAATTTCTGATTCAAAAGGTAATGTCATTATTTTGTCAGTCTTTGCTTCTGTTCACAATACCAAATTACACTTGCAAACGGGGAATTATTTTTCTACCACAGAGCTTTTTAATTTTTAATGTTTCATCCATGTATTTTAGATTACAATACATATTTTCTGGTTAGCAGCAGAATGGATATGTTTCTATGATATAATATATAAGTGTACAAGACATAAAAGGGCTTTTACAGGAAATGTGGTACTGTGTAACAGCAGTGATGCTAAACCCTGGTGCTTCAGTCAGCAACCAAATACTAAAATCTGAAAAGGGAAGAATTGCAATGTTTGCCTGGGGTTAAGTGGGCCAACCATCTGGTTTTAAATATAGCAAGACACTCAAATTTGCTGTTTATATTATCATGAAAGCAAAAGCAGCTGCAGTAGAACAGGTAGGATATTTGAGACTGAGAGACTAACTGGCTTGTAGAGTGTTGGAGTACTGCTGATGAGTCTTTTAAGAATAAAATCAATGCTCATGCAGAAGCAATTTCTGTCTCTGTCAGTCAATTTCACCCTGGATAAAACCAAGCAATGTTCAAAGTACTTGCTATTGCTTCTGTCAAAAACTAAAACACTGAAACTCATAATTAATTGTTGTGTTTAGTGAAATATTATATGAGCCTAGCCAGTCACAGCAATAGGCAAGAATACCAGTTTTGACTTCTTTCAGTATTGGCATTTTTATCACATCTCATCAAAGGGACCCCATGTCTTTGCCCCCCCTCCTATTACAGCTCTCATGCTGGGTCTCCATGATGAGAGTCATACTCTAACCAATCAATATCTGCTACTCCTGCTTCTAGCTGAAGACTAGTGTAGCACATCACCTGTCTTCCTGTTAATTAAAGGGGATCCTACTTGTGACATTTATAAAACAGATTAAAAGATGATGTAAGATGAAAAGGCTTTTGTTAACCTGCAGCTTCAACTCAGCTCTTCACCATGGGAATTTTCTCAAATCCAACTGTTTTACATACAATATAAGAAGAAAATTGAGCCGTAAGGGGACAAAGAGTCAACTGACATGACAACTAGTGGATTCCTTACTGAAGAGGGAGCCTCCCTAAGAGCTGGCCAGATGGAAAGAGATCCAGTGCAGTGTCTCTTCTCCCAGATTTCACTATTAAGCCCCTGAATATTAAGCAACTTTGTCCACTGAGGCTATTGCCTAAGGAAGTAAATGACTAGGACTGTTCTCTGATGTCCAAGTAACTTGTACAGAGCTGCTCACATCATATATTAAATTCCTAAGTCTTTGAAAATAAGATGACCTCAGTAAACTACTTCAAATGCCCCTAGTCTTTTTGAATACTGAAAACTGGTACAGTATAAGCAGTAGAAACTTAAGTGTATAGGAACGTTCTTTCACTGACACAGTTGATTACAATAAGAACCAGTGATTATTTTCAGAAAATAGGAACCAACTGAACTGGTTTGGTCTAAAAAATTCCCACGGAATAGAGCAGGAAATGATGCTCTATTAGAGCATCTAATAGAGTGATGATGACCTCTATTTTCTGAGGCACAACTTTCCCTCTTTCTATTGATGGTAGTTTGTAACATAAAGAATAAAAATTCTGAGGCTAGGAGAACTTAGCTTTAGCATGCACACTTCACACTGCAAAATGCAATTAACTCATATTTGCCAAGATGTCTATTTTGTATACATAGCACAGAAACCCATGAGTTTCAACCTTTTCAAGAGTTTGCAATAAACCAGATAATTTATAAGAAAGATTATCAGTTTTGGACTTAAATATGGAGAATCTCTGATTTCTTTAAAGACAGCGAAAATCAGTAATTGAAACTGAGAAGTTGGCTTCAAACTCCTTTTCTGATGTAGTGAGACTGCACTGTAATGTTCAGTACACCACAGCTCCTAGGTGTGCACACTGTGAACCCCTTTCAGACATATGAAATGAGTAAATCTGAGCAGAATATTTTTATGAGTTCTTCTTTCGTGTTTTCCTCCCTAATGTTCTCTGAACATAAGGACTATTTCAAGATAAATTACTTTTTCATCCCTTCCTAACCACTTCTATAGTCTTACTGAGGTCAACATGTCTGAAAAATAGATGGGCTAAAAGGAACAAAAACAAACAACACAAAAACCCCACAGATTTGTGAACTGTCTACACTTTCCATCTTCCATCATAGAAGTCTTTCTATGGCTAATGTGCCTGATACTTTTCCTGTTCTGTCAGTGACACAGTAATCCCTTCTCATGTCCCCAGAGGTGTTTGCATTCTCAAAGAGTTGGTAGATCTTCAAGGTCCACAGAAAACAAGCTGTGCTGAAGTCTTTTGACATTGCAGTTCATCAGATGATCAAAGTCTTCATTTGAAGCACTCTGAGAACTATTCATATAGTGACAGGTATTCAACAAATTCTTCTCATCTTTCTTCTCATCTCAAGTGTGCACTGTAACCACAGAACTCATGAAAAAAAAAAAGGAGAGATATTAATCCAAGGGAAATTTTATGATCATACAAGTCTCTATCCCCACATTAAGAGATTGAGGTTGCAGTTGGAGATGGGTCTGACAGTCTCAGAAAAGGTTTTAGTTTCTTGAAAATAAGAAAAATTATTTCTACCACCAGCATTTCTTCTTTGCTTTCCTGTAGTTAATTTGTAAGTGTCTCATTGGTAAAAGGTAAGGCTCCTGTGCTTGTGTATCTAATTCCTGAGAACTTCTCAGGCAGGGATAAAATGTACCTAAAAGCTAGGTTCTGCTACCACAATTTCCTCTGGGAATCTTAACCTTAACACCTACTTCTGCCCTCTTCATGACACATCTTTTTGGAGATTCTCTGTATGTCAGTGGATCTTGTCCCTGCATAGCCTGGCAAACCACCAGGGAGAAGCTCTATCATGTGCCTCTTTCAAGTTTGCAGATCAAGTTCATGACAGGTTATCCTAGAAGTAAAATTAATTATTCTTTTTGCATGATATCTATTACAGTGGGAAAACAAACATGTAAATGCCAAACAGTTTCCAGTAGAATAGAGTAGAAGTCATGACCTCTTTCGGTTTGGGAGCACACTTGAACCATCCATTTGCAGTGCATAAATTGCAAATATCTGATGTGGTATTGACTGATATAACCAAGCAGATTTGTAGCACTCTCTAATATTTCACACACAGCTGAGCTTTACTGAATTTTCTCAAGTATTCAAAAAATTACTGAAAGCCTGAATGAATGCAAAGTAGCGCACGGCCATTCCCCATCAGATGGTTACCAACAGTGTGACAGATATATTAAGCAGAGATAATTACTGCTTATAATCCAAGAGACAGGATTTTTTTTGATGCATATGTTTGTTCATGCAATGATTACCATGTATAAGAATGCGTATACAAGGCAATAACAGATTTCTTCCCTTTGGGAATGTTTGTGAGTCATATTATAATAAAAATGAGTTCTTTTTGCACATGTACATAAAAATGCCACTTATTAGGTAAATTCAGTCTGCCCAGCATTAACTTACCTCTGTTGTTGAAAAACACTTCAACATAAGGCTCCCAGGTCCACACTGCGGGGGTGCAGTTGAACGACTTTCTTATCACTTACATAAAAATAAATTAATTAAAATGGAAGTGATCATGAATCAAGTCTATGAAGAAATTGTTATCCACATAAACTGTCTTAATATAGCCTAATTTATGCAGAAAGTCTATCTAATTACCATAGCACATTGAGATTTCTTGGATGGCACAAACATTCAAAATAAAGCGGAGTGATTATCTAATTAATGTTTAATTGTAACTACCAGTTACTGTCCATCATTGTCAAGTCTCTGGGTGCATACGCCTCTTTTTTTGCTTGTCAAAACATAAAAGTTCCAAAGACTTACAAAAGGGTTTGGGATATTTGGAGGGGGTTTTTTTGGTTTGCTTTTTTTTTAAAGCACAAAGGAAGGCAAGCTCAGTGAAAAAGAAAAACCTTCTTTGTTCTGCTAATCCACAATTCATGGACATCCCAGATATTCGGCTTTGCCATGTCTTTGGAGTGGAGCTGTGCTTTCGAATTTTTAAATTCCTCTCCCATAGGATTATTTAGTTCCTTCACTAAGAATTTCAAAATAAATTTTAACATTTTCTATATATTTTTAAAATGTGATGTATTTGTTTACTCTAATTAAAACAACTTTACACTGTAATATACATGAAATATGAAGCGAGGGCTTCAAAACAAACCAAACATTATGAAACAGTTACTTAAGCATCTTGATAGAACCAGTTTAAAAATATATAAAATTTCAATTTTTTTTTAATTCTTGAGTTTTATTATAATTATTATCATATATTTTATAAGGGAGAATGTGAAAGCAAATTTGGTTTAAAATGTTATAAAATACATCTAGGCTGGTTTTATTTAATTAATTAATTCACTATAGTTAACATCAGTCACTGAGTCACAACTCTTGAGACAAGTGGTGCAAAAGGCACTCATAAGACAAAAGTAGAATTCAAGGTTCTATTCCTGGTAAGATCTTGGCTGGTTAATATTAATGCTTCCCAGGTGTGCGAAGTCTTATTTATTATAAATGTCTGAGTACAGCTGAGCTGTTGAACGACGCTCTGAGGCCTGTACTTTAGGAGGATTCACAAACTGCATTTTCCTCAGCCTAGTCAGGTAGACAAGAAATGCCCTACACAGATTGCAGTTAGCACCAAACTGAGGACATGGTGGGTCATCACCTCATTTTAAAACAGTACCAAGAATGCACACTTCAGCTGAAGGAGGTAGAGGCCTAACCCTCTTCTCCTTGACAATGTTCATATCCATTGCTCCATTCCAGCAGAAGGAAAGGCCAGCACATAAGCCCATGAGCTATTCTGAATAAGGGTATTTTCCATACCCCTCTCATTATGTGCACTCAGGTACAGCTGTTGCCTGATTTCTGGGGTGTCTACCCAAAGGGATCTCATGCTCCCCATGCTCATAAAAGTTGCTGCATAGTCAAATGAAAAGTCCATCTAGCACAGAAGCCTGCTTGCCATACTAGCCATGTACTGATACTTTGAGAAAAGTAATACAAAAGGTGTCTAAGGCTTTTCTTTAATACTTTCCCCACTCCAACTATTTTTAACATAATAAAATCATGTAGTCATTTACCACTTTTTAGACCATAGCCAGGGCCATCACTTTTGTAACTGTAGAGTTCTTAAAGAAAAAAAAGAAATTGTTTTAAAAAAATAACTTACAGAGCTAAGCCATTAAAACACTAGAAAAGAAAATCCCAAGGGTTCAGTGAGCCTTTCTTGAATATGTACATTCTGATATGTTCATGTCCATGCTGTAGTGCAAATTGAGTGACAAATGGAAGCAAGCAGTAATTATTCCTCTCAATAAAGGAGTAGCTTGAAGTACATTAATAATTACCGAGCCATCTAATATTTTACTTACATCAGGTAAATTATGAGCAAGGCAAATTACTAGGATGTCTCCTCTATAATCAAGAAGAATATTTAGTGACAGTGTTTATTATTATCAAAACCATCTTCATTGAACAACTGCACTAGTGACAAATTATATTTATATTGGTATTGATCACACTTATTATTAACCATGACAACAGTAATATTATTAGTATTAATCACAGCTATTGTTATGCATTTGCATGGTACTTGACAAATATATGCTTAAATACCTTGAACGAGTTTTTTTCCTTTAATAAATTCAATAATATCCACCATAATCAGTCCAATATCTACCCTAAAAACTCACAATCAGATTAAGCAAGAGAAAAAATAAATAGAGAGTGATAATTTAGGTGATAGAATATCTGAGGAACTACTGGGGAGAATGGAAAATTAGGAAGAAGACCTGAAAGAATTTTGAGATTTAATAGAGCACTGGAAGAAAAGAAAAAAGCTTAAAAAAAAAATAACTATAGAGGAAAGCAAATAGAGAATGGAGAATGGTAGAAGCAACAAAAACAAATCAGGAAGAAAAGGACAAAAAGAGACGAAGTAGGGATATGAAGGTGGTAATTTGCCATGTCAGCCAGCCAAAAGCTAATTTACTGCCACTGCCTTTGTAAACACTTAACTCCTGCAAATTGTGGGTAGTTTTAGTTCATTCATTCATTCCCTAGGGTACTCACTATAGGCTGAACACACAGACATACAAGATGATGACCTGCAGCAACCTGAAATTGCTGATTTGCTGCCCTGTATCTTGCATGTATGTGTGACCTTTCAGATGCTTTGGACGACCCTTTGTCCTGCTGATAACCCTGCATGACACAGCATGACCTGTGTGGCCATACTTGCTGGGTAAACAATTCAATAAGTTAACATTTGGCTAAGATAGCACCTGCCAATTTCTCCACTGTGGACAAGTTAAATGGTTTATAGAACCAAGGAATAAACATACCATTTGTTCAAATAAAACAGCTGTTTTCCTACTTCCTCAGCAATTTTATGTGCCCACCCTACATAATTACAAAACCATAAAGTAAACTATATTGGAAGGGATTTCCTGAGGCCATTCTGCTCCTGCTCAAAACAAGGCAAATCAAGCAGGTGGCTAAGGGCCATGTTCAGTGAGGATTTGAGTACCTCCATAGAAGAAGAATCCACAACTTGTCTGCACAGCCTGCTCCAGTATTTGACTAATCTCACAATAAGAAATTTTCTTCCTCTGCTATGAGGAAGTTATAGGCAACAGCAAGGTCTCCTCACAACTTCTCTTCTCAAGGCTGAATAGATTCAGCCCTCACAGTCCCTCCTTGTACTCCAAGTACTGAAGTCCCCTCACTGGCTTGGTGACCTCAGTATGTCAATGCCTTTCTTGTACTGGAAAGCTCAAAACTGAAATGAAGTGTATTTTCAAAAAAAACCAAAAGTATATTACCTCACCTTGCATATGACCAAAACTCTCAGGCCTCTCTGAGTCATGTCTCATTTGCTCTACTCACAAGACTTAAGGTTCAGGTGAAATTTCTTGCAAATTCTTGAACTGGAAATGGCATCTGACTGGAAGTGACATTGGAAAGCAGCTAGCTTTCCAATCTGGTTGTAGAAATACAGACTAGAAAGTATGAGTTTGAATCAGTAGACCTTCATGGCCTAGACTGTGGGCTTTGGAATAAAATGGTTAAGCAGCCAAAGTTCATGTAAGGAGATACTTGATTTTAAGAAGCATAGAGAGACATGGAAAATTCTTCAGGTGCAATGCGCAGCTATAGAAGCATAGAATCGTTTTGTTTGGAAGGGACACTTAAAGATCATCTAGACTTACACCCCTGCAATAAGCAGGGACAACTTCAACCGGATCAGGTTGCTCAGAGCTCCATCCAACCTGACCTTGACTGTTTCCAGGGATGGGACAGCTATCATATCTCTGGGCAACTTGTTTCAGTGTCTCACAACCCTCGCCCCCCAAAAAATTAATTCCTTATATGTAGTCTAAATCTACTCTCTTTTCATTTTAAACCATTACCATTTGTCATATTACTACAAACCCTGATAAAAGGCTTGTCCCCATCTTTCTCATAAGCACCCTCCAAGTACTGAAAGGCCACAAAAAGGTCTCAAAGCCTTTTCTTCTCCCAGCTGAACAAACCCAACTGTCTTAACCTGGTCTCGTAATAGGGGTGCTCCATCCTTCTGACTATTTTTGTGGCCCTCCTTTGTACTCTCTCCAATAGGTTCATGTCCTTCCTGTGCTGGGGACCCCAGAGCTGGATGCAGCACTCCAGGCTGTGTCTCAGCAGAGCACAGTAGAGGGCCAGAATCACCTCCCTTGACCTGCTGGCCACGCTCTTTCTATGCAACACAGGATTTGATTGGCTTTTTGAGTTGCAAAAACACATTGCCAGTTCATGCCAGTTTTTCATCCACCAGTACCACCAAGACCTCAGCAGGGCTTCTCTCAGTCCATTCATCACTCATCCTGTACCGATACCAGTGTTTGACTGACCCAGGTGAAAGACTTCTCAAGCTTTACCAGGTCTCAGTCAGGTCCCAGGTTCTACATGCAGACGAATATGTGAAAAAATACAATTCCAGCTTAGAAATTTTAGAAGCCAAATACTCATTCCAGAAGCTACTCTGAACTCCATAAGCTGTAAGCTTTTATATATTTCTGAGGCCACCCAGCCCTGAAACTGTAAAGATCAATAGATCTTGACTGAGTTATAAATTCACAAAGGCTGTGCACTTATGAGCCATGTAGTTCTTCTATGAGGAGTTACCATGAGCTATTGCAACTCCTGAACTAACAATGTAGTGGAAATAACAATAAATGTCCTCCCAGCACACATTTCTTCCTTTCTCGTTGATGTGCATTTATTGTAAATACTTTTGAAGGTCTCCAGTTGGGAACCAATACTGTTCTCCTTATGCCTATCAATTCCCTATAGCATATCTACACTATTCAACATTTTTAACTCTCACACAGCAATTTTGCCCGAACTGTGACAGTGTTATAGCTGACCATTCCAAAGAGTCATAGAAAAGCATATGAATTCCTTTGTCAAAGAATAACAGTTCCTATATATATATATATATATATATATCACAAAAAGGGCAAAAGTGTAGTGTAGTCCTTATATCTCTCAAGCATCTAAACGCTAAATTGGTTATAAAAGCTTTTGGCCCAGCATGAGCGAGACATTATTTACGAAGCCAACAACAGATAATAGCACATGCCTATGTTCTCAGTTCCAAGCCTGACCGTGAGTAAAAATGTGAGAGGCACAATCATTCATCCACCTACTAAGACTAAATCACTGGATGAAATATCAGTTATTTATTTCTATGGTGCCTAAGCTTTCATTGCAGCCTGTAAAAGAGAGCTCTCAGAGCTCAGCCTAAAGAAGACTTGTTCATCTGCCCAGATGAAAAGCTGCTTCAGCTGCACTACCTGTATTAATTACATCCCCCTGAAATGTGTAATACGCAGCTCACACATAGATATCTTCACTGCAGAGACTGTTTAGTCAGGAGTCTGAACATGGAACTGAACCCTAATTTTTTTTCTTCTCTCATTTTTTTTTTCTAACAAGAATCAAACTCCAATTTTTTGGTGCTCTCCTACATAAAAATGTTACCATATGGAATCCAGTTGACATTTAAGCAATAGATCAGAGTTGGATTCACCTCAATTTTAAGTTTATGCTACTTAGATGTCAACAGATGAGAGCTTCACTGTAGGCTCTCCTAGTACTCTTATAGCAACATTCCCTTGATCTGTTTTAGAGAGATATTTTAGGATGAGAATATTTATATTTATTATATATAATTATATATATATTATATATAAATTTTATATATATATATAATATATATATTATATATAATTATATTTATTTCTTTACATTATTTGTAAGAGAGTTTAGGATAAATAGGTCAAGCCTGCCAATGACAAATATCAAATGGTGCAGAAAACTGTAAATATTTCCTCTGTTCCCTGAGAAGAAATGAAGCTTTGAAAGCAAGGTCACATATTGAATATATGTCTTCAAAAAGCTCTTCAAAAAGAGCTAATTTCAGTGTCACTGTCTGGTTCATGGCTGAACATAGCTAATCTGCAGCTTCCTGAGGATTTAACATAGGAGAAAAAGTGGGATCAAGTCTGGATTTTCCTAGTAGTGCTTAAGCATAAACCAAGTAGAGTAGTACTGTGGAATATGGAATAAGATATGGTTAGACATGTTTTGTGTCCATGATAAGAGCTTTCACTCACAGTTCTTTAGTTCAGTAGCCAAGCAATTTGAAACTAAACCCCTTAACTTTCAAGTTTTGGAACAAAAGTCTAACTAGGAAAGAGCAATACTCTCCCACGTAAGAAAACAAGCTAGAACGAGAGCAAGCAAAATCAGAGACAACAGATCTTAATGCAGGCGGTTCAGCACCTTGGAGCTTCTGAGAAGGCTGACAGAAGCTTTCTCCAAAGTGTCCTTTGTGAGAGCTGTCACTTTGTCTGTTGTCAGCCCTGAACATCATGTAACTGCTACTCCTGGTGGGGGAGAAATGTGCCAACCGAAAACATCATTGCTTCCAAGCCTCACAGCTGCTTTATTTCAGAAAATCATAGAGAAAAAGGTCTCCTTGAAAGCTACAGTGTACAGAGAAAGGCAAGTGTCAGGCAGGCATAGTTCCATCAGGGAGAGGCCAGAAATATATAATCTGGAAAACTGATGAGGGACTTGCCTAGAAGTGCAAAGGCTGCCGGACCCTACTTTTGGCTGTGTCTGCATTGCAGTGGGCACTGTCGATAACAGGCATCAAAGACAAACTTCACAGCATCCTGACTCTGTTCCTGGGCCAAGCCCCAAATGTGGATCACAGCAAAGTCTGGAGGCAATTTTGGCAACAACATGAAAATTATCCCAACAGGCTGCCACCAGCTGAGCATTGCCAGCCTACAGAGCATGCCTACTACTTTTGCTCCATCTTTGATGTGCACCTTATGCTGAGTACTTCAGGCTTATCCAGCAGTGTCTGGGTTGCAGACAGGGTTTTGGTAGGGAAGCAAAATGGAGGAAGCATGACAGAAAAGTCATCATAATTCACCATGCATGGTGGACAGTCATGACACCAAATGCACATTTAATGCTTTTTTACTTAAAAAGTAGAGCAAGAAAAGTGCATTGCCACACATGTGATCAAATTGTATTTTGTCATGTTTATGTCTTTGATGTCTCCGTCTTTTATGTCTTTGATTCTTGTTACAGGGAGAGCCTGTCCAATATAATTTGTTTAAACACTTAATGCATTATGAGAGGCAGGAAAAAATTTGGGCTAGGGACATATATTTGGGAAGAGAATGTGGAGATCTGTGAATAAATGTTGTTCTTCCACCCACTTCTTACACCTCCCCTTCAGCTGTTGAGTTGTTTGTTGTTTAACAAAACAGCAACACTTCTGGGACCTGAAATGGTGTCAGTGGGCATAGATTAATAAAAAATATAACATTTGATAAACTCCCCCTGTTATTCTACTCTAAAAATTTACTCCATGCATATTTTGTCATCTTCCAGTGCACCTGCTTTGACCTTTTGCTTTTGAACAAAAGCAGGAAATGAGATCTGAAAGATTCCTAGGCCATTTTCTTACAAATATGCAGTATCCTCAGCAATTACCATTATATTTACTATGCTACAGGCTTGACTTTTGTTCAGGAATGACCCAGTCTATACCAAAACTTTATGATTTACTCCATTCTGGAAAAAGAATAAATAACTGCTTTTGCGAGAACAGCAAAGCAATCACAAGTGGTTGAGACAACTTTCTTTTAAATATATTTAAATCTAAATTTGAAATATTTTTACAAAAATATCATATGTATTAGTAGCAGCACATTTCTCAGGTCTGATATGTTAGATTAATAAGGGATTTCCCAATGTTTTCAAAGAGAAATTAATCTCCTTTTTATTTTACCTGAGCAAACCATTCAGTCATATGATCCATTGTACATTTCCACTCTAATCTGTATTTAGCTATGTCTTTGAACTCAGGTATTAGTGTCAAAAAAGTATAGCTCAAAGTGACCATACATCTCAAGTGAAGGACATGTAATATTGCTCATTAATGTGAGAGGGCTATCTGCTCCTTTTTAGATTATTAAAGTAGAAAAAGGATTGGATTTAATACCAACCTTCTTTTTTTTTTATAACTTGAGATAATAGTCACATGATTTGAAGATAAAGTGGATCACTCTCTTTTGTCAGTATAAATCATTGTGACATGTAAGTTTTTTCCAAGAGAAAAATTATGCACAAAAAGATCCTTGCCATACCTTTCTGGAAAATCTAGTTCAAATTCCTGGAGCCTTTTTTCTTTGTAGTTTTTATCACCTTGATTGCTATAGAACAGTATCTCTCAAGAGCACCCTGTAGGTACTATTTTGCCCACTGACTCTTTACAGGGGGTTTAAAAGGATACTGCAATTAGCAGATCAAATTCTGTCTTAATAAATGCAAAATTATTCCCATGGGGGAAAATCAGTCTTAAACTACATGAAGCATGATGAGTTCTGAAGTAGTTAATTACCACTGAGGAAAAAAAATATCTCTGCACTACAATGGATAATCTAAGAAAATTACCTGTGGTGGTGTGGGTTTTTGCTTTGAGTTTTCAGGCTAGCTTTCTATTTCATTTGTGTGTTATGATTTAAATTATACATGCCGTTATGTGTCAATCCTCTGTATCCCTGCCTCTGTTGCTAGAATTTTCCTTGCCAATCTTCCCTCGCTCGATATATCATTTGCTGTTTTGTATCATTACACTGCTTCTGCTATTCCCATTGGATTTAGTTCTGTATCTCCGCCTTAGACTCCTCCCTGAGTGCATTCTCATTGGTTGTTTGCTTTGTATTGCCTGTGTATAAAACCCATGGCAGGACATGTGCTCCCGGTCCTTGGGGTTCAGCTTTTAGTTTTTATTCTTCAGTTGCACCTTTAATAAATCTCCTCAGTTTACCCCAGGACCCGTCTTGCCTCTGCTTCATCTCTGCGCCCCAAAAGCAACCGCTGAGACCATCGGAGTTCCTGGGCGGGGAGAAAGAGTCTCCCTGGGGGGATGTGTCACACCCCAATGCTGCCTTGTGCGTCCTGGGAAACGCACACCACAACAATTACCTGTAGCTATCACACAGGAAAGCAAAATGATAAAAATTATTAGGAAAGGAAGAGATAACACATCAGACAAAAATGTAATTTCACCATTCAATTCTGTGATGCACTTGCATCTTGCAAATCATGTGTGATTCTAGTTCTCACATCTCAGAAAGGAATAAATAATAAAGAAGTAACTCTAGAAGATTCATGAAGAAAGCTGAAAATTTTGTCAGATGGTTGTAATGGGTTGCCCCAATCAGCAGCTAAGTATTGACTAGGTCACTCACTCACCACCACCTCCAGTGGGATGAGGGAGAAAATCTGAGCAGCAAAAGGTGAGATAGCATGGACCAAGATAGCAATAGTTTAATGAGTGAAGCAAAGCTGCACACACAAAATAAGAAATAGACCTTCAAACAGATGTTCAGCCATCTTCAGGAAAGAAGAATCTCTGCATGCTTAATGGTTACTTGAGAAAACAAACCCCATAGCCATGAACTCATTCTTTCCCAAGCTTTTATCACTGAGCATGATGCCATATGTATGAAATATACATTTGGTCAGCTGGGAGCAGCTGTCCCAGCTGTGTCCCTTCACAGTTTCTTGAGCACACCCAGTCTCCTCCCTGCTGGGATGGGGTGAGAGGTAGAAAAGGCCTTGACTGCGCAAGCACTGCTCAGCAGTAGCTAAATCACCCCTGTGATATCAACCTTGTTTAGATCACAAATTCACAACACCATACAAGCTGCTGTGGAGAAAAATTATCACTAGTTCAAACATATCCAATTAAAAAATGGTCCAGTATAAGAAATTTTCAAATAACATAAAACATCAAGTTTAATGATCAAGATGATCAAAATAAATAAAAGAGGAATGCTTTCATACTGTACATACTGTAGTATGTATTTAACATATTGAATTAGTTGCCACAAGTTGCTGTAGGTCCCAAACTTTACATCTATTTACAAAACAAAACAAAATTTAATAATTTAAAAAACAAATACAAATCCAGTAGTAGTCAGTAAATGCAATGGCAACTTGTTCAGGTACATATGGCAAATGGAACATACATTGGAAGAACTCCCACATAATCTCAATATTCATATATTGTCACAAAAGTATCCACTTTTGAATTATTTATATCAAAGACTCTTCCCACTTTTGTATACTGAAGATCTCATTTTCCTTTGAAAATGTGAAAGAAGAATAATTTGTAAAAAGTAATCCAGAGATGTCCACTGCAATGACTTTTTAAAAAAAAGACAAGGATGTTTACTTTCTCACCTGCTTATCCCATTAGTCTGCAAACTGATCCAGAGACAAGAGAAAACAGGTTTATGCCATTCCATGTCTGTCTCATTCTTCTTCATCTCCCTCCCTTTCTCTGTGAAATATCAGTTTGCTATCATTTTTATTTTCACATAGTTACATAGTTACCTGGAGCGAATAAGAATTATGCTCTTGCAAGACCCCAGATGAGAAAGGGCATATGAGTTCTCTGTATAGAAGCAGATGACATTGATGCAGTGGACTGCAAATAACATTGAAAAGTTCGAAGTGAATGAACTGAAAAATATCTTAAATTTCTTTCTGATCTGGTGACTTCAGCAGTTATATGTAACAGGGAAAACATAAAGGTCTTCATTTCACAGAAGTGAATGCTAATTAATTCATGAAAGTTCTATGACCTATATTAACCAGGACATCAAACAGTGACTTCTGACCTTAAAATATTTGAAGTTCATGGCCATTTTTTATTTTGATAAATTAAATTGATGTGATTGTTTTGTCTCACACTCAGTTTCATCATAGATCTGATTACAGCTACAGTCCCTAAATATAGTTAATATATTCTCTTTTGAGTGAATGTTTAGCTTCCTGAAGTCCATACTGACCTTGTTACTGATGGAACAGATTGAACCCTGGTTACTAGGACAAGTTTAGGAACTGGCTCACGCCAAGGCTCTTTGTATCATGCAGTCTGCCACAACAAACTACTCTTTCTTCCATACTGAGATTTCTACTGCTCAGTTTGCTGCTTGGAATCCATGACTGAATTAACATGTGTGCTGTGGAGATTATTGGCAGAGCTGTCTCTGAAGGAAAACAAGTAAATCAACTTGACACCTGCTGAAATGCACCTACTGAAATCCCATTCCTACCTAGACTAAGAAGGTTTTACTGGATTTCATAAAGAAAGTCAACCATCAGATTGCCAGGGATCATTTGAGAGATCTTAATAGTACTGACTCATGAACACAAGGTCATTGGTTTAAGCACAGTCTTGAGTAATAATGATGAAAAAAGACTGTATGTATGTTATTTTTTAAACCAATATACTAACTGTGGTTACTAATTCTGTTCCATGCAAAGGAATGCCCATATCCCATAAGCAAATATTATAAAGCATATCTCTTCTATTACACTCAGCAAACACATAAAAAAATTATTCATTTGATTCAGTTGTCTCCCCTCTTCAGATTAGGCATAAAAGATATTATTTGTTCTCAGGAGACCCCACCTTCAATGTTGCATTCAAAAGAGGAAGGGGTCCTCAAAAGAGGAAGGACATTGACCCTTTGGAATGAGTCCAGAGGAGAGGCACCAAGATGATCAGAGGGATGGAGCAGGTCTCCTATGAAGACAGGCTGAGAAAGTTGAGTTGACCACTGTGGAGAAGATAAGGCCCTGGTGAGAGGTGAGAGCAGACTTCCAGTACCTAAAAGGGGCTTACAAGGGAGATTGAGAGGGAATTTGGACAAGGTAATATAGTGACAGGATAAGGAGGAACTGAAAGAGAGTAGATTTAGATTAGATACTAAGAGAAGATTTTTTTACTATGAGTGTGGTGAGGCACTGAAACAGAATGCTCAGAGAACTCATGGATGCCACATCCCTGGAAGTGTTCAAGGCCAAGTTGGATAGGGCTTTGAGCAACCTGAACTAGTGCAAGGTGTACCTTGATTATGGCAGGGGGGCTGGAACTAGGTCCCTTCTAACTCAAACCATTCTATGATTCTATGGTATTCCAGAAAAATTCAGCTGATCATAATTGTTACTTTATCCTCAGTACAGAAAATATCTTCTTTTTTTGGCAATCCTAAAAATGTTTCCTAAATCCTAATCCAATCCTAATGTTTTCCTAAAGCATTAAATTTCTTTTAAAATAAGTTGACACCAAATGTTTTGAGGAGAACACAGTAATAATACAAATATTGTATTGTTTACTTTATTTTTAGCTCTTCATATATTTAAATGTTTCACCTCTATTTAACTCTTATCTAGGCCAATGTAAAATGAATCTCATTGAACTTATTCACTCTACCTGATAATTTCCAGTTAATATTAATGCTTTGGCATATAGAACCACAGAAATAAAGGCCAAAAGGGACCTGTTAGGTCATTTAAACTGACTGTCTGCATATGAATGGTGATTATATTTCATCTGGTTCTTTTCAAAACTGAACAAAATTTTTGCATATGACTACAGCATGTCATCTTGAAAAGTCTTAATCTGAGGCAATGAAAATATAGCTCATGATGTTTCTCTCTCCTCTGTAGCTGGCAATCTTGACCATCAGATGGTTGCTATGTTCTTCAACATGGTGTCATCATCTTTTGCACAGCTACAGTGCAACAGGTGGAAAATACCTACAGCCTCCCACATGACAGGTAGAAACAGCTGATTTGATCCCTTCAGGTACTAGAGACAAATGAATCTCTTGTTCTCTCTTTATATTTGTTATCATTATATATGTTTGTTAGTTACTCAGAATGCAACTGTGTCTGCCACTCCAAAAAAGTGGAGTTTTGAATAAAGAATGTGAGCTTTATGTCATCCTTGTTTACCTGTGGCTCTTCAGTAGACAAAGTTATGTTCTTGCACTGGTATTGGGATACACAGAAGGCATTCAGGGATTGTCCCTGTAATTGGTGTTTAGTGGCTCTCTCGGGAAACTTTCCCATCAGAAAGCTGACTTTAAGCTACAATTTGTTCGAGGTACTGACCTGTGTGGATTTTTTTCCAGAGTGCCTCAGAGAGTATGCACAGGGAGGTGTATTAATCTGGGATGTGGGACTCTGAAGGACCATGACACTTAGGCATTCCACAGGTAAACTTGCAGACACACAGCCTTGTCCTGGCTCTTGCACAGTGAGCTTTTGCAGTTCTGCACTTCTGTAAAATAGGATGCACACATTTAAAACTATTTTTGGACTAGGAAAAGTTCAGACCTGAAGGTATTTGGTGTCATCCTGACAAGTCAGTGTGTACACTAACATTTTCTTTTCCAGTCCTTTCAAGTAAAATTAGCTAATTCAGCAGAAGTTCAGTTTTGACAGTACAACTGTTTGTATAATGGAAGTTTCTGCTGTCAACCAAAGATCACATCCTTGATGATGATCACTGTGCTGGCAGATGCTGCTATAACAGACACAGAATAAATTGCATTCACTGTGAAGTGCTTTGACAAGCGTAAATGGTCTGGGCCTAAATGTCTGTATTGCAATTGAAAGAGTACTTGAAAAGCATTTAAACATTTTCAAAAATATTACCTTGTATCTCATGACAAAGTGTTTTGGTTTAACTCCAACTGGCAACTAAGCACCACACAACTGTTCACCTACTCCTTATGCATCAAAATAAGAGAGAAAATGAGAAAGGCAAAAGCGTGAAAACTCACAGGTTAAGATAGACAGATAGGTAAAGCAAAGCTTTTGCTTTTTGCACAAGCAAAACAAGGAATTCGTTCACCACTTTCCATGTGCAGACAGGTGTTCAGCCATCCCCAGGAAAGCCGGGCTCCATCATGTGTAACAGTGATTTGGGAAGACAAATGCCATCACTCCAAATGTCTCCCCCTTCCTTCTTCTCCTCCCATCTCTGTATGCTGAACATGATGCCATATGGTCTGGAATTTCCCTTTGGTCATTTGGGATCAGCTGTCCTGGCTGTGTCCTCTCCCAGATTATTGTGCACACCCAGCCTCCTCACTGCTGAGGTGGGGTGAGAAAGAGAAAAGGCCTCGAGGCTGCTCAGCAGTGACTAAAACATCGCTGTGATATTAACATGGTTTTGGTCACAAATCCATAACATAGCTCCATACCAACTACTCTGAAGGCACTTAACTCTACACCAGCCAAAACCAGCACACAGCATAAACAGTTTAGAATTTGAAGCATTATATTTCCACTTTACTGATTTGTAAGAATATTTAGATTGATTTTTTTTTTCAGCCTTATCTGAACAGATACTCCTACCTGGGTAAAATGCCAAGGTTTCATTTTTCTGCTACCCTGCAGCACTCGCTGATTCTGCCGGTGATTTACAGCCGCGCAAACTGTAAGTACAAAGGTAGTCACAACACCTCCCATTTGCACCTGTCTCAACTACCATAAGTAAGTGTCAAAAGGTAAGTAAAAAAAATCCCAAGCGTGATGCCCTTTCTTACTGAATGGTAAAATAAACATATTATGTCTCAAATGTTCTCCTAAATTTGTGAACTCTTCTGTTCATTCTAATAACCTCAAAACTCCCCGGAGTTAAACATTATGAGTCTCACAGAATTTTGTAATTTCATGTCACACAGAAATTATTGACTCCTTTTCCCTCAATGAGGTTCTTCTCTCCTTTGGTTTTATTACCATTTGATCCTAGCAGTTTAATGGACCTGGCATTTGTTACACATAGAGGAACAGACCTTTAAGGCAGCACTTGCTTTACTGATTCTACAAAAGCAAAGGAGGAGAGAATGTGACTTATCACATAGACCCAGCAGACAACATAAACACAAGATCACATCCAGCCAATACATTCTCTTTACTTCTGGAAAAAGCTATAGGCAAGCATCTGGGAGACATTAAAGGATAAACACTTTATTAGTGCATACTGCTATGTATACATTCCATGGCCTTACCACTTTATGATGTTATCAAACAAAATGTCACAAGCAGAGCTAGTTTGGTACTTGGCCAAAAAGAACCCCAAGGAGACCACAGCTACTGTGGGACGTGATGTTAGCAATTTATAGCATGGCATTTTTCTTTGAGCAAGCAACTGAGTGTAATAAAAGGGGTGGCTGCTTTCAAATTGTCATCGTTATATGAGGCAAAAAATGGTTTCTTAGAACTTATTCAGAGTAAGAGGTTTAGCTTTGCTAATTATTTTCTTCGTATGCAAATTGTCACAGCTTCTCAAGCAGATATCATTTCACATCAGTTCTGATCAAGCTGTTCATGTGCAGTAGGGTCAAATTAATAAAAATCATGCAAAAATTAATGGTAGTGCTTTTTGGTGAGCTGAATTCATTAAATATTTTGCTGATGCATGATGGAATCCTTTTCAAAATTAAAAAGATACAGAAGATTTGAGCAGTAGGGTACCTTCAGCAAAATTTTGATCATATGAAGGAAAAATGAGCTGATAGGGAGTCTATTCTCATTTAGTATTGCAATATTTAAAAAAAATAATTAAATTTGCTTCAATCAAAAACATTCTGCTTGATCATACAGAAATTTTAGGGAAAGGAAGTTGACTTCACTGAAAAATGTCAAGTTCTTTTTTTTCCATAATTTATATACTAAAAGATACTAGTATGATGATCCCAGTCTTTTGCACAGTTACCCAAGAACAAAAGTATTCATCCAGCATATTCAAGATGAAAGTTCAAAATCTTTCCTTGTATCTTTATGTCTGGGCTCCCTGTTCAGATAAATGCTTCCATTCTTGCTTTTTGGAATATTTTGCAAGGGGTTGTGTTCACTTTCTCCCATGTATGACATGAAATTGGGCAATTACATGTACCTAGGAGCTGATATCATCCTGACAGGGGAATTTCTAGTCCGAGAGCCACTTAAGAGATCTCACTTAACATCTTGCCATAGAAGTAAATAGAGAAACCTCCACAGAGCAATTCATTCCACCTGTAAGTAAAAGAGGGATGACGTTCATCCTAATAGACTTAACTGTGTATGCTGGAAAGGCAGGATACAGTTCACCTATATTTAATTGTCTAAACACATATATCAACATATAAGCTAGGAACTGGGGTTCCCATTTATGTCAAAGAAAATCATAGCCAATATAGAAAATGAACCTGTAGTTTGGTAATGAGCTAATTAAAGTAGACAAACACTTCTATTTTACATTGTTTTAAAATACATCCCAAATAAAACGATATATGTTTGTTTTAAATTATTCAACCTGCAATCTGTTAACCTTTACATTTTAGTAAAAGAAAAAGGAAGAATCTTTGTTTGCTTCCAATCAGACTATTTCTTTGATTACAAAACTGAAAATCAATTACTTATCAACCACTGTCCTTGACAATAGTTTATCTCCCAAGATCTCCCATTAACACATTATTTGCACCAATTCACTCAAAAGACTGCTGTGTTTCAGTTTCAAAATCTTCAGCTTTGAATCTATTTGCAAAGGTAATTTGGGTGAAATTCTTGCAGTTCTTTAATGCTTCATTGCTAATTGCTATGGATTCATTTCTCACATTTGACTCGAAAGATGAAACTTTGCAATGAATTTTTTTAACTTTCATTTTCTTCTAAAGACTGTAAGCACAGACTCATTTGATGCTGTGTTTTATATGCTTAGTGGAAGTAAATGACAGTTTGCTAAGGCGTGTTATGATAGATTTGAGCTGCATTTGAATTTGGATTTTTTTATTAGTTTGTTCACTGACATGTTAGCTAAAAAAGATGAAAATAGAACCGTGAGATGAAAGACTGACTTAATGCCATCTTTTCTACCAGTTACTTGAAGGATAAATCAGAACATTCTCATTGGACAGTATTTTTTTATAACTATTAAATGAAATAAACAGTCTGTTTAAAAGAAATGTGACAGAACAAACCTCAGCCATGATGAGCAACATGTTGATCTTAGTGAGCACATTTCACCTCATATTACTTGTGGTTCTATTAAAGACAGTAATAGCTGAGTCTGATGATATCTTTTAATGCCAGTGTTATCAAAAAGAATCCTTTAACATACTTTGATTATATGGTAGCTGAGCAGTCTGTGGGTAATAGGTTTAATGGTGCCTTTTGACAGTCTTATGTAACTACCTCATTTGATCAGGATATATTCCCAAAGTAAAGCAATTTATAGAAAGCCCTTTCCTCCTTGTTCCAGCTTGTTTACTTTCATTTAATCACAGCTGCCTTCTCAAATTGCATTTTTTCTGTCTTTAGGATGCTTTTCATTTTTGTTGATACATAGCAAACATCTCAGCTCTTTTACTCAGTTTTTTTTTACAGATCTTTCTTTTGACATCATGTCATTTAGTACATTCAAAATTTCTTTTCTTTGTCTTTTAATAGCTTACTTTCATTCTAATATTAAAATTTTTATTGCTACTATTCCAAAGAATTTAGTTCTCCTCATGCATTGTTTTCTCTGTATTATCTCAGCATAAGTTGTTACTGTAGGACTTAACTTCTTGTATTATGTGATGACAGACTAATTTATTGTTGTTTTTATGATTTGTTGACAGATCTGATTTCCCCTTCATCATGGATGAATGCAAATAGCTTGGCCTTAATGCTTTGAAAACAAAATCATTACAAGCTGGTAATCCAATTGCTCTAAAAGACTATTATTTTTTAAACTTTTCCTCCAATTGCATCAAGGGGGGTTTAGATTGGATATTGGGAAAAATTCCAACACCAGAAGGGTTGTCAAGCATTGTAACAGACTGACCAGGGTAGTCACCATCCGTGGAGACATTGAAAAGATGTGTACATGTGGCACTTAGGGATACAGTTTAGTGGAAGACTAAGATTAACAGTTGGACATGATGATCTTAAAGTTCCTTTCCAAGTTAAATGTTTCTGTGACAATATGATTTAGGATGCCATTTGCTGACTATTACTACTCTTTTACTGCTACTTAATCAGGACCCCTAAGCTTTGGAGATGATCTTGAATACCCAGTCTGCTACCTCCCATGGACAGAGAATCCCCAGTTGTGAGAGACAGCAAGGCCATTTTGAAATACTGGTGACAGGAATGTAGAGTCTGAGGCCTTTCTTCAGTGAAAGAACACATGAGGCAAAGGCACATGCCATAATGTCACCTACTTCCTTTCCTAGCAAGACCAACAGAAGTTACTGTTAACTTACACCGTGCTCCTGCAACTTACCTCACTGACGGAGCTTCTGTATGAAAATCAGTGCAGTCATAATGCCTTGTGGTCACCTAAGAGCCACTTTAAAAAGGCTTCTCTATCCCAGTGATGTTCAAATTATTTGAGGCAGAGTGTATAGTAAATGAACAACAATGCTTGAACTGCCCTAGACACTGAGAAAATAACCCTATAAAAGGGAGGCTACATCAAAGGCTACAAAAGGTCCTTTTATCCATGTATTTCTAAGGACAGCACTCTATGGCAACAAAGGTTGGCCTTAAGCAACACAGAAACATCATTAATTTCCCTCACTAATTTCCCTTAGTACGAGTACAGCTTTAGTAAAATTTCTCTAGGTTGCCAACAGAAAAAAATAATCAAAACCAGTGTCATTGGTTATCATATTTTTTCACTTTTCCCTCAAAACCATAGACTTTACTTCTTTAATTTACAAATGGTACACTACAAAAGAGTTCATTAATTGCTGACTATTTTCTTCAACCATTTGCAGAAAAATTTATCTCACCTAACCTTTGCTGTCTAAACAGTATAATCGGTTATAAGAGATCGTTTAAGCAGTTGGGAAGAGACAGGTATATTCGTTCTATGATTTATCCCAAAGATAAGCAGAACAGACATAACCTCTGCCCATGTGCTAGAGAAAAAGCCTTGTGTAGATGAATTCATGATTTAAAAACAAGTTTAAACCTCAGTGATCACATCATGGCTGTAATATTGTCACCAATATTGTCACCACAGAGCACAGATACTCACCAAGTACATTTGGTTTACATTCCTACAAAAGAACCATTTTTGAGGGCAAAAAACAAACAAGTAACTAGCCCTCCAATACTCCAATATTCTATTGCTGTAAAAATAATATTTTCTTGCTGATGGTCTTCTTAAACCTTCATATAATCCAAGTCATTTAAAATTAAAAATATTTGGAAAATGAGCCACTCATAGCAAAAATTGCTGATGGTTGCTGTCTGAATTTAAAAGGAACTACTTTAGATTTTGTGTGGGAGGGAGAACTATGCATTTTTCCACTGAATATAGTTGAATAAGAATCATAGTTACAAGTACATTTGCCTACAACAAAGTCTTAGTATACAAAGGAAACAGAGCTGTTTAGGACTCAGTTTTAAACATTTTTTAAAAAAAATTGCCTTTAAATAATGGTTGACTCTTTCAGTATTACCTCTTTAAGGCCAAATTTGCAAACATGTCTGTCTGGATCTATATACAAACATGCACTTCAGTCCATCTTAATAGCTTACATCTGACAGTGCCAATTTCCACCTGGAATTTTGTCACCACACAAGTGAGAGGCTTCAGCAAGCAAGAGAAGCTTCTACAGCTTTCTGATTTAGCAGAACTGACCCTTGTAATTCCTCTGACTTTTAAAACTATCTTTCTGAGAGTGTCACAGAATGACAGCCTTTCACCAGTCATCCCTCTACAAATCTCTCACTTATGATATATCACATCATTTTTTAGTGAGATGAAGCTACTTTAGATTCTTGCTTTTATGTTGGGACAACAGATTAAAACTACTGATAGACACAGAGTTAACACCAGAGGCAAAAAGACATACAGAATAAAAACAGGACTAACAGCTCCACATGTCAGCTGCTATAAATCACTTTCTACCTGTTTCTGTCACATCCTTTTTGACTTAAAAAAAAAGCTTCACCTTTGTTTCCACTTTGGATTTTTTTCCCAAACCCATCACATTCATGAACAAGTCAGCCAAGCCTTCCAGTTACAGAAGACAAGTGCTGTAGCTGAAAACATTGTACAATGACAGATTAATGTCAGGAAACTTGTGTGCATTAAAAAAACTCAATACTTCTTGTGCTTTCTAATTTTTTTTGCATTCATACCACAGAGACATGTATCTCCTGTTTTTGATCCTGACACTTAGAGGATTTAAAACAACAAGGGGAAATGCCTTTATCTTTCTTCCTCCAAACTCCATTATTTAAGATAATGGAACTATTTCTTCCACAAAGGTTACTACCTATAGTTCAGTTCTTGCTAACTGTGCCTGCTGCAGTATCTTCCATGGGATTTTAAAGAAAATACCTAACAACCTTATCAAAGTACACTAGTCTTCAGCCCCAAATGCTCAAGAAATATTGATGACTTCTGAAGTTTTTTGCCTCCGTTATTCTCACCATCACATCATCAAATTACCTAAAGCCAGCATCCTGCTTAACTTAGAGTCCTCCCGAAGCCAGGCAGTTGCACCTCAAACATGCAATGTGTTTCCACAGAAATGCAATGAAGTGAAACAGAAGGGAAAGCCCAGAAATGTTATGCCATGCTGTGTGCTCATTGCCCTGAAATGCTATGCCATGCTATGTGGTACTCAAGTACTCAGTGACAACTTTTACGAAGTGGAACAGTCTTAAAGAATAGTTCAAAATTTTAGCTAGTTGAAAGCTATTAACATAGTTTCTGGAGGACCAACCTCGAGAATAAAGGTAAATTCAGAATATCTTTAAAACAAGTAATTCAGTGAGGACTAAAATAATGAGCCCTGGTTACTAGTTATGACTGTAGAAGATATCGATAGCATCAAATATTTCAGAATTGAAATCAAAATATATATATTTTTTAAGACAAATCAATGAATCAGCCAGCAGATTTACACAATTAACATGCATGCCTACCCTAAGAGTGAACTTTATTTCTTAGAAAGTTTAATAATAAAAAAATGGAAACCCAAAATAGCACCTTCCAGAGAAAATATTGTAAATTCTTCATGCAACACGTTGTTGGTAATTAGATTAGTGGTCTACAATACTGTAATGGTTTTACATTCATTGATTTTGTTTCTTGGCTAATTTTTGTTTTCTGGCTAACACACTAGTTTGTAGTATTATGAGTGTCTACTAAAATCATTTACTCTTTTCTTTACTGTGAGATAGGATTAAGAGAAAAATAAAGCAGGCTCAAACTTAAAGGGTATAAAGATAGGTTTATTAACACACACTAAAAGAAGAAAGTGAGAACCAAAATGAAACGTTCAAAACACTCTTCCTCCTCCCCACAAGTGTTTACTTTCTTACAAACAACCTAAAGAGACAAAACTCAGAACTCTTAGTCAGTTACTACTCATAAAATACTCTTTCATCAATTCATTTGGAGAAAGAAGTCTCTTAAGTTTGCTATGGAATTTCCCTACTGACAACATAGAACAGTTCTCTTGTGGGTCTTAGCTATTACAAAAACAGCCACCCAGGAACTTTTGTGAAGTTTCTCTCATTGGCAGCTTTCCCAAACTGCATATAGGTCATAAACACAACTATGGTGTCATTTTAAAATGGAAAATTCAAACGCAAAGGATTTTCTTCATCTCTTGAAACAGAGATCTCTTTTCACTTTTTCGCTGGCACAAAGGGTTTCTCATCTCATTTCTTTCTCTTCAAATATCTCATGGGATCACAGGATCACAGCTACTAATTCAATATCCACAGATACTTTGCTCAATCTATCTCCCTTATGTATACTGTCTACAGTTTGAAGGAATATTCTAGCATATTACAGTCTGTTACTCACAGAAGACTTTCAGCCTAAAATGCTAAGGCATCTTCTCTACCTCTTCATCACTTAAAATACAACTTCTCTTTCACTGATCCTGTTATCTTCATACCGTCTCTTTAAACGTCTCTCACTTAGACTATTTTTCGCACTCTAAAGAGTACCAATGTTCTGCAAGTTTCATCTGTGCAATGAAAGAGTTAATATCGTACTCAGGGCGTGTGGTGGTTACACGATCTCTGCCAGGTGGCAGCCACTAGGATTTCCAAGCCGCGGGGATGGGGGAAGAGAACTCACGCCAAGGGATCTCGGATTAGGGATCTGGGAGGGGCCGGGCTGGATGCCTCCTGCCCACCCCTCGGTGACAATCGGGGCGGGCCTGGCCAGCTGGGGCCGTAGCTGCTGTCAGAGGCCTGGCAGACATCTCCCTCGGACTGGCCAGTGGTGTGGGGCAGGCCTTAGGGTTGGCTGGATATTTACAGCCGTGGCTTCTCCTTCCCCGGCGGCACGGCCAGGCCAGGGCCGGCTCCCCTGCAACAGGGAGGAGCGGCGGGGCCTGGCCGGCCCGGGCCGCTCCGCAGAGTGACCGCCAGGGCCGGTTGTTACCTGCTCCTCCAGCCGGAAGGAAAAAGGACAGCTCGGACACAGTCTCAGCTTTATATGTGTATTCGCAAAGTCACATCTAGCTTCCCTAGCAGTTAAACAATGTGCTAGTATTTAAGAATTGGCTTCTGATAAGGCCCTGTCTTTTCTAAAACAATTCCAAGGTCCTTACAGGGAATTGTTTCCCTTTAGCTTTGTTAACTCATGACAAGTACAGAGGAGAGAACGGTAGAAAAATGTGAATTTGTTTTGATGGAGACTTACAGTTTAAAGGATAAGTGAAGATTCATTGGGGACAGGGGGGAAACACCACACATTTCTAAAACAGGAATGACTAGAGAACTATTAAGTTAATCAGCACAGACAATGCATGCTTATTTATCCCAGCGTGATTGCACTTACTTTCATTGTATGTGTTCAGTTTGGGCAAAGTTCTCTGCCAAAATTATTTCTGAATTATTTCTACTAAGAGAATAATATTGAAATATCAGTCGTATTTAATAATAAAGCAGGAACCTTCAATGAAATTGTAGAAAACAGATTCTAAAAACCATCAGCTAAACAAGAAAGAAAATATATGTATGACAGATTTTTTCTATTTGAAAAAGAAGGTAGTAAAACTTTTATTTCATTCTTCTTTTCATAGAAATGTTGATTATATTTTGTATCAGCAGTTTTTAAAATATCAGCTGAAAACTCCTCAGGATACATGAACATTCCTCTAAGAGATTTGCAGGAAAAAGATTTTGTAATGCAGCATATTTTTTTACTTCCTCATAATGAAGTGCAATTTGGCCATCAAAATACTAAAATCAAACTGAATTGAATTGAATTGAAATGTGGATGTTGTCAGCTTCTTACTTGCAATAAATGAATCACCCATTGGATAGAATCTATCAACTGATAGATTTTAATTTCAAAAGATAAGTGATACTCAATAAATTATTACTGCCCATTAGATTAGATGAACCCCATATCACTATGCCTTTTGTTTTGGGGTGTTTTTTTTTCTTTATTCTTTCACAAAGTAAATATATCTTAGAAGTACAACTTTTCTGCTAGGCACTTACAGACAATAGTTTTCCAGGTTTTCTAGAACTAGTGCCTTAATCCCTACACAAGAAGTCAAGGACAGCAAGTACATTGTCTGACCACCCATTAAACAGTATCTTATACGTCACAAAAAAAAGTCTAAAACAAAAAAAAATATTTAAATAAATAGATTTTTTTGGAGGGGGAGAAGAGAAAACATGATGATGTTACCTTTGGGATAATGTGAATATTTTCTGAGAAGCAAATTACCTTCCAGAATACTTGGAGAATACTGCCAAATGGGCCCTTCTCTTTTAGCTGTAACTGCTCTAGCAATGAACCACAAACCATTGCTGAATCTCCTGCTCTCATGAGCCAAAATGACACTGTGTTAATGACATGAAAAACAGTATATTCTGGGTTCACGCTACCAGGTTAAGGGGCCCTGCTCAGTCTGCTCAATTCAGTCATGTGTTTGCTGCCTGTCATGGCCACTGGCCAGGGTGTCGTACATTGTGGCGGTGCAGAAATAAGTTTATCAAGTTTATTAAGTTTATTAAGTTTATTGTATAATGGTTTGTTCCATGCACCCCATTTTCCCCAATTGGTTCAGTCTGGAAATCCCCTAAGTTATATAACTGCCTGTGACAATTATACGTCAATCTTCTCCCTCTGTCTATGTATGCCACTCCTACTTATCTCTGATTGGTCTATGTAGGATAACCCCACTGTGGTACCACCCCCTGAGCCCAAGCTCATTGGTCATTGCCACCTCACCACGCCCCTCACCACCTTGGTATAAAACCCTGTGTATCAGAAGCCTCTGGGGTTAGCTGAGGCAGTTGTGCAGGTGGTGAGGAGGTAGTTTCCTACCTTTCACTAAATCTCCTGTTGGTTCACTCAGCTGGCTCCTCCTTTCATTCCTCCGTCGTGGTCAGCGCACCTACACCAGTCACTGAAGCTCTCAGGAGCCAAGAACCCACAGGAATCAGCCCAGCCTGCGTGTCTCGCTGGCTGATCCTCAGTAACTGCCGCCGGTGCCTGAGCTAGCCTGGTGAGCAGAGACACTGTGGTCTCTGGTGGCACCGCGACAGTACATCACCCGTATGTGTCATTAGCAAGGAAACCCCTCCCTGGCCACGCTTGTTGCCAGCCCTGACACCAACTGCTTTCTGTGCCCCTCCTCCTCACTACCAGTTTCTCCATCAGCTATGGGTATCCCTACTGAACCAAATTAGTTGTCCACCTTCATAATTTTTTATACCTTAACAGCAGGACAGGAGTGAAGGAAGGCCACAAGTAATTTTTTCCTTTCCTTTCAGAAAAAAATTACCAAGCTTTCCTTGCCTAAAATTTCTGACATATGGATCACAAAGCTGTGGCATCAAGTTAAGGTATCTGTTTTCTCTCATTATACATGGGTATCAATTGGCTTGTATTTCTTCAGCATAATTATAAATCTCACATTTTCTCCAACTTTTAAACTAATTGGCTTTAAGAGAAGCACTCCCAGATATTTGAAGACCCATAAATCAACCTTTTTCAGTGTGCCCATAGGCCCATTCTGGCCTGTCCTCCTAGCAGAACTTGAAAGCCCTTATGGGCTTCCAACTCACTGGAGATCAGGAAAAAAACAACAATTCTCTCAGGCTTCAAGCTGCCAGGCTTACACAGGATTATTGTTTCACTCTCTGGGAAAAAAAAATAGATATAAGTTTCAAAAGTGGTACTTTTTATGGAGTGAAATTAATAGGTATCAGAAGGTAGTCAGTTGATTAATTGGCTGGAGATATGCGAGCACTGTCCTGATTCACACCTCGGGATGCCTCTCACCAGGGGAAAGTTCATGGTTTTAGTGAAAGCTAAGTCATGCTGTGAGACAAAGTCTGGTAAAGTAGCAACTCCCTGCCATCAGAATAGAATATGAGTTTAATGGCTACACAATTTAGTTTTACAAAAGCAAACTGAAGGCTATATAAGGCAATAGATAAAACATGCACAAAATATGAAATCAATTTCTTGCGTGAAAGATGACTTACCTCACAAGATGAGTAACCCACTGACTGAAGCAATGAAGCAATACATTGCTGCAGAACAGTGACAAGACTAGGAGAATGAACTTCATCATACAATGTCATACTACTCACATGGCCAGGCAGAAAATATTCTTCTCATCCTGGACCGTATTTAGACACTCCATGAACATAGTTGATGTTGTTTTTCTTTTGGCTTATGTGCATTTTACTCTTAGTTTATATTCATTATGTGTGCAAAAATATTGAGCATGATTTTTTTTCTCCCTATATGAACAGCTCTAGAAAAAATAGATATTATTTTTTGAAGCTTCATGGGCAAGGATATCACTGACTACTCTTTCTGCACAAGAATTTGTACTGAGTGGGTAAAAGCAATAGCAAGAGAAAAAAAAATGGACTCATGGCATGATGTATTTAAATCATAGCAACACAAACTAAAGAGCACCCTGAAGCATTCACTCCGGTTCTCGGAAGAGACACTTTTGTCTGTTTCAGTTAAAATTACTAACAATAGGGTGAGACCTATAAACTGAAGAATTGCCTTTGTCCTTTGTGGTAAAACAGGCAAAGGATAGTGCTGCTGTGCTTTGAGAGTGCCTGCTGCATGGTGGGAAATCATCATATGAATTCTCTCCTGAGCTCCCACTTTTCAACATAGACAATGCCTCTGAACACCATCTACCCTGAAAAAGGCGCTCCCTGCCTTCAACATTTACCCTAGTTGCTTTTGTTTTGGATTATTCTTTGTGCAGTTTTTCAGGGCTGCCTTAACAAGTTGAACTTATGCCCTGAAGTTTTTTTTGGTTGGTTGTTGTTGTTGTTGTTGTTGTTGTCGTTTTCTTTCTTTTTTGTAAAATACACAAATGGATTTGAATGGTTAAGAAACAACTATTTGAAGCCAGTTGCCCAAAGGAAACATGCTTGGCTACTTCTCAACACTACAAGAAATCCTTACAGCAAAGACTATGCATCTGGATGAAGACTCAAGCTGACATGATGAAACACTTGAATCAACTTGCCACCACCTTGAAGAGCTCTGCCTCAAAATGGGTGAGACAAATACTTGGCTGAATATCTGGTCTGGATCTTTGCCTTTCCCTTGTCTCTGGGGATGCAGGCATCCTTCTAAAGCAGGAAAACCTTTTAAAAGTCTCTGCTGACAGCTTAAAAAAGTGCCTTTCCCAAGCTTTTGGCAATCTTTCAATGAATTGAACAGAAGAGCACCTGCACATGTTTTGTTGCCCTTTTCCACAGTGCACCACTATCAAGATTTCTCTCGATAACTCCGAGGGTCCAGCCAGCGGAGTAATGGCTTAATTAAATAGCGAGACGGCTTCCCAGGATATGCTTTGTAAAATAAAGGTTTTAATAACAGCAAAAATAATAAACATTACAAACTGAAAAGAGATAAGCCGAGCACAGTGTACCAAGCACAGTTACACAGGCTAAGGCATTCCCAAAAAGCCTCGTGCAGCCCTTGAGCTGGCTGTTTAATACTCGATGGTCTAGGTGGGCTTATTTGGCTCTTTGCCCAATGAGATGGACACTAGGCTTTGAGGTGCACTTCCAAAGCCCTATCACTGTGTCTGTGCTGGGACTGAGCCAATTACAGCGAGCAGGCTATAGAAAATTCTAGCTTAACTTCCTTATATGGAAACACCCGCTCAGGTACGGAAATGCACGACTACACACCACTGGAATATTGCTTCCTTTGTTCTTGATAATAAACCCAAGTTCTACTCATGATTGCAGATGGAAAAATGTCTGCAATAAAAACTCACTCCAACTTTTCCTGATATCTCAGGTATGCAATAAATCTGAATAAATCCATGATCATACACAAAGAACCACAGAATAATTTATATAGAAAAGACTCTTAAAATCATTGAGTTCAAATGTAAACCTATCAGTGCCAAGTTTATCACTAAACCATGAGTGCCATGTCTACACACCTTTTTAATACCACCAGAGGCAGTGACTCAACCACTTCACTGGGTAGCCTGTTCAAATGTCTGATAACAGTTTTGGTGAAGAAATTTTTTCTAATATCTGATCTAAACTACCTCTGCCACTACCTGAGGACATCTCCTCTTGTCAAACAATCTTAGACACATAGGATGACTTGGGCTGGAAAGCACATTAAAGATCATCTAGTTATAACCTCACTGCCATGGGCAGGGACATCTTCCCCTTGTTCAAAGTCCCACCCAGTCTGCCTTTGGACACTTCTAGGGATCCAGAACTTCTCAGGCAACCTGTTTCAGTGTCTCACAATCCTCACAGTGAAGAATTATCTTGTCATTTGTTGGAAAAAGAGACCTAGGCCTTTGTACAGAGTGACATGATGTCCCCTGAGCCTCCTTTCCCCTGGGCTGAACAACCCCAGCTCCCTTAGCAGCTCCTCATGGGATTTGTGCTGCAGACCCTTCACCAGCTTTGTTGACCTCTCCAGCACCTCAGTTCATTTCTGGTAGTGAGGGGCCAAGAACTGAACGGAGGACTTGAAGTGCAGGCTCGCCAGCTCCGCACAGGGCAGGGGAATGTTTCACAGGACAGGGGCATGAGAATATCACTGCCCTGCTCCTGCTGGCCACACTATTTCTGACACAGGCCAGGAGGCCATTGGTCTTCTTGGCCATCTGGGCACAGCTGGCTCATCTTCACCTGGCTGTCAGTCAGCACCCCCAGGTCCTCCGTGAATGGCTGGCTCCATTCATGACACTCCAAGCACTGAAATGAGCTCGAAGGCAGCTGTCACACTGGCTAATACTGACAGAGCAGTGTTTCTTGGCAAGCAGTGATAACCTACATGGAGCAATGTGACTGCTCATTGTGTATTAAACTGATTTAAATCTGTTTAGTTCATAAGATACAGAAGAACATTAAGAAAATTTTCAAGTCTCAAACTGTTATCATTCTCTATTAAGCTATTGTTTCTCTTCTGATACTGGTCAAAATATGTTTGGATCCCAGTTAATCCATCAGTACATTACATCAGAAAATTGTACATCACATAGCTCTGTCATTACTTCTCAATCTTTGAATGGCAAGCCTGATTTTAGAGAATCAAGTGTGTCTTACATCCCTGAAGTGAAAGAAACATAAGATAAGCCTGCACCTATGACTTTTCAATTCCTTTTCCTCTGTTATCTCAGGTTTTAAAGAAAGGAGAGGGGAGATTTTTCCTTGATTGAGTTTTGCTATAGCAGTTGAGAGTGTTTAAGAAAATCTAACTCCTGGGGAGATAAAAACATAATGTTCACAGACCTTGCAAGGACATAATTACAATTCCTTCCTGCTGCCTTTAAAATATGCACACCTTCCACTTCATGGCTGCAGATCAGACACAGAAATGGGCACATTTCAAAGTGAGAGTAGTGGAAAATGGTCTCATTCAATACACTTTTGCTTTCATCCTTAACTGTTGCTTGTCACTGTTACTGGAAACACTAAACCCCAGAAGACTGCAGCGGTTTTGCCCTGAAGATTGAAGCTTAAACTTATTTTTCTTTCTGAGTTTTACTTTAAATTAAACTTGAGATGTGTTTACTACTCCTTTGTCCATCACCACGTTTTTTATATCAGCTTAGATTCTTGAAGGTTTCCTAGTTAATATAAGTTTTCTTAAACAACTATTTCCATAGAGCCCCACAAACAGAGTGGAAAACCCTTCAGAGATTATGCAAAGTTCTCTCCAAGAAGAGAGGCACTTTTATGTTATTTTAATTCATTGGCTCAGCAGTATCTTCCTTGGTGAACAACAAAACAACTTTCTTGAATCTCTTACCCTGAGGCAAGGACAAAAAAAAGCTGGTGAGACCATGGGATTCAGGTGTCACTGTGCCAGCAGAGCTTAGCAGAGCAGACCGTGGCAGATGAAATGCTCCTTTATGCAAGGAGGATTTCAAGCCACATGAAACATTTCTTCTTTTGTTACAAAAGCTTATCAAGTTCCAGAGGCTTTAAAAGGTACAAATGAGAAATTCAATTTATAGAGGTGCTTTAATCAATTATGTTAAAAAAGTTTCCAAAACAGTGAAAACCTATCCAAGTGAACAATATCCTGAAGAGAACAGTGAAGGAAACTAAGTATCCATGGAGCTGCTGGGGCAGAGCTGAAGGTCAGGACTCCTTTGCTGTTGTGGCTGTTTACACTATTTACATAATGCAGTTCTGAATGCAGTGATCCAGGCATGATTTTCAAATAAACAGCAAAGAAAACTGGGGGCTAATTAAAGATTCAGTGTTTAAAACAGTAAAAGGGATCATCATTACATTCAAATCTAGATCTTAGTCAATCCATCATAATTGAAACACCAGTCACAGGAAAGTAAATTTTATCAATAAGTTATAGTGGCCTCTTCACTGGACTAATAGTACCACAGAGACAGACAGAGTTCTACTGTTGGAAAGCCCATAAGCTGTAGGGAAACTGCACAAAACAAAAGAGAACTTGAACATTAACAATGAAGTTAACTCCACAAAAACAACCTAAATCCAGTGCAGTAATTTTCTGCTAATTGATTAACTGTTAAAATAAATAGATATTTTTGAATTGTTGCTAAGTAGAATGAAAATAATTGTGATAAGATTTCGTGCCACAGTAAGAATTGCAAATGGAGAGAAGATGCAGCATTTTATCTTATATGGAGTCCAGAAGAGTATGGATAGGTGTTTAAATCATCTCCTGGAAGATCAATACGTATTATGAGAGGTGCATAGTTTATCATTCCTCTTGACCAACAGAAGCAATGAAATACACAACAGATAGGTGTAAACATTGAAATACTACTCTTTGAGGGCACAAGTATGCTTCCTGAAAAAAAGAAGTCCCCATTTAAAAAATGAAGTATCAGAAGTAAATCGATTCACTGGAGTGAGTCCATTTTAAGAAAATTGTGTCTTTTAAATTGGGAGAGAAAGTCTCATCTAAACAGGTCTTTTGGGCTACCAAAAGAGAGTCCAGATCTGCCATGGAGGCTTGCATATATGGTATTTCATCTAACTTGTATGAAGTTGGACCAAACATCAATCTCTGGTATAAAATGGCCCTTCAGAGTGACACTAATGGAAGTATCCTGGAGCTATTCCCTTCCTAAGCCTCAGAGGAATCATTTGCTCTGCATCAGTTACAGCCTTATCTCCAAAGGCTTATAACTGCATTTGTGCACTTACAAGCATAAAAGAAGGATTTGTGCAAACCAGTTGCCCAGAATTTGTGTAGATTTTTGAAATAGTACTAACCATTCTGTTCTCTGCTTTTGACCACTACATAAAGATTTAAAGAATAAAAAAACAACCAACCAAAAACAGTGAAAAATTCCTTGTGGGTGAGTTTTGGCTAAGCACACAATGAGTGTTTTGAAGTTTTTTATGAAGGCTTAGTATCACAAGAGAGCATTAAGCCAAATGGATATTATCTTGGAGAAGTCAAGCTGCCACTGAGGCAACAATACAAACTGCCATGAAGTATTTGAATATAGATGGATTTAGTCAAGGAGAAAAAGGAGTTACCTTTCATAGCTGACTTTCTGGTGGTGAGAGAGAAATCTTCTATAAGGCATCTTCTAATCTCCTATATGGCAGCATGGACCATGTGTCAACAGGAGTGCCAGGCTCATAGGAAAGCTCTTCAAGAACTGTAAGATGGAAAAGCAGAGCAGTGCAGGGCTGTGGCTGAACCAGCAGCCCAGCTGGAAAACAAGTTGTCTTAACCTGTGCTCAAGTGACACCTCCCTTGGCCCATGCAGGTGTCACACACAATGACACAGTGTAGACAAGCTGTCACAACACCATTGTCCTGAGCCTTTTGGTTCAGAGGCTCAGAAACAACCCTTAGCCCCACTTGATTTCATGAAGCACATAAAGTAGGAGCTGTAACCATTCCAGCTAACTTGGACACAACCTCTTTGACCCACGAAGGACAGAAAGCATCTCCAGGAAACAACTCACACATAAGAGCTGAATGCCCCCTGAAACTCTGTTTCTGATTCACTTCCTCCCTTCCTTCTCCTTGGCCTGTCAAACAAAGATGCCTAGCTGTGCTGGAATAAATGTGCAACATAGATTTTAATATCAGATCTGGGGCGAAAGCCTCCATACTCTTTACTTTCAGTCACGGAGGAAGGAGCTGATTCTTCATAATTTTCAAAAAATTCTGGGCTGTTGGCTGAAAATACACACTGAGCAATGCGTGTCTACCTGTGGAGCAAGAAAACTGCCCTTAAGTGACTGTCAGGCAGCAGCAGTGACTGCCAGCACCCATTTTTTAAAACAAATCCTTACATGCTTGTTATTTAATCAGCAGCCATGCACATTGTGCTGACTGTGTATCACTGATCAACAAATGGATGTTTTTCCCTGAAGAAAGCAATATAGTGGGACATAAAATTAATACTGAACATCAGTGCATATGAGTAATAGATTTTAATGGTTTTAGCTCTTTAGAGGGAAAAAAACCAATTTTTGGGTAAAAGTTTGATACTTTTACACAAAGCCCATTCCTACCAAAAACACTCGAACATTTTAATCTAAAAACAAAAACCAGCAATAACATTTTCGCCTAAATTGGCCTAAAATCTTATTTTAGACTTTTTTCCTGAATTCTTTCTTACAACTTTGATATAATAAAGGCCTAATAGCCATCTGATCAGATGAGGCATAAATAAATTACTGAATAGTAGTGCATAATATCTTATTTCTTCAATGTACCACCTAAATACAAAAGGTGAACATGCAGGTGTGGGTTTAAGGTTGACTTGAATCAAAAAGCCTATAGATGTGTTGCCAATTTATAGCTGGAGAAGAAAAGACTTGGCAGATGAGAGTGTGCCCTGGTAATACATCTTCCACTGCAGCTTCCCTCCCATCTGTTGTTTGCATTGCATCTATCCAGTTTAGATCTTTCCTTCTTTCTAGCTCAGGTATTCATAGCACACCTGTCATCTTCAGATCTAAAATCCTCAGATCAGGAACTTTGTCCTGCAGAGCGTCTAATCCAGCAAAGTCATACAAGTATGAAACTTCTGTAATAAAGCAAGGGAGTCTGTTGACTGTGACCACTGGCATAAAGGAGACAGCAAAGAGATGTAGGGCAACAGAAACCTGCAAGAGGAACTGAACAGGAATTATAAGGAGGCAAGTGAGATACACCTCCCAGAAACAGAAGGAAGGAGACACCAGGCTCTGAAGGCTAAAGTGTTCAGGTTTGAAGTAAGAAAGCCAGAGCCAAAGAGCTATTCTCAGAGATGATGCCTTGGAAAATCTCTATAAACCAAGTGTTGAATCTAGTCAACAAACTGTTTTGATATTTAAAGAAAATATTTCAAAATTCTTATTATTTTCCTCACTGAGTGGCTGGCAACAGTTGTCAACAAAAGCCTTCCAGATCCATTTCTGTCCAATTTCTGTTGGAGAAGAACTAAGGGCCAAATGAACTATACTTTTCCTCTTTCTTTCTTTCCCAACTATAAGCAAGGATGAAATGTCACCAGGAAAATACACGTATAATTGGCATATTTGATTGATGTGTAACTCTGTGGTTCCTGATTATCTGTCTGAGAAGAGAAGTAGCTTATCATCTTGTTAACAGTTAAAAATGCACAGAGGGCTGAGACAAAGACCTTGTAGAGAAAAAACAGAGAGAGCATTAGCACAGTATAAGATTTTAAAAAACATCCACCCTCAAACATGATGCAAAATCTGATCAACTGTGATGTCAAAATATGGATCCTTCAAAACAAATTTCTTTTGAGACTATTGTTTCATGAAGTCTTTGCAGAACAATGTGATGTGACTTAGCAAACAGGACTGCTCCATGCCCAACTTTTATGTAAACAGTGGGTTACAACACACTTTCAAGGCAGCATCTGATCAGATTTCTTCCTATTTGATTACAGAATTTAAGTGTGCCATTTCAAGTGCCTTTCTTTTTTCCTGTGGAATTTGCTCAGGAGGGAAGAGTGAATTTTTTGTTCAGTGGGTATTTCAGTAGTAACTTGTTTAATAGAACACTCACCTGTTTTTCCTGAAAAATCTGATTCCTACCTCACCTCCTCTTCCTCCCTCAAAATTTTCTGTATAAAAATAGCTGAATGACATTTCCATACATCTACAACACTGAGATATGTTCAAGGAAACAGCCCCTACAACAAAAAGAATGGCTTGCAATGTTCAAGCTTAAAATAGCCAGCAGACTAACTGGTAGCAAAGGGGAACACTTTGTATTTATAGTAACAGAGCTGTCCATCATATATTAGATTGAAACTGATTATTACTCATCCATTAAAGTCAGTATAAAATCTGTTCAGTCCTTGCCCCTGGATATCTAAATACATCAGAGTTCTTTCCTGGTAAGACAGAAATGAGCACCATGATAGTAACAAACCCAGTGACTAATCTAAATTTAATCAAAACCTTCCCCTCAGTTATCAGGGTAGCAGGAAACAACAGAATGAGTCACATCCTTCACCAGTGAAGGATAGTGACCAGTACATGTTTTCCTGGAGGAAATGTCATCATAACATGAGAAAACCTCCACACACACAATTAGTAGCAAACACAGCAAAAACTAGACAGCACTCCTTTTTTATTTGCTTTGTTGTTTTTTTTTAAGAAATGGTCAAAAACAGATAGATGAGTATGCAAACAATAAAAATTGTTTCAAATAGCAGATTTCTTGAATTTGTGAATGCACTCAAAGATCTGGTTTAACCTGATACTATTCTCAGAATGTGTCTCTGGGAAGCAAAAAGGAAAGTCAACACCCATAAGTTGTATTGCTAATGCAGCTCTTTATGGATATTTCCTTGGCTTAAAGCTCTTCCAGCTGTAATGAACTAGGTAAGATTCGTGCAGAGAGGCAACATGTTTTATTCAGAATGGAAATAGGTCACTGGGTGAAGAACTTCTGCACAAAAACATCTCTATTTTGAGGTGTGCCAATTGATTAAAAAAACATTACTTGACCATGTAAACACTCATCTCCTTTCAAAATCATCTCAAAACAACCTTGTTTGTGTGGCCTGCCTTTTAATAATACCTCTGCAAACTTCCCTCTACTCCAAAGTGCACATACCTTACTACTACATAATCCTTTGACAGTACATGTATTTAAATTGTGCTTTTTCAAAATAAAGCCATAGAATCAGGTACATCCATTTACTGCTGGTAGATCAGCTATAAAGAACCATTTGTAGAAATCTTTTTGACTCCTTCAATATCCACTTTTCTTAGACCTTGACTCAGTTACATTTGAATACATAGGTCTGCAGTAGATGTGCCAGAAGATCAAGTTAGAATAGTGCAAGAGAGTCTCAAAATGTATTTCATTAATATCTTCAGTACTTACATTAACCTCAGCTTTACTCTTTGAAAAACCCACTGCACTATGAAGAGTCGTTCATTGCTGTGGATTTCTTTTCCATTGTCTATGAAAACTCTGTGTTGAGCAGGACAAGTGATTTTTCTTCACTTTGAAAGGCATGGTTTATACAGATCTTTCACCTTAGTAAATGACCTAGGCTGTATCACATGAATAAAAAACATGTTTTAGGCATTTGCAATATTGTAAAAAAAAGCAAAAGTTTCTGAAAGCTTCCATTTTTAAGATCTTTTTAAAAAACCTTTTTTATAATCTATCTTATTATATATTAATTAATATATAAATTACATTAGCTTTAGGAAGTACTTATTTATTCTAAAATTTAGGTGCTCAGCCAGTAATTAGGTGGTGCATCTGCTACAAATTATAAACATATACTGATGCATCGCTGTAGATTTTAGGACCACAAAGTCTAGTATGACACATCTACATATTGTCCTTGCTTTCCAACCTTTGATCTCTGCAGCAGCTGGCAGTTATGCAAGCTACAGACAGCTGAAAAAGTCTGCAAAATCCTCTGGGACATGGATAGTTGAGTACACAGCTAATCCTAGTCAAAGCAGAAACTTCCATATTAAATCTGCCAATTTGTTTTTCTGATTCAGAACATTTTCCATAGACTTTACCCAGTTTTAGCTAAATGCCCCTGAAATAATATTTCTGCAGATACCTCTGTATGGAAAGACAACTCTTAACTAGTGGGTAAGTGCTAACCTTTTAGTATAGAGATGGTCCAATTTGCTCATTCTACAGCATTGCCCCAATAATATCATTAGATGCATGTGTGTTTTAGTACTGTACTCACCATACAAAGTTTTGTTTCTCTGTGAGTTGATGAGAAAGACCACAAAAAGAAATGGTCATCCATGTACTTATTAAGGTCAGATAAATTTCAGTAACTACCTTATTTTCTTTTTTTATGTCCAAGAGAATATTATTAAGAATTTGCCCATGTATTAAATGAAAATTTTAAAAATAAACCTTAATATGCTGAAAATCTCTACAGTGAGATGCAGGGCTGCTTGTTTCTCATCTGCCCATTGGACTGTGAATCTATTCTGAAAATTTCTGTGAAATTGGATCTTCAAATGTTAGTCCATAGGCACTTTTGCATTCCATGTTGATGTACTGGATTGTTCTTACATGTTTCAGGCCAAAAATATAAACTTCTTTCCTACTAAGCTACACACTTCCTGTGTAGCTCTAAGCAGATGTTATTTTAATCCTGTTTCTGACATAGAAACGAACCAAAACTTCACAGAATTCCTGTGTTTTACCTTATAGCTTACTTAAATGATTGAAATATAAATCTTCATGTAAGCTTTTTCCTGAGCTTTCTCCTTTTTCCTTTGACAGGAGCCCTTCTTCTTCTTTCATATCTTCCTTTACTAGTCAGTACAATGACATCTCCTACCACTGCTAATGCACCCTGACTACATATCAGACTGAGTCAGAAAGGAGATTTCTGCTTTTCTAGCATCTTGTTACAAATTCAAAGCCTACCACCCTACTATTATAGCTCATAAACTCATGTTTCTTACTCTTCCACTTTATGCATTTGGCATCATTAAAATTTGGCACTACCAAGTGCAATCACCGTTCTGATAAATGCATGGTATCTCCAGTGCCTAGACACAGCTAAATGAAAGGAAAGGAATAACATATCTGTGGACATCTACCAGATAAAAATCTCTTCAGTCTTCATTTTCGTAACATTTTTCTTTCCCTTTTTTTCAGCTCAAAATACTAGCCACAGGAAAGAGCAATGGCAGAAACTTCCAGAGAGGCATTTGATGAAAGAATAACAAAAATGATGGCTCATTAAGAAAACATTCAGTTCAGAGTCATACACTAATGTTATATTTATACCTTCAACAAGGTTTATAAGACAGCTAATGTCTTTTGACAAAGCAAGTTTTCCAAAGGAAAAATGTTTTTTCTGGTAATCTAATTTTGTGTGGAAGAGGTTAACTGTATTGTTATGACAATGTTAGGTGTGACAGGGAGTCATAACTACTGATAACACAGCACAGCAGTGCTGACAGTGGTGCTTGCAAAGTTCCACCGATATGAAGAAGGCAGATAGAACCTGACTTCATTTATGAAGCATGTATAAAAACAAATTGATTACTTTTTCTTTTCTTTACATATGTTTTGTAAGAGGGATTATTTTCTATTACTCAAAACATAGAAAGAAAGGTCACTTCATGGATCTAGTTTGAGGATAGGGTTTACAGAGTTCCTAAGACTGCTAATGGATCAAACCTTTACAAGAAAATTACAATATAGTCAAGGTTAGTGTGACTTGTTCCAACTAGTAAGTGTAATGGATCAAGTTAGCTACCTTTTAAAGGTAGCTAACTTACAATGTCAGAAAAAAATCAGACACTTATGAGATAACAAAAATGATTGACAGGGAATTGACGTAACCAGAAAAGATAACATATTGGATAGATGTAGTAACTTATGTAACATTATGATATAAACTGAGTTAAATCTGTCATTTGCCCTCCCAACCACAAAATCCAACATCTCATAAAGTGAGAAACAAGAAGAGTTTAATAATCCAACCTCTTAATGATTGACTCAACAAGCCACAATGCAATTCACCTGTAAGAAAGGCAGAACTATTTGAAATGGGCTGGTAATTAAAAGCTAAGGACCTAGGGGTATGTGCATTGAATTTCACCACCACTTAATCTTAAGATAACTCTGAAGTGGTGTTAATTGAAAACGTAGCAATGGAATTTACAAATAAACCCCTGATACTACCACAGTGGGAGAGATAACAGAACTTTCCTAAAACACTGAAAACTGCAGTAGGCCATGACGAATAGAAACAGAAAGAAATAAAAAAATTTAAACATTGCACATTCGACGTTTATCTGGCTGATGTCTCCATGTGTATCATCTCTCACTCACGTAGTTTCCCTAATTCATTTCAAGTCACATATTCATAGATATGTCCCAACTACTGTCTGATTTTAAACACTTTTTTAAAAGTCCCAGTACAAACAGCTTAAAACCGAGTGCAGTGTGGCAAGCAGGAAAAAAACCAAAAAGGCAGTTGTGTTATTACAGATAGTAAACTCAGAGAACGTAACAGGCAGGTACTCCACCAGATTGCCCAAGGAGGTCAGGGAGTCTCCATCATTAGAGACCTTCAGTATCTGTCTGGACATGGCCCTGGGCTACTGGTGCTAGGTGGCTTGAATGGGTTGAACCTGATGGGTTGAACCAGATTGCTTACAGAGGTCTCTTCTGACCTCAGTCATTCTGTGACTCCATTAAATGAGCCAATTCAGTTACCCCCTAAAAAAGTTGGAGAAAGTATGTGAAGCTTACTAGTAGCAAAGTGATCAACACAAAAGTTCCTGCAAGCCTGAAGATGCCTGTTTTATCTTTACGCTACTAAATTTAGAAAGTCTCCTCATGTACATAAAGCTGTGCTGTTGACAACACATTCTTTCTAACTTCTTTAACATATTGTATTTTTCAAGGCTACATGACCGTGTTTATGTAGGCTTGTTACCATTTTTCATGGGTTTTGCAGAGCTCTTTCCACTGTCTCCCCCATGCTACTTACAGCACTGATTGTGCTTCAATATTTCCCAAGTGATGAGGTCATTTTTGGAGTAAATGTGCTCAAACGGTCAATCTGTCTGCTGAGGCAGACTTAGATAAATCAAAAAGACCCAAGGTCAATATCAATAAATTTATGTAAACAACAAAAAAGTATTAGAGCCTGATAGGTACCTCTCTGGTTGCTATACATTCATTTTCATTAAAAACTGAGGAACACTGGGGAGACACTCACCAAGGACAGCATGACAGATGATGGCTCATCACAGTTAGAAAACTTAGAAAAGTGGAAACACAGTTTCAGTGTCACAGGAAGAAACCACCACATATTACATGTTTACAGCCATTTTTCCTGCAAGATCTAACTTGATTCAATGTCCTAGTGAAATTCTATACAGTATACATTAGTATTTATTTGATTATTGGATCTCAGACTGATTCCCAGAAGCAGAACATTACAACATCTTTTTCTTGTAATTAATAAGTTAGGTAGAGAGTAATCAACTCAGTCCCACAAAAACTTCATTTGATCTCATCTTGCGGCCAGGGAAATGTCATAAATTATATCCAGAACCAGAGTTACCACAACTGCCACAGGCTTACCACTCCAAATGTTATTTTTTCTTTCATTTTGTATGTTATTAGTAGTTGAAGTTGTTTTCCTTAGGACTGAAGGGTGGAAATGAAGTTGGTTTAAAATAAGAGAGCAAGGTGTATTTTTTTTAAATCAATATTATAACTCTGAACTAAATAGTAGTCAAAGACAATTCAAAAGTGTTGCATACACTTTCACTGGTTATGGTCATTCATTATGTATTTCAAAATAATCAACCGCTACAGCTTTTGGACATTGCTACTCAATGTTCATCCCTATTTCTCATTCAGAAGATAATTCACCAAACTAAAAACTCACACTGTGGTAGTCAATATAACATCATCTTTGTCTATGATTCATTCAACTGGGGGAGATTGATGTCACAAAACCAATCAGTCCAGTGGGCTCAGTTTCAAAGCTGAGCACAGCAAATGATACACCTATGTCACCAAGAACTGGAGTCTTCTCATTGTTTAATCAGTATGTTTCAAAGAACACTGCATTTTGAACTGCGATCTAGCAAGTATTGCACAATGACCTTTACTATAAACCAGAGCATTAAGATGGAGTCCTGCAGGTCAGGGAAATCCTTAAGCAAGGACTATAACAAAGGATGCTATTTTGCCTAATTAGACCAATCAAGCTTTATTCCCACCAAGAAAGCAGGGGGGAAAGTCCCATTGCAGCTGAGCATAAAACCTGCAGAAAGAAACTGTCCCAGTGAGGAGGCTCTTTTAGACAGCCACAGCAACAAAAGCCAGGTCTCCCATTTCTGGGATGAGTGCGGTAATCACTAGACTGTAATAGGATAGATTGATTACTTCTTTTTGATTTCCAAAATAAAGATAGAATGTCCAAGTTATGCAAGGAAAAGGAAGGGTGTTAAGGTGTCCTCAAGACATAAGTAGGTCTGGCCCTCTGGGGGATGCAAGAGTAACATCTGGTTTCTGGATCTGAGGTAGGAGCTATACAACAAAATGCTACAAATAGACTAGGATGATGCAAGAAATCTGGACTCTGGGCCCACCAACAGAAGAAGGACATGGACTCATTGGGTCCAAGAGGAGGGCTGCAAAGATAACCAGAGGAGTGGAACATTATCTGTTATTAAGACAGTCTGAGAGAGCTGGGGTTATTCAGCTGGGAGGTGAGAAGGCCCTGATGAGACCTCACATCTCCTTCCACTCAGAGAGAGTGAGGTCTTTCTACAAATGCGTGCAATGAAAGGCGGAAAGGCTTTAAATTGATAGAGGATAGATTTATATTAAACAGTAGAAAGAAATCCTTTACTGGGAGGGTAGTGAAACACTGGAATAGATTGCAAAGAGAAGTTGTGGATTCCCCATTCCTGGAAGTATTCAAAGTAAGATTGGATGGGCTTTGAGTAACCTGGTCCAGTGAGAAGAGTCCTGGTCCATGGTTGAGGGGTTGGAAGTAGATGATTGTTAAGGTCTATTTCAACCCCAAACTTCCATGATTCTGTAATTCTGTGATTATTTGTTGCTCAAAACAGCACAAGAGAAAAATTCCCTTATTAATAACAGCTGTCACCTGCTTAGAAATGATGAGGACTTAATGTTGACAAAAAGCTGCTACAAATAAGACATGTTTGAGCCCACCAGAAAAACCCTACAGTAGGGTGGAGTTCCATAGTGGAATGAAAAGTAGACTAACAGAGCCCAGAAATAAAGGAATGACAGGAGGCTGGAAACTGAAAAATTAAAATTAGCCAAGCAGAACAGTGAAAATTTCAGTATCAAAATTTGTGAGCACTGGACACAGAAGTCAAGCTTACTCCCAGCTCTGGAGTGACCTGAAGTACAGATGGGAGAGAAGGGGAAGATGTCTCCAAAGCATTAGGCAGCTGCTGTTATATTTTCATCCTATTAGACAGGTTGATGATTGTGTTTATTGGCATTAAGAAGACTGAGGGATCTTAGAACCTCTGTGGAGCTTAGAACATGGTACCCATGCAAAAAGCAGCTGCAGCCTCTCTAAAAGATTACAGAGAAATAGGAAAGGTGCATTTAGAGGAGTGTCATTGAAGTGCCAGTGGCTCTTTGTTTTTAGTCCCTACAGCTTGCTTTCTGGTCACAGGGATGTGTGCAACAGAGAGATCATATGGCTGCTGCTCAGGACTAGCCCAGCTCTCCACTATTCCAAAAGCAGATTTGAGATGGACAAAGGTGGCCAAGGGAGTCCATCAAAGGGTGAGGCATTGAGAAGCATGGACAATGAGCATCCAAATACTCAAGCACATTGTCAGTGTCTTTCTTTTCTTATCAAAATAAAAGTGTGGACTGTCAGCTGCAGGAAACAAAACAATTACCCACCCCTGAAGGGAGTCAGACAAGTGCAGGGGAATGGAGGCTTCCCATGTTCTTCTTGAATGTGTCTCAAACCCACCTTGATAGGAGGACTTCCAGAAGGATGTTGAAGCCATTACCTCTCAGAACTGCTCACAGAATATCACTTTTCTACACTCTGTACATGTAAGAAGTTCATCAAACACACCCAGTAACAACTGTTGAGGCAGTTTTATGATGCGGGTATCTGTCCCCCAGGAGCAGGTCTGAACCCACTGACACAATTTGCATAAACTACCATTTAGTCTTCAGATGGTAATAAATTAAGGTGACAACTTCCTGCTAAAGGCTGGGTATTCTTTCTACAAACCCGCTGAGCAACACAGAGTGTGTGTAGCTTTTGAGGCCCTAAATCAAACCTTTAACATTTTGTGAAGATAGGTTGTGGCATTTTGAATTTTATATTGTGTCAAAGGAAGAAAAGGCAGGAGCTTTTAGAAAGTTTTTTGGGGTGGGGGAAGTGTCAACCACTATGTGAAAAGTTAACTGAGCATAATACATTATTCTTAATATACATTCAACAACACACACCGTAATGACTGAGGATGCTGCAAATACTGAATATAAACTATTGCTAATGTGTTTTACAGATCCACACCAAGGAGCACAGTCATGTTTCAAGTTTCAGCTGACAGATTGACAGATACCAATTGACAGAACACACTGTAGTGGAATCCTTGACATTGGTTGTATCTATCTTAAAGTGTAGATGCATGACCACAGTAGGTTTTTTTCAGATTTCCATATGAAAAATTAGTCATAGGAAGCGGTGCATTACTGTGTTTCAGCAATGCTGATTGTGTGGAAAATTAAGGATGATGAAGGTACAATTTTCGCTGCAGATTCATAAAATGTTCCTTTAAATACTACAAGGAGTAATTAAATAAAAATACCAATATGAACCAATAAGCTGAAGTAGTTGATTTACATAATCAATTTCTATCTGGAAAATCAATGTGATGAAAGCAGAAATGTCAAAGGTATGATTATACCTCAGCTTTTAATGGTACGTGATTCATTTTAAATTGCAAAGTCAATCCAACACCTTATGGCTTCTCCTGCTGAAACATAATGACAAAAGAAAAGTTCCATAGTGAATTTGAATAGGAATAAGGCAGTTCTTTAAAATTCTTTCCCTTCACTAAAGATACACAGATATATAGATATATAGATAGATATATGCACATAATTATGTGTAGGTAAATATATATATATTTACATAATTATGTATGTATACCTGAACAGAAGTCCTAAGGGCAGGGTTTATAACATGAACTTCTCCTTGGCTTAGGTTAGAAAAGTTCTGGAATGCTGATTAAAAGTAACAGTCAGCACATGTAACTTACTTTAACGTAAAGTGCTAAAATATGCCTATAAGAATTGTTACTCAAAATTTTACATGCCATATGGATTCCTGTTCTTATCTAGATGACTCATATTTGTATTTGTTAACAAATTCTCAGAAACAACTGCCACGGGAATTAATCAAAAGACTAACTCAGGAAGGATGATTTTAGAAGCAGAATAAATAGACACAGGCATGCACAGGACATGCAGTTCTCAAGAAAGTTCACATAGAAGTATCACAAATATTGTGAAATCAAAGGCTTTTTAGTTTGTAGGAAAATGAATCTCTAAAAATTAAAATTCAGATAGAACTAAATATATCTACATTGCTTTACTAGATATTTTAGCAGATTGAAAATATTGAGAGGCAAAATATTTTGAAATTTGAATTAAAGTGTCATTGCATTATCAATATTGCTTTCAAAAGAAATTTAGATTTCTTGTTATTTGCCACATTTAATTAAAAATCATTCTGTGACCCATACTTGTATAATTTTCTAGACCTCCTGTGGCTGCCAGTGACAGTGTACAGCTACACAAGGGAATCAGTTCATACAACAATGCATACTAATGAAGCAACTCATGCAGCATTCTCTTCTAGCACAGGAGAAAATGCATAAATATTTTTGCCTTAATTGTGCAGATCACTGGGAATTATAACAGGAAATTTTTTGTGTACTAATAATATATACTTTAGGATTCAGCTGTACAGTGTGCCCCATCAATGATGTTAATTCCTTAATGCAAGTTTAATCTCTTCTCATTGACAGAAAGCCAAAGGCTTTTAAGTTTCTTGCTCTCCTATATGATTTCTTTTTTATTTTTCCTTTTTTCCCCTTTTCCTCTTGTTTTTTTTTTTCTTTTCACAGAACAATTTAGCATACTGTAAGTATCTTTCAGTTACGAGGCAATTAGAAAGGTTGTTCTGAAGAAATCAGTTGCCTTGAATCATCCTAAAGGAAACAAAAATACATAGCTAGACACCTTGAGCAGTCTATAAAAGATTTAAACAACTAATTTACTGTCTGACAAAGAGATGATTCACTTGCTACAACTCTGGTTCTTATTTCTCTATGCACTTTCACTTCTGGCAGTTTCATATGATAGGATGGCATCTTATTTGTTATATATTGAGTATTAAATATCACAAAAATTCCCCAAACACCTATCAACAAATGTTTCAGCTAAATTACCTTTTTCAAATTTCCAGCTGCAGCATGTTCTCACTCAGGTGCTGGATATGAAACAGTTTAAGTAAGGAGATGGTCATTAATTTTATGAAGAAAAAAAAAAAAAAAAAAAAAAAAAAAAAAAAAAAAAAAAAAAAAAAGAAAAAGACCCCAAACTTTAAAAAAAGAAAACATAGGTTTTCCTGCAGTTTCCTGGAAAAATGTCTGGTGTTCTAAAGTGTGTGTGAGGCACGCACAACAAAAATGTGTCTCTAGCAGCAACTGGATGTTCAAAAATGAAAAAGAAACTTAGTTCTTAAAAATAATGTTTTGACAAATCCATTCCTCATGGCAGTCTTGGTTGAGACATACTAGTTCCCACTCTTAAGGTAGCAGAGCAGAGGTGGCTGAAGTGTGGATAGCAGGCCAAAACCAGCCCACAAAGCATCTTCCCAGATGTTTTCTGTGAATGCTGCTGGCCAACAAATAAGATCACACTATCAGCTGATCACCCCAGAACTGAAGCTCATGAATAGTGATTCCAGACAGTTTTTAAGTCATCTCTGTTGGAAAATAAGAGCACTCTTCCTTCTGCTTCTGGGAGGTTGTCTGGAGGGCACTATGTAAAGCAAAAGGGCATTGTGATCAGACAGAAACAAAGTTGGCCCAAACCTCAGCTCCTATCTTTGCTGTTGCTCAACCCAGAAACACAGACCTGGATGAGAAAGACCATTTTAGTTTTCCCCCTGCTCAAAACCTGAGGTAGGAGAGGGGAGGAAATGCTTGTGTCTCCATACAACTTCTGCCTATCTGCACTCAATAGATTAGGCTTAGCCTGTAGAAACACAAGGAACAGCCTTGTAATGTTAAGGGAAATTGAGTGGTCACCTCCTCCAGCCAGCCTGGCTCAAGACCCCTCCTGTCTGACTGCTGGAGCCCAGCCTAGTGTCCCAGAGACCTGGAGTCTTGCCAGGCTAAAGATCATCTTCTGGTGTTCCCCTTTGCAGGTTCAGCCAAGAGTGAAGCTGAGCACATAATACAGACAGAAGACAACAGACACAGCCAGTCACACACAGAGCCACAGACAAGGCACAGCCCCGCCATTCAGGACTCACCCCAGACACCGGCACACAGGGACACGTCCTCTCCTCCTCTTGGGCTGGCAGAGGCAGAAGGTCACAAGTGCAGCACACACCCCACGCTCCCCGGGGTCACAAGTACAAACACCCTGGCAGATCCCCCGAGCACCAGCATGGTCCCTCTGCCTGGCCAACAGCCCTGGTGAGACCCTGGCCCTCCGTACTCATCCCATGGGTCCCTGACTCACGGGCTGGTCTCGCTGGGTGCTCACTGCACACACACAGAACCCACACACTTGTCCCCTGGGCACTTGACAATGGCAGGTGCCCCCAAATACCAGCACAGACCCTCCATCTACCTGATACCTCTGCCCAGACCTAAGGCCTCTCTACTCTCCAGCGGGTCCATGGGGTTTATGGGCAAAACCACACAGCTCCCAGACACACTGTTTGGGGCAGGTACAGACACCCACAGGAGACAACACTCAGCACAAAGGCTATAGTCTGCAGTCCTGATCCAGCCACTGGCACTGAGCCCCTCACTCATATCTCTGATGCATGTACCTCCCTATCTGGTTTTCAGGACACACACTCCAGTGGGCAAAATTTGAAATCCCCATTGGTTACAGTACCTAATCATGAGACTTCACTGGTCCCACTAGCTGACTTTCTCTTTTTCTTTCTATCCCTTTTTACCTATTGAAAAAATCCTTGTGATCCATAAAGGAGTGGACACTCTCTTCCTGTATACCTTTGCACAAACCAAGTGTGGTGCTTCTTCTGCCCAAAACAGATATGATTGCCCCTGAGCCTCCTTTTCTTCAGGCTAACCACCCCCAGTTCCTTCAGTCACACCTCATAAACCTTGTGCTCCAAACACTTCACCAGCTTCATTGCCCTTCTCAGGACTCACTCCAGCAGCTCACTGCAGTGAGCTGAATTGGACACAGGACTCCAGGGCAGCATCATCGGTGCCCAGCAGAGAGGGGCAATCACTGCCCTGCTCCTGCTGGCCACACTGTTGCTTATGCAGGCCAAGGTACCATTGGCTTTCCTGTCCACCTAGGCACACACTGACTCATGTTCATTTGGCTGCCAACCAGCACCCCCAGGTCCTTTTCCATCAGACAGCTTTTCAGCTGGCCATAGCAGTGACCAGAAATGCCAAATAGCAGTAGTAGTACAGCAATAAGTAGAAGATGCAGAGGCCTTATAAAGTTTGCATAACTTTATAAAGAAGCAGAAATAATGCATATCTTGCTGCTGATAGCTTTTGAGTCATATTGTTTATGTACTACATTTTCTTATATCACAGCATTACAAGGCAGTTCTTGTCTATTTTCCAACTAGTCTCTCTCGACAGGTGAACTTTTTCACTGGGACACCCACAGATGAACAGTATTGAGTTTTTAGCTATTTAGAGAAAAGGTATAATTAACAAAGAAATAAGTTCTGTGTCTTCTGCCAACATCACCAAGCAACTGCAGAATTATTGCCTTCTTGATTTGAGGTATGCACCTCATTTCAAAGTTTTATTTTTCAGTGCCTTTGATCAGCTCATCCTTGTAAAAATATATCCCATTAAAAATGTCTCTCTGTGGGCTTGAGTGTTTTACTTTTTTCATACCAATTGCCCAGTGATTATAAAGGGCAATACGAAATCTAAAGAGCAAAAAACTGTGACAATAAAAATAGCACATATACCATCTGCACCATCACACAGTACAGCTAATTTATGCTATGATGTTGAAAGTCAGAACAAGGCTCAAATGTACTTGCCTAAACTTTTTCTCCTACACAGATTAATCGAGAACAATCAATCCAGTATATTGCTCCTTCAGTAGACTTAATGTACGGTGAACGAATAGTAATTAAACTTTAACTTTCTAAATTGTCATTGTGCTATGATATCACTTTCTTGCTACCACCTATAAATTACATTATAATGAAGTATTAAAAGGATAAAGGAGGCAGAATTGAGATTACAATATCAAAGTATGACAGCAGCAAACAAGGAGGGCTCTGCTTTCAAAGAAGTTTTTGTCTTACAAGTGAAGTAAAGAAGAGCACATGATGTTTTGCTGGGAGCAGAGAATAAAGCTGTTCAAGATTAAAATATTTCAAATGTATGCTAACAAGACAGATCCCTTTCTGGACTGCATGGGAGAACCAGATGAAGGACTTCAGACATCATGTCATGAGCTACTACTCAAAAGTCTCAGAGCTAGCTTTAGTCATTACTGTCCTACTAGACTTACATCTCATAACTAGCAACCGGGATCAGATAAATAACTCATTTGAAAGCTCCCCATACTCTGCCATGCCAACATCTCATGTTCTCCTTTGTCTACACTTATTTATGCCTAATTCTACTTTACAGATTTTAATGTTCAAGTCAGTTTTCCACTTTTCTCGCACTCTATTTATAGTCAGTAGGAAAAGGCAAGCTTCTACAGAATAATTTGGAAGAGAAGCCTAAATATAAGAGGTCCTATGAGCAGATTAACTAGCTGCTGACCAGGGAGAGGCCAGTGAGAACAGTCCTAGATTAAATGTCTAAAATTGGGTAGCTCAATTAAAGCCAGTCTGGCCTAAAACACCCATACATTGCTATTTTTGAAATAATGAAAAGCAAGTTCCACTTTCAGTTTGTCTGCTCACAGAGGCAGTTTTGCACTGGGAAGGAAGCAGTCGGCTTTGAATTACAGTGACACAACCTGGTCTTTAACAGGGTAGAGACTGCAGCTCATTTCTCTTTCAGCTGCCCAGGAGTGCTCATCCAGCAGCTGATAGATCTAGGCTTGCAATCTGATACCAAAAGATTTGGGCAGACAGAGCTGATTGAATTTGAATGCTGCCCACCAAAGCATGGCAAGTTCTGTGGGAATAGTGCTTGAGGAAGTGATGTGTGAGAGTGTGGGTGTGTTTATAGCAAAGACTGTAGCAGTAGAACTCAAAGTTAATGTTATACCAAAAGATGAGGTGCTAACACCCTAGAGAGGAAACCAAGAGACTTGTCAAGAAAGAGAAGAGTTTGCTTGAACTGAATGTGTCAGAAGAAATAAACCTACTTCCTTTATCTTCTCTGTTTGACTCCATGGTGTAGAATTGGCTGCTACTGAGGGTCGCTAATGTCAAAAGTCTAGGTGGGCTGAAAACTAACTGGACAATATCATGAGGAAAAAAAAAAAATCACCAAGAGCTATTAAATGCAAAGACATCCCTCAGTCCATAAATCCATCTGTCATGAACAACTGGCCACTGAAAGAATATTCTGAAAAATACCAAATGCTGACTTTCTTCATGTACTCTTCCTTAGGTTACTGTTGGTTAGGAGATGCTCACACCCACACAGTATGGATACATTTTGTCTTTCTTGTCATAGTCATAAACACTCTGACAAGACTGGGGGATAAGACCTGGTCTTACCTGCTACCCTCACTTCCAAGAAAATCTATCACTGGCTGTCTCTAGAGTGAACCCAGACAAGCATGGTGGAAAATCATGAATGTTTGAAAGAAGAGTCTCGCTTGTTTGAGGTATTCCAAAGAGAAGATGAAAAATCTGTTTCCTTCCATAGGCAGAGTTGGCAGAATGAAAAATCCAGCAAACAGGTCAACAGAAAGAGATTTAATCTGTATCTCTTACACTGACTTTTTATAATCTTAGTGGAGATAAAAGCTCTAGATTCAGGACCAGCAACCTAACTTGTTCAATTTCCTTTTGTCACTTTCTTCACCTGGTCATCCAAAGTGTTTCAAGAAGTAAAAGCTGAGGCATCCCAAAGAACTATCAAAATTCCTAAGGGATTCCCTTATTTGTTAACCTTCAGCTATTCTAGCCTTTCATATAAAGCAGCACAACAAAATATAAGTAAATCCTTTCATCCTTGTCTATTCAGCAAACATTGTACTATACACACATTATAGAGATTTGTACAGCAAGGATTAGTGGTTGAATCAGGATTCAAACAGACACACTTCCTTATAAATCAGAGTTTTACATAAACTCTGAGATTTAGAGGAGAGGGGCACTGCTGCTAGAAAAAAATTTGATTCTATTGTGTAACATGGGCCACAGATATTAAGTCCTTCTTTGAATCCAGTAACTATGGATAAGCCAGGGCATATCAAAAGGTTTTAGCAAGAAAAGAATTAAAAAAGAAATGAGGCCAAAATACTAAAATTTCCCAAGTTTCTGAGAAATGGCAGTTCTTAGAGACATAGAAGACAGTGTATCTCAGCAAAGTAGTCTAGAACATGAGAGAAACCCAAACTGGAAGGTTGTAAATATAATTTAGTCTAATGTGTTTAATCAGACAGAAAGCAATAAAGTACACTAACTATGAGAGACCTAGATATTTCAGTTTAAATTATAAACCTAAATTGGAAATGTTTGTTTCCTTCCAAAGGCAACCAGAATACCCACAGCATCTGGCTGCTTTAAATAATGCATGAAGAAGGAAAAAATTATTTTAACTTCCTTAAAAGAAATGAGCAAAATTTTTGTTAGAGCTCTAAATTTACATTGTCATTTCAAAAAAATAAAAATATCTTGAGAGATATAAAACATTCTTAGGCTAATGCAATACATTTAAATTAAACAATTTATTTTGGTTTTATTCAGAAATTATTGATACAACATATTTAACTAAGACAAAATATGAACAACTGTTCATCAAAGCATTAAGAGACCTAAAAGCTGATATTATGACATCACTTTTACTTTTAATCAAGATTCATTTTAATAAAAGCCTGATATCAGAAGTATGTTCTTAGGTACTCTGAGTAGTCTTATCTGCTCCAATAAGAACACTCATGAAAAATAAAAGCAAGCAGTTATGTAAGTTTCTCTGAAGGAATAGATTTTAATACATGTGGGAAAAATAATTTAACTATTAGCCTCTGGCTGAGAAGAACCTGAAAGGGACTGATCCCCAAAGAGTCCTGAATCTTTTAATTGGAATAAATTAGATTATATGTAATATGGCAGAGAAACAAAAAAGGTAATGCAATTCTGACTGAGGCATCACATCACAGAAATAAGGAGAAAATAATCCTCTCTGGTTTAGATAGATAAGAAAAATAGTAGCTATAATTAGGAAAAAAAGCGCCATATAATTATGTTACTGAAAATGAAAACATTGAATGATTATTAGAAAAAATATCCTGATAAGGGGAAACATTATGCTGTGGCATAATAGTTTGGAGGAAAGAATAAAAAGCAGAGCAGTGCATAGGAACTTTAAATACCATCAGATATAATGTTAGAAAAAGTACTCCTAGGACAAACCTTAATCATCTAGAAGGCAAGGTACATAGATTCCTTTTCATCTTTCAATCACTTGTCATTCCAAGAGCTTCCTAGCTGTGGGAATAGCACTAGAGACTCTGTGCCAGATTTGGATGCAGTGGCTCACACAAGATGTAGACAACACTTTGTGCAAGTGTACTCCCTCCCTGCGGGCAAGACACCAAACATATCTCATGGCTGAGTCTAACTGTGCTGAATTATGTCATAACTAAATAACCATAATTACTTACATTACCCATAATTTAATGTCATTACCTAAATGATCACAGTAAGCTTGTATCTCAGATTAGCAACTTTTTCCCTCATTCAAAGACAGATGTCCTTAACAGCAACTGTCGGTGATTTGGACTTGTTTTGGTTTTGGTTTCTTTCCTATTTGTTACAACCTGTCTTCTCTTGGCAATTTAATTGAGTAAGTTACCTGCCCCTCAGAGAACCTACTTCATTCAAGAATTTTAAATCCAGCTGAGAATTAAACAAATATGGAATTACAGCTCCTGAAAGACTGTAACAGGTCAGAAAACTCAGTTTTGCAACACTTTCCATTACAAAAATATGGGATTTAACTTTTTATACTTCAACAAATGGAACTATTCCAGTTAAAGTTTTCTATGAACTGTGATTTCAATTTTAATGTTTAAAACCATGAAATACTCCATAAGCACTGATAAAGCTTTAAGAAAGTTTCTAAGACTAAATAGAATTTACATTTTCCATTCACAGGGAAACCTTGACCTTTTCCACTTAGAAGCTGCTGAAGGTATGCTTTATGGAATTACCTGGGAGAAAAAAAAAAATAAGACCAAAGAATCTGGTCCACCTCTAGTATCAGAGGCAACCAGTTTCCCCTCAATGCAGAAAAGTGTAATGGCCTAGGAAACCATCTGATTTGACTGCAAAAGTAAGAAAACTAGAGGAGGCAGTGGAGAGAAAAGAATTAGACCATTGACAAAAATTTAAAAAAAAAATCTTGTGAGCCTGGTAGAAGACAAATAGGGAGATTGATGAAAAGAAGATCATGACCTCTTAGTTAATAATTTTATGGGCAGGAAGATGCTAGGCAAGAAAGCTGTGACTAGACGTATGCAAGGCTGAAGGAAGAGGAAACACTCTCAGCAGAGGTAGTTAAATACGCAGACTGTGAAGCCCAGAGCACAGTATCATACTTGCCAGCCTAAGCAACCTTCAGCAAGTGGTGGGCTGTGTTGGCCCAGGACCTGTCACATTTACATGAACCATTATAAACATTTCTGTTCTTTGAAGTGGTGGGAACCCTGTGGTGCAGGAATTAGAAAGTGAGAAACTATGTTTTCAACTTCTCACCCAAGGTAATCAGTCCTACAAAGAGAGATTTCATTTGGAAAGCATGTTGCCTTCAGACCTATGATTGTGCAAAAGGGAAAAGGTATATTCCCCTGGGTGCCCTAGAGAATCAGTCAAAAGAGAAAACCAAGGCACACAACAGTGGCATTCTGCAGGGGACCAGGGCAAGGTATTTGAGAGGACTGGGCACAGCAGTGCTGAAAGGACAGCAGGATCAGGAGCTTCAGGCCATACTTAAGGCTGTTCTCCTGTGGCTCTGTACCATTTAGCAAAGCTTTCTTTAGCACCAAAATTTTCCTGGTTCATATTTTTTTGCTTAATAAACTAGATCAATTGGTTAGATCACCCAGAGAGCACCACATAGAGTGAATACGCACACACTGTGAGTAGAAGCATTGTAGAGAAGATTTAGAAGAGCTTTAAAATTATACAATTTCATATCACCTGCAGTGAATTTCTATAGCACCACACTAAATAAAAAGACACAGCTGATAGAATCCTCTGCATTGTGAACACAGCAAGTTTCTTTTACCTCTCTACAAGAGCCAGATTATTCTGCCTACTAAACTGAGAAGAGGCATTGTCTTCAGCAGTCCTTAGATCAGGTACCTCCTCTCTGTGCCCAGTAATGTCAGGTGAAGGTAGAGCAAGAGAAGTACAATTGTACTTCAAAAGGAAAAGCAATTTAACTTTTTTGGGGTTTTATGGGAACTTGAACTGTCTTGTCTTAGCCCCAGGAAATGCATATACTAGATCCTACAGTTTAGCATGCAGCCTCCCATCCCACCCCCAAACCCTCCCAAGAAAATGAACCTACAGTAGTCATTTCTCCAGCTGCAGTAATAATTTTTAATAGCAAAGGGATCATTGCTATAATATCAAACATAAAGAAGCAAAAGTGTTGCTTTTTCTACTGTTTTTAAAAAAAGGCAGCTTAAAGTGAGTGCCCCTGTTCTTTATGATTTACGACTTGTGATTCTTCTGCTTATCAGCTCTTTTCAAAGTCTGCTTATTCTATGAAAATAGCTTGTGAGGCAGTCTTAAGTAAAGTCTCTAAGGATTAGAGAGAAATGTTAGTGGATATATGAACAAACCACCATCTACAAGCAGGAGATTTAAACCTGTTTGGCAGTAATAGATCCTAGCACATAAGCTTTTTCTTTTTTTTAATTAAAAAGGGGTTTGCTAGCTGAGAATGGAGTTCTGTCTTACAAGCTGCCAAAGCCCACAGCCTGATAACTCAAGCTTGCTGCACTCTATGTGCCCATGTCCAGCCAGCAGCGAGGTTCAGCAGTCATTCCCAGTAAGCACAAAAGCACATGCAGTGAACAGACAGAGCTGTCCATCCTCTCACATACATCAGTGCAGGAAGGGAACACAGGACACTCACACAAACAGGCACCCTGAACCCTGTTCCTCCTCTCCAGCTGACCGAGGCTGCAGGCTGTCAGTACAGCACCATGGGTGGCCATACATGCAGGTATAAATATGCACAGCTGTTATATGTGCATAGGCAACATTGATCCCTCCAGTACCTGGCCCTGAAACTCAGCCTGTCCCATAGCTGGTCCCTGATCCTCTGCTCTCTCCAGCTTGTGGTCACACAAACCTGTGAGCCCTTGGACATTCATGGTTTCTTTCCAGCTGGTGGCACTAAGATTTCTTTTCCTACTCACTGTCTAGTTCAGTTTTAAATTCATTCATGTTCACACACATGCACACTCAAGATGGAGAGTTCATTCACACAGACAGTAAAAATAGGGCTTTATAGGAAGATAAGGCAAACTGTGCTAATTAAGCACAAGGTTCTGTCAGACAACTCTATTGACGAGCAAATTGAATTCACTCAATGAAGTCCTTTAATACCTTCTGTTTTCCCCACAGCAGTCCTCTTCAATCCATGTGTGAGCCTCACACATTGTAACAATTCCATTAAAATATCCATAATAAATTTGACATAAATACCACATGCTCTTCCACCTGCATTCCTTGATGAGTCCTATTAGCCCTGTGGACAGCTGCACAAAATTGTAAAGTAAAGGACACAAAGGACAATATTTCCTAGTCCTTAAATGATTTCCCTTTGTGAAGGTGACTTTTTTTTTTTAATCTGATGCCTAACATAATATAGTAACCATTATCAGCAAGTTTTAAAAAAGTTTTGATTTGTCTACACACAAATAATTAAATTGCTGATACCAGTCCTTCTGAGATGGATGAGAGAGTTGCTCCAACGCATGTATTAAGATATCTCATGCAAAGAGGCAAACAATTTACCCACTGAGGGCTAAGTAGAGATGCTTTACCCCACAACCATGAAATTTAAATATTTGCATTAGCCACATAAAAATTGGCAGAGAGACTGTTTGTAATAGTTCATAATCTTCCCACCTTTTTGTAGAATTTGTCTTGAAAATCTGGAATAATCATTAAGCATTCTCTTATGAACATCAAGTAAACTAATCCAAACTAAACTAAAAACTAAACTAAACTGAACTAAACAGTTTAGTAAAACTAAACTGAAGCAGATGAGTAATTGATTGTTTTACCTGCAGCTACTTCTTTACATCCAAATGATGGAATGGACAAGAACAGGATTTTCTCCCAGAAAGAGTGTGCTGGCCTTACCAAATAGAACTTGATTTGCCTTAAAACACAAGGCTAGTCTGAACCTGGCAGGCAATAAAGACTACTGCAGTCTGGTTTGAGTGAATTCACTGCCTAGGAGTTCTGCTTTCCAATTGATTTCTCAGTAAAGCTGCTGGATTTTGATGTAAGATTTTTACTTTAATCTTTGAGACTCTAAGTGATTACCTTCAAGTGATGATATGAAAGACAGCCGACAGGCACAGCAGAGGGTAACAAAAGGTCTTTATCTGGATCCCCTTTGCTGTAATCAGGACTTTCTCTGGCAAACAGCCGTGGTTTTTTGAACCCATTCACCTTTAATCTCAGCACACAGATTTGTTTCTGTTTTCAGACATGTAGCAGAGCCCAGCACTTCTCGGGTTATTTCTCTAGAGGAGATCGCAGTGATTAACTTCATAGCCCCTGTCTTTCTCGCTCCTTAACCCATGAGACTGAATACATTAAACAAATAATAACCCAACTTCATGCTGCAAAGCAACCAGGCAGAGGGGGATTTCATAGCCACAGCCTGCTGGACCATTCATGCTGGATACTCAAGAAAATGAGGCCATTTAGCTTTGAATGGAGAGATGCACCATGAGCAGAAATTATTACTGGTCAGTCATTAGTTTTCTTTTCCCTTTTTTTTTTCTTTTCCTAAAAAGTTACTTTTCTGAGCATGAATAGTTTTAAAAAGGGGAGCGAGATAAAGGTTCCTTATTCCATCATGTGAGCTCTCCTAGGAAACCATTCTTCAAGTCCATCACATGAAATTCATCAAATACATGCTAGGCTCTTGATCCTGAATATCTAACAATTCTGAAAGACCTTTCACAATCTCCTATAGGTAGAAAAAGCAATAATAGAGAATAAATTTTTTTTTTTTGTGATTAAAATTCAACATAAAATTCTGTTGAATTTTAAGATTAAATCAAAACAATTCACGTGCACTCCTCAACTATAACCTACCAAATGCTGCATTGCTAATATGTACAGTAAATGTTAAATTATTTTGGTGTGAAAAAGTCAAGTCTCTTGAGTATTATCAAAGCAATGCCGCTTCTCAGATAGTAAATAGGTTCTGCCTTCTGTTTTAAATTTTTACAGCTTCAATTTCAACAAATTTAAATTTATCTCATTAAAATATTTGCAAAATATTTTTTTCAGCACAATTTCAACCATAACATGAAAGGGGAAAACACACATTTGTATATGTAAGAGTGTGTGTATATGTACATATACAGACACACAGAGAGATATTTATAAAATACACACTTATCTGTGTGTCTATAGATGTATACACACACATATATGTACACTTACATATTTCTCCCTACATATGTGTATGCACACAAGGTTCTCTGTGCTTCATATAATTTGTAATTTCATCTTCCCTTATTGAAAGAATCTATCAAGAATTCCAGGAAGCTCAGTTATGAGCAAACTCCTTGAAGTTAAAAGTGAACCCTTAACTATTGAACCAATAAAACCCTAATTGCTTCCCAGAAAAAAAGCTATATCACTTTCATTGCCACAAAGGAAGTGTTAATATACTGTAGTTTTCTATGAATTAGCAATATACCAGTACATAGCACTGCCATTTCCATAGGCAGCAAATAAAATTTATTTGGAGCATTCATTCTTTTTATGTTCTTTTCCAGATATTGTGGGTAGATGATGACATCCATGGAGGATCTGCATTCTTTGTTAGACCACAGATGATAGCTTCTAGCAATGTACACTATGGCCCTGTAACTCCAGAAAAGAAGTCATAAGGGAACACAGCTTTTATATCAGCCCAGCAAATCTGCCAGCGTTTCATTCTACAGACATCTTAATCAGAGAAAATCACAGAGTTCCTTCCTAGCATCCTCAGTCACAAGTTTTTATTCTTTTCCAATTCTTAAGACATCTTGTTCTCGTAAGTTCAAAAAAGCCTTTAGAGACCTTTGATACTCCCAGAATTACAGCTTGAGAATCACTGCTTCCAACCATGGCTCTTTCCTTGGCACTCTGCTCACATAATGTTCTGAAGTGCACGGTGTCATTTGGAGGGTAGAGCACAAAAACGAGTGACAAAAAGCATTAGAAGGAAAAAGAGATGATGTGATTTGAGGTGGGAGGTTGAAGTAAGAGGAACAGACAGACAGATTAGAAGAGCCTTGATATTTTTTCCTGCACATCAGCAAGCCTTCAACAGTAGGAGAGGAAATATTGTCTGTTCAGATGGACTATTGCCTAATAGCTAAGGTAATTTGTAGGAAAGGCAAATATGATTCCCATCAACTGGAGGAGGGATTTTCAGGTTAACTGTGAATGCTTTCACATCATTAATATCTCCAGCTTGTGTTCTGCAACATTTTAAAAAGGGAAATACAAACAGAAAGTTAACTGCCTGGAATCTACTCCTCTTAGGCAAGTGGCAGGCATCATCATGAAAACCAAGAATAATTTCAGGGCATTTTTGAAATTTAGGCTGCCCAAGAAAACACACCCTTTCATATAAGGCAGAAGATTAGTGGATTACAAGCTTGCACTTCAATGCTGAGATTTCACTCCGTCTTTGGCATAAAGGATTGAGGTTTTTCATTGCTTCTCAACCTTTGGGACTCTCCCAACATGAGCAAATCACAACATTCATCAGAACTCTTCAATAAAATGCACAGCTTCAAGATAGGGCACCAGTACAGAGAAAAGCTAACCATACTGTCAACAAGTTAAAGTGGTGGTTAAGTTGTGACCTTTCAGGGGTATCAAAAATAACTCAGCAACCACTGAAACTGCCTAAAGTTTCTCCACAGCACTGCAATATGTCGCATGGCAACCCACCTGCTCTGTGGTATCTGACTGGTGTTTTGCCCTTCTGCTGCCATCACAGTGCTGGCATTAAAATGTAATCAATACAGTTCTGTGTGTGATCCTGACCTAGCTTCAGAAAGGCATATAATTGGATTATCTATTGAATTGTAACCTCACAACAACTGCAGATGGGGCTTTTTGTATCTTATGCAGTCAAGGACAGGTGAAGTATGAGAGCATTTTATTGAAAACAGGATATTCTATTAATAAATCTACATTTAATATATTTCAGTATGACCTGAAACTCCTCAACTCTGGAATCTTAATCTTTCCAATTCATTAGCACAGCAGCTTTGAGAACATGAATAAAGGAAAGAACTAATGGAGATAATCCAGTCTAGGAATAGTCTTCTTTTCCTTCTCTCTCATCCCCATCTCCAGGGATCTGAGGTTTTCCCTCTGTACATCACACAAAAGAATGAAAAGCTCATTAATTATCAGATAACAAAATGCAGTCATTTAGCCTATGACATATAAACAAAAATTAGGAATTATGTTAGCACTATAGGGTTCAAACTGACTTCTGTGGCTGTGTTGCAATAGTTGCACAAAGCACCAGAAGCGTTTATCTGAAGTTTACCCTACAAGTTTGTCAGTCAAATTATTTCTGAATTATTCCTGGACCCTTGGATGGCTACAATACCTATAGTGGGCCCCATGAGTATCTTTATTGATCATTGTTGTCCTTATTTTGGGCTGGGGCAAAAGAGAGATCTACTCTCTTTTGAAGGGCAATAGGAACACCCATGCTATTCCATAGGGATACTGATCTTAATAGCCATGAGCTAATTACTAGACTTTTCCCGAGTGCTTTAGTTAACTCATTTCCAACTAGGAGAAAGGCAATAGACATGGAACTGCTACAAATGTTTAAAAAGAAAACCCACAATCAAAGCACTGTCCTTCCCAACCTCAAGCAGCTGAAACAAAAAAAAAAAGGGTTCCGAGCCCTTGGCCTGGAGAGAAAGAAGTAGAAAAGTAAGAAGAGGCTTTTCATAGGCTACAAGTTGACAGCTAAATGCAAAACAACTTCCATGTGGGATTGCATTTTATGGAAATGGTTTGTTCTAGCTCACCCCTGGAAAATGTATGGTTTATCCCAAGTCTGTACCCTCCCTGCAGTATCCTGTATCTGTAACCTCATTGGCTGGAGAATGTTACCGCGCCCCTTTGAACCTCTGTGATGAGTACAAACGGAGAGGGCTCCTCCTCTTTTGCCCTGGTGGTCTGTGGAGACTGCTCCCTCCCCATCCCTCTCCCCTTCTCCCTCTCCCCCCTCCCTCAGTGACCCCATGCTGCCTTCCTGGGGTAAGACTCTGAATAAACCCTCACCTCATCAGCACCTCAGCAGCTGTCTGGAGTCTCTTTTCCTGCCAGCACACGAACACCCACGACCCTAAAGCCTGGGGGGCTCCCGGGGGACCCTCCCCGGGATTCCCCCCAAAATTTAAACTACAACATTTCCCTCTCTTCCGCACCTTCACTTCCTTCTGTAAAGCTTCTTAGGGGTGTTGGTTGCCCAACAGGTTGTAGAGGTGTGCTGGGTCTGGCTGAGAAGAGTTAATTTTCCCCAGGAGCCCTCTCAGTGCTGTGCTCTGCACTGGAAGCTGGAAAGGTGCTGATAACACACCGGTGTTTTGGCTCCTGCTGAGCAGGGCTGGCTCAGCCTCAGCGCTGTCTCCCCAACATTCCACACTCACCAGCAGGCTGAGGGTGGGCAAGATCTTGGGAAGGGACACAGGGCAGCTGACCCAAACTGAACAAAGGATAGTCCATAAAATATGGTGTCTGCTCAGTTATAAATGCTAAGAGAAAAGAGGAGGAGGAAGCAGGGGACATTCATTATTTGTTATTCATTTGTTATTTATGATGTTGCCCTCTAGAGTAACTACTACACGTGCCAAAATCCTGCTTCCTGGGAAGTGGCCAAACATCACCTGCCAATGGGAAGTAGAAAATAAAATGTTTGGGGTTGATTGTTTGTTTGCATGGGCATGACCTTTCCTTTCACTTTAGTAAACTGCCTTTATCTTAACCTGCAAGGTTTGTTTCACCCTTATTTTCTGCTCCTATCCTGCTGAGGAGAGGAATGACAAAATGACTTGGTGGGTGCCTGGTGTCCAGTCAAGGTCAACCCACCACAATAGAGAAGCTCAGATATCTGTTTGGGGACTGTCTTGGAGTTGTACCATGGACATCTTGTCCAGCGTCTTTTAATTTCTAGTAAGACATGGTGTTGAAGTAGAGAAGAAATAGGATTGTGTTTCTCTTTAAGCTTCACACTGTGACTCATTAGCACATGACTAGGCATTCTCACAGCCCCCCATGCTGACAAGCCCCAATATCCCAGCACATCACAGAGAACTACTTGTTTAGCCTTGATTTAACTACTACTTTATCTCATAGCCTGCTTTGGTTTTTTATATTTTCTCGGTTTTAAAGGAAAGAGCAGTGAACATCCCAATGTACATTTTATTGCTGGGTTATTGCAGGAGCCTGTCATTGAATAGCCATAGCTTTTGGAACATGCCAGGAAGTATTGCTGTGAAATAGTCATGCAGGCAATTGGACAAGAAATGAAACAAAAGAGTGAAATTCCAGGATGACAATCAAATCCACTCTGTTATTATGTTGCTTATACCAAAGCCCATGGCTCTGCTATTGTTAAGGGTCTTGTCAGCTTTTCCATTATATGTTCTTATTTTCAGGGATTTGTTTGTCACAGTGACTCACTCCAGGCAAAGTGAAAACATTAGGAGACTAAAATTTGTCCAAAGGCAAAGAGCATTGTTTACAGCTGATAGAGTCACAGTTGGACCAACTCTCTGCTTTAACAATGTCAAAAAATAAATGGAGATATAACCATGCCTTCCCACAAAATGAAACTCTGATTAGAAAAAATAAATTCACAGTAACAGAACCTATTAAGAGCTAAAATGTTGGTGAACAAGACAAAATCTACTCAGAGAAACATAATCATTCGTCTATCACAGTAATTTTCATTCATCCCCAGCTCAGAATTACAGGGACAAGCAAGAGTACTTTGACATCTGTATCCATATGGTTGGATTCTGCCTGCACACATAAACTGAATTCAGTACACTTTGAACTCAACTAAGTATCTATTTCTATGGCCTCTGAAGAAGCAACAACTTTCTTCAGGTGAAATCAACAGTCTCGAGATGTAAATGGAAATCCAAATACCCACAAGCTTTGGATAGGGTCGCACTTCAGTTCACATATCACAACACATATGAATAAAACCACGAGGACCCATTAAGCAAGTCCATGCAAAAGAGGCATGATTCAGGCATTCCTTCTAGGTAGATCTTAAGATAACAATTCTCTATTTTTTTTAATTAACTCTCTAATTAAAAGATGAGTAATAAACTATGGATAAACACAGATGTATGTTTAGCTTAATTTTTAGTAATCATTGAAGAAAAATTTCAAAGAAAACTCATATTTTCACTTTTGCAGATAAACTCTTCCAATACTTTCATCATCTGATTCATAACTAGAAAATGCAGAAATGTTTCTTGACATAGTCAACATTTAAATCAAGTTTATTCAAAAATATAAAAGGAGAAATTTAGACATACAGAGAACAAATAGCTTTATAAAATAATGGACATTTCTGAATACCTTCTTAATTTCAGAGAAATACACGTAAGCTTAAAAGTCACAGATAACTGGATTTATATAGCTTACCAGGATTTCTTTGCTTATGTATATACATGGTACTCTTGCCAGCAGGGAAAAGAATGTAACATAGGGCTGGGAGCAAGGAGTGCCAGGTTCAATTTCCAGCTGTGTTCACTGCCTGCATGATCCAAAAGAAGATGGCCTACTGTCCCTCTAAAGAATGGTATCATGAGATATTCAGAGACAACAGGCAACCAATTCAGCTTTTTAGAGAAAATAAAAGATGATGCAAGAGCAGCTTCTAACATTGAAATACTCCACTTTGCTCTGTAAATTAAATGACACTGTCAACTCTTGAGGGGATACACAGAATAGTTTAAGCTCTGAAAAGTACATGTCTTTCATCAGCAAGTACATTAAGAAGCATTCACCTTAATGTTTTGATTACAGTACATTCCTGCAGTACTCACCAAGACAAGCCATCCCAAAGCTTCGCTAGAGAGTGGCAAATGTTCCTGGACAAGGGCAGCAGTTTCAGAGCACCACAGTCATCCTGTTAGACTTGAAACCTGTGCAGTTATTTACAACATCTTTCCCCTACACCTCCAAGTTCTAAGCCTCAAATCTCAAGTTACTGCAGAGATCTGCAAACACTGGGAGGTCTCATGTATGATACTAATAATTTTGGCAGAGCAGCAGGAGACACTATAATTGCCTCAGCAAAATTCCTTCGTTTATGTGTCTACATCGCTGAAGAATTTACAGTTTTTAAATATTTCCTGGTGTGTCTTTTAAAATATATTTATAGACCTAACATTTTGTGCTGCTTAAAAACTGTAAACTGCACAGTCTATTCATTACTGTTTTGAATGTTACACTTCACTGACACCACAATGTCTCTAATGGAAAAGGTTCCTGGTACATTTACTGCAGTGTGAAATTTAACAGAGTTCCCAGACAACACAGGTACCCTTCTCCAACTGTAAAGAGTCAACATGAACTGTTGCATTGCCAGTGGACTACTAGGATAGAACAGAAATTACAAAGCACATAGGATATATAAACCAAAAAAGTGCTCCAATATCCTTGGATGTTACTCATCATTGTGCTAAAATTGCCGTCTATTTAATACACAATCTTAATATCTCCATGCTCAGAATAATTAGGAATGGTTCTCTGGGCTGTTCCCTCTTTACATGAAGAACATTAAACATTTTAATAACTTTACTGTACTTTGCTGTGCATATTTTCCTTCATCAGGACAAAACGGAAGTAAATAATATCAGTAGAGCATTAAGAAGGATGAAGAAAAATTAATTCACATGAACTTGCACTATATCCCTTGGTTAAGAACTTGGCTGAATAGGGGAGTTTCACCAATAATAATTTCCCTTTCACCTGAAGAATTCTTTGTACAAGTCGAGATTTTTTAAATTGTGATTTGAAGTCCCTCTGAAATAATACACAAATACCTTAAAAAGCATAATTCATTTTAAATCCCAGAATAAACCTCAATATTTGCAGTGGGCTGGGGAAAGGAAAAGGCCACACGAAGTTGCCTTATGGAGTAAGAAGTAAGATGCACCAGCAAGATGGCTTAGAAGCAATTGTCACTGTGATTAAAATTATGCAGTTGAAAGCTTATGTCTGGATACATACAGGCAAACCATAGTAGTGAACTTCTACAGGAAAGAATCATGATTTAAAGTCAACAGCCCCAGAAGTCCTTGTCCATCATCTAACAGTCAGCAAGAACAGGCTCAGGTGATCTCTAAAAGAGAAGACCAAATATGACCTAGGGACTTTCTTGAAGAAGTGAATATTTGCATCCAACTTAAAATTTGAGACTTTTGAAACACTGTGCAACTGATGCAGGAAAAAGACAATCATGAATTTAAAAGTAACTGGGCACATTAGCTAAATTTCAAGGTAAGCTAGTATAAAACCCAGTCTGAAAACAATGTATTTGTAAAGAAATTAAATTGCCAACAATTAACACCTTTAGGCCAGCTGTTACGATAGTCACAAAAGTGCATTTATAATTACTGATTTTTTCCCAGCATATCCTGACTCATCTAAGTCATCTCAGATGAAATGGAGAACTGTGGGAAGCTACTGCATTGCTACACCCAAAACAGAGCACTAACTCACCTTCACACACTTTTCTGTGAGATCAGTTAAGCTTTCTAGTTAGAGTATCCTTCTAAAGCACTTGACTTCTCAAGACTCAACAACCACCTGAAACCTCAACAGAAAATTAAAAACTGTTCACGACTTAGATTGAACAATGATTTTATTTTAACTTTAAATGAAATTAAAAGCAAAACGAGTGAGAAAGAGCAAAGCAGTCAACCTCAAGTGTAGCCACTTTCCCTTTAGAGTACTTCTAAGTACTTGGATTGTACTGAAGCCTTCTATTGAAAACTGAAGTACAATAAAGGGAACAATTCCAGAATAATTGCCATTATCATTCTAAAGATGTAATCAGTTAAGAAGCAGTGAAGATATTTATCCAACCTCACTGAGGAATCAACATAAAAGGCCAAATACAATACTAAATTCTGAGGTGATTTAGCACAGCAGTTTCTTGATAGCAATACTGAGGGCAGTGATTAAAAATACCCACAGAGGAGTGCAGTGCGAGTGAGTCTTGCACCCACACACACACACACCCCCATCTCTAAACACATTTCTCCTGCTGCAGGGGAGCAGCTCTGCAATGCACTGCACTGCAGGGAAGAGACAGCCCTGGCACCGAGATAGCCATTAAAGAGGAGGATTACTGCAAGTGCTGGGGAGCCCTCCAGTGGGGCAGAGGTAGCACAGCAATTTCGCAGTTTCCCCAGTGCCTCTGGCTCCAGCTTTGAGGAAAGTACACTGATATTTGCCATACAGATCAGAATCACAGAATGTGCTGAGTTGGAAGGGACACACCAGGATCATTGGGTGTAACTCCCTCCCTGCCCTGCACAGCACCATCCCCAAATATCACACCACGTGCCTGAGAGCATTGTCCAAATGCTTCTTGTCTCTGTCAAGGCTTGGTACTGTGACCACTTCATGGGGAGCCTGTTCGCCGTCTCAGCGAAGAACCTTTTACTAATACCTAACCTAAACCTCCCCTGACACGATTCCCTTGGGTCCAGTGACGAGTCACTCTTCCCACAGAGCAGAGAGCAGTGCCTGCCCTGCTCTTTCCCTCACAAGGAGGTTGCAGACTGCAATGAGGTCTCCTCTCAGTCTCCTCCAGGCTGGAGGAGCAGAAGCTCAAGTTCAAGTCCTTGGTCTACCACGGGGTTAAGCCAAGCACAGTGTGATCTGCTGCAGAGTAAGGCAGGAACACCCACTCTGCACTGAAGGACAGAGAAGCAGCTGCATAGGAGAGTTTTTAAAAATAAATTCACTCAGAGAGGAAGAAGACAGGCTGCATACGTGTGTAACTACGTAAATACTACAGAAGTTTGAAAGCACAGCCAGCCAGCTCTCCTCTGGTTCATTTCTGAGTCCTCACCTCATTTCTTAATAACCATTACTGCATTTCTCAGGAAAAGCCATTAACTGTAATGAGTCAGAACAGCATCAGAAAAAATAGAACTTTTTTGTTAGAAGTGCCTGTGGATTAATGCCAACATTGATCAGCATTGATCAAAGCATGGATGAGCTCTTATGTTTCTTGTGTCAGGGCATCTAATGAAGCCTAAACTGAGATCGTAAGCCACAAGAGAGATCTCCAGCAACAAGGGAAGCCTCCACAAGAAATACCAAGGGACTGTTTCAGTCAGCTGGCATTACCAGGTAAATTTACAGTGTCCATAGCCCAGGGAAAAGCACTCCTATGAGGATATTTTATCTCAGAGCAGATTTCATACTTCTGACTACTCAATCTGTTCCCACTCAATTTCATTTTGCCTCATTCTGACTTTGGGAAGGGGGTTTGTATCTAAATATCCCAGGACAAACTAGGTCAAAGAAACAGAATCTGAGATTGTTTGCTTTTCAGGGGTTTGGAGGCATGCAGTTTTCCTACAATTTTCTCCTATAATTCTGTAGATTTCAGTTTGATCTCCAGGCTCTTAAATCACTTCAGAATATAAACCTCTCCATTAGCATACATCACAAAAGTTTTATGCAGACATCCTTTTGACTTCAACATAAAGCACAAGTATATTCAATTGGCAACAGAAAAAAACCTTGGTTGTAGTTTAAATTGCATGGTTTACAAAGTAGAAAAACATGTGAAATTATTCCTTAATGCTGTATTTCTAAAACGTAAAAAACTGTGAAAAATGAGGCCTGTCTCAATTTGCAATTTTTTGTAAAGCACTGAAAATGTTGTTAAATTCTAAGAGCAAAAAGGTAGAACATTGGTATTTCAAAGAAAAGGCAAAGACTAATTACTAGGAAGTCAGAGGAAAAATATGGTTTTGTTCTGCACTTTCATTATTTTTCATTCAGCGAGAACTAGAACTGATTGTACTTAAATTTTTCATTAAGGCTTGAATTTTCAAAGGTTGAAACAAGCTGTTCGGTGCTTAAGCGCTCACAATACAGAAGAAATAAAATAGTGTGATCACTATAATTACAGAGAAAGAATAAAGAAGCTTTTCTTTCACTGATGTCAATAAAACTAAATTGTGCCAAATGAATGATTACATCAGCATTATATCAATTTATTAATATTAAACTAGAATACATTAAAAATCATATTTATACAAATATCTCTTGTAAACTAAGCCAAACCAAACCCCAAGAAAATTTTTTTAAAAAATTCAATTTATAGAGAAAAAAGAGCCTTACTTCACTGTATGACATGAAGTTTCTATTTCTTATCATATTCTCACCACATGCCCACAACAACATTCCTGACCATAGCTTTAGTTCACGGAATAATTAATAGCTATTATTGCATGGCTATGCTGTATAGATGTCCACTTTAATAGAAGAGTACTTTAATACAGAGAGTAAAGACTTCTAATGAAATATTATATTCTAACAGAAAATTATTTAAACAGAAATTAAGGTAAATATATGCATTTTCTAAAAGGGAGATCACACTGTATAGTTAATTCTTACATTAATCTCATAATAAAAACTGTCTGATTCATTTTAGAGAGTAACCTCTCTGCTTGAGGGAGAGGGAAACGAAGCCCTGTTCTGCTATCAGATCGAGCAGGAAACGAATATATACATACATGTAGACTCTGTGTCCCTGGGGCAAAACCCATAATTGAACTGTGGCTAAAAATTACAAACATTTAACTTCATTACGCTGCTGAACACACCTGTCATGTGTTTGTGATCAAGGAAGGGAGATGGGGCATAGAGGGGCCTTTAAGGACCAGCCTTGGGATTTCAACATCTTTCCTTCCAAAATTCAGCAGGACCTGGTGGAATCATGTTGTCACAGGCTCCTGAATGATATTTTGGCTTTACCTGTTGTGGCGTCTGTACACAGAGCTGCCCTGCCCCTACAAAATGCAATTACCAGAAGAAAGCAGCTCACCACACACTTGAGGTTCAGAGTGCCCTGCTGCAAACAGAGGACTATGCCCACTGAAACATTTCTCACACTAAGTGCAGAAACAGGGTACTAAGTCAGGTATGTATTTAAGTTTTATAAACTATTTACATGAAAAAAAAAAATAAAGTATGAACTTACTTTTTTAAAAAATGTCTCTGAAGCTAATTTAATTTATGCAAAAGTCACCATTTTTTGGCAAATTGAACAGTTTTGCCAGAATTCATGTAATTAAGACTTGAATTTGAATGGTTCACAGCATCATTTTTAAAATGTTTTCCAGCAAAGACTGGAAATTTTGGGGGTTTTTTTGTTTGTTTCTCTTTTAATAAAAAAATCCCTATCTTTATATGTCAAGCATAACAAAGTATACCACAAACCCCACAATGCCGTGTTGAATAATGAGGAGGCAGTCACTGACAAAGCCCAGCATTGCTTCATCATCAGGAAATCTGATCAGGCCTCTTAGAAGGAGTTAACTCACTTGCAGATTGCACAGTTACAGCACTTGTTGCCTTAATACCTCACTGCTTTATTAATATTAAGATGTGGTCCTGTTTGTAGGAGACTTTGGGAGACGCTGGTGCTTTCACTGGATGAACTGCTTACTCTCAGAAAGTGCTCTGTGGTAGACGAGATTAGCCCCAGTCATGAATATGCTGAGTTTCCAACTTTTATTTGATATACACAGTAATACAATATATGCTACAGTGATTCTGATAACAATTTAATTCCAGATCAGGGTCAGGCAGAAGCAGGAGAAAGGCTGCAGGGAATCAAGTTCTGAGAGTGCATGAAGCCATGATTAGGGTATAACTCATGTGGAAAAGCTTGGATTTGAGCTGTACTCTTATGTTATCTGTGACCTGCTCCAACCGCAACAGAATAATTTGGTCCAAAGGTTCACTTGGAGTCCTCTCATTTCAAAATCAGCAGCAAAACAAGAAAGAAATGCACACCTGAGTGACTGTCACTTTGTTAAACTGCTTTTGCTATACCCACTTCAGTGGAGTGATAGCAATTTACACCAGCTAAGAATCTGCTCTGGTGTGTTTCATTTACTCTTATAGTCCTTTAAAAAACATACCAAGTTCACCTCCGAATTTTCTCCAAATTTCTGAGGTCACCCCTACCTACTTCTGAGCCAGATTCTCTCTGAATCAAAATGGGAATGATACAATTTCTCCGCATGGAAAGAGATCAATGCTTCCTAATTTACAAAGATTTCAGTGAACAAAGTGATGATTCCATGTATTGTGATATCTCATAAATAAATTTAACAGCAGAATCAGTGTTGTTGCTGGCTATTCCACAGGAGGCTATCATCCCTACTAACAATAGGTCAGTATGCTTAATTAAGGATTAGAAAGCAGAAGAAAGATCAAGTTCAGGTTTTAAACACAAAGATCACAAATGCATATTTGCATCCCAGGATATAAAGAAATTTATCAAAAGGTAGCAAGTTACAGTCGAGGAAAACATACTGCAAGAAAAGCAGTGATGAGACCACATTCAACAATTTAAAACCAGCTTAAAAGTAGAAAAAGTCATTCTAGTAGTACATTCATGGAAACATATTATCCTAGTGAGAGGCCAGGAGGCAAGAAGGAAAAGAGAATAATAAAAATTACAAGCTCAGAAACTTACACAAGCTCAGTCTCTGTGAGACTGACAAATAGAATTTTCTCTATATTGTTAAAATACTTTAAAAGTAATTTGGAATTTTCAAGGAAAAAATAGGAAATTATTTTAGGTCTAGAGATAATGACTGATTTAGTCAAATGAACCTCCCAAACAGCTTTCTGTCAAAACAAAACCTGTGAATGGCATTTTACTGCTTAAGTCACATTCCCTGCAGAACAAATAATCATCTGAGTATCAAAGGCAAGAAAAATCTCTCACAGTAATTGAAACTTCTTTAAACTGCAAAAGATTCTGGAAAGAGGCAATAAAAGTCACACACTGTTCCCTCCATACCCTTCTGTGATTCCCCTGGATATAGATTAGCAGGACCTCTTGAATCAAGGTCAGTGTCTTCTAATGGAGTCAACCAAGCCATTTCATCTTCAGCAAATTCATCCCAAGCCTATGCCCTTCTGGAGGCCAGGAACATTCTTCTAGAGTCTAATCTAGCTTTACCCATGGAAAAATGAATATATCAGTCTCAACTTTTACCATTCTTTTCTAACTCTTGATTCCTAGCCTTTACCCTGGATATATTTCTACTATGCAATCAATGACCTCCTCTTGCTGCCTGAACTAGCCTGTTTCTTTTAACTTGTTCTGAAAGAGTGATTCTCCATTCCCAGCACCACTTTCTTGCAAGTTTTTGCATTTTGAAATAATTTGAACTCACTGAGTTTATATGAGTGTGAATCTGTAGTAGAAATGAATTGGCTGTGGTCTAAGGGATAAACTTAATGGTACCTGTGTGCTCTAGACTATACTGGTTGGTTATAAGGGGGAAATAACACTGGGTTAATAACTTGGCCTCCCCAGTTTCATTGCTTTCCCTTGTTTCCTCTCAAAATGCTTTATTAATAATTGCAAAGAGCATATCACAACAAAATTGGAATGCAGAAACTTGTCTGTGCCAAGATAAAAAAAACCCCTCCTGCTAACCTCAAGGACATTTTGCCATTAGTAAATGCCTCATATAAAACTAAAAATAAATGCATGGACTCAGCTTACAAGATTTTTCTCTCTACAGCTTCTCCCCACTGCCAAACCACAAAACCCAGACAAGGGCAAGAAGGCCTTGGGTGCCCTATTTCTTTTCCCCGAAGGTTATGGCTGCTTACACATTAGGCTATGCTTCAAGAATTTACCGTGTAGAGTGATAAACTTGTTACTATTTTATTTCTGCTAGCTTCATTTTTTCAATTATTCCTAGTTTTAAATGGAAATGTATACCAATGCACAAGATTTTATATTTTGTCAGACTGATCCCTGAAGCCTTATAATTATAATTATGCAAACATGTATGTGAAATGGCCTTGACTGCAGTAAAGTCTCCAGTCTCCTTATTTTTTTTGTCTTTTAGAAGATTGAACTAAACTTTGCAGAAAATGCCCAAAAGAAATGTATCATCCCTGTTGCTAACCTGGGTTCCACTGCTAGATCAAAATATGCCACATGAAAAAGGCAATTTCAGAAGCAGAGGCAAACTATTGCAAGGAGGCTTTACTGAATTCTTTGGTATTTTCATAAGCTGAAGGACTGAGATTTTCACTAGTCTCAAGCTGAATCTCCCCTATTTATTCCTACAAATACGTGACAGTACAGCCAAGATTCATCCAGCTAAAAAAAAAATTACTGTCCTTATCAGTTCCCTCCCCAGCGAGTTGCAAAAAACAGATGTGGTATGATAAAGACACTAATTTGCACATTATTGGCAATGGCTAAGGAGATACAGAGTACTGACATCAACTTTGACAGCCTTACTGTGCTACAAGTAACAGCTCTAGACTTGGAAAATGCTGCACATTTTATCAGATAAAGCTATTTGCTCACTGAAATAGGGGCAGTACTGCCTGATAAGGTCAGTTCTTAGTCAGCACAGGCATCTTGATTACTTCTTGGTGAGTATCATACACTAATTTAAGTTGAAAGAGACCTAAGGTGATCTGGTCTGACCATGAAACAGGGGAACCTTTGCCATTAGATAAAGTAGCTCAATGAATTTTCTGCCCTTTCAGGACCTTATCAGGGCCTTGAGTTCAGTGTTTTCAAACATCTTCCACACCTTCTTGAGGCAACATCTTCCAATATCTGCCTATGATTTTTTCCCTAATGTCAATTAAGATTTTTCTTGATGCAGCTTGTGACCATTGCCCCTCATCCCTTACCTCTGTACTATTTGGAGGACACTGGCTCCACCTTAACTATACAATGAAAAAAATCCCGTTCTCCCATTAGATAGCTGAAAACATCCATTTATGCACAGAAAACAGATGGGGATAAAGGCAAACGCCACTATTTCAACAGTGCCATAGCTCAGAATACTGACAGATTCTGTTACACAAGAATTGAAAAAAGAGTGGTTCAACCCATGAAAAAACGATTTTTGGTTGTGTGGGTGATTGCTAAATTAACATCAGTAAGACTGACCTTCTCAAGAATGGGAAAATGACCTGTTGATATAGGAATCCCTGTAAAAAGTGTTTTATAAATGGTTTTCTGGTTTAGTTCTGCTTGTTCTCTGTCAACTCCAAAATGATACTTCCATTGCATAAGAAGTGGAATATAATGAAAAATATTTAAATGATTCATTAAAGTTTGTCATGCACATTACTGAGATAAAGCTCATACTTTTATTTCAGGCAAGCTTAATGAATTGCAAATTTTTTCCCCTGAAGCAACAGTGATTGGATATTGATTTAGAAAAGGTAAAGGGATGTGATTAAAAAACAAACTATATCAGAATGAAATTATAACAATGTGGAATCTCATTGCTTGATGACATGTAATCATACTATATACACTACACAGCATGGGAAGAAAAAAATTGCACAGTTCTTTATCTCAGAGGAAGCAAAATAGAGGTAGAAAAGTCATTATTCATTGTAGAACAGGCAAAATCCATCCCTGGAGAGAGCTACCTGAGCTTTTTCTCAGTCTCCACATGGATTTTATTAAGACTTCTATTTCACTCTTTCAAACTTGTCTTTATTTTTCTCTTGCATAAAGGATGCAGGAAAAACTCAAATCATGGGGTTTTTTTTAAAACAAGAATTATTCTAAAGCTTCTGTCACACCAAGGATGGAGATATTCAGTGTCTTTTGTGTGCCTTTCATATGACCTCTGTGTCCATTTACACATGATTGGTTAAGTGAACAAGGACTGTTAATTGGAAAATAACCTTAACTTATGGTGGTAATTTAGTTTTAAGGAAATATGTAAATTGAGCTGAAGTGACACATGCAAATCTAAAATAATTTAATTTCATTTTCCTATCTGATTTCAGCTCACCTCTCTTTAATGTCCCCCTCTCCCTCAGGATAACTCAGTATTTCAGAAGACAGGAGGTTTTATGCCATGTTGTTCCCAACCAAAACATCTTTATAACAACATCCCAGAGTTAACTCTGCCTTACCAGAACACAATTCTGCCTTACACCTGCAAAATCCACTTATAAATCAATCAGCTCAGATCCTGGTATCCCTAAACTTAATCCCAACCCTAACTGTTAAACAATTATACTGGTTGTTGTCCATCCCAGGTATAACAAGAGCAGTTGTATGCCCCCTATTGTGGCACTCTGAGTTGATCAAACTTCCAGTCCACAATGGTCCCAAGTGAGAAAGGGTTCCCCAGTTGGATAGGTCCTTTCCTACTCTTCATGCAATAGGTGTCTTTCCTCCTTCCTTCACCCTACAGACAAGATTCACACCTTTCCCTCTTTACAAAAAAAACCCAAAAAAACAAAAAACACACAAAAACAAAAAACCCAAAACCACGTACATATACAAAACATGTACATATACATCTATATTCTGAAGAAGCTGGAAGTTGTGTGCACATCTAAACATATATACAAAGGTGAAGCCTACCTTGCTGTGAAGAAAGAAAGTCTGGGGAGTGATTTGAAACCCTTAAGTCCAAACTCACACCTTCAGTGCAGCCAGAGGAGCCCATGTGCATTTTCCTTCTCCCAGCCCCATTCCTTCAAGTGTTCAAGGCCAGGCTGGATCGGGCTTTGAGCAGCCTGGTCCAGTGGAAGGTGTACCCACTCTTGGCAGGGGGGTTGGATCTAGAGAATCTTTCAAGTCCTTTCCACCCCAAACCATTGTATGTTTCTATACCTTCATGGTTATAACTACCTCATAATTCTAACTCTAACCTTATGCAGAAACTCTAATGGCTTGGGATAGGAGGAACTGGAGATCTGTTATGGATTTGTCAGATATACACATCAGAGAGAATAGAGAATACCTGATATTTGAAAAACAACAGTTTTTTACCCCGATACTCACCAAGAAAACATGAGACTGTTTGTCTGAGAGCTTAGGTTTTTGTAAGGCTGGAATGGAAGAAATCCTTTTCCTAGTCATTCATCCACAGCACACAGAGCTAAGATGACTTACAGCACCAACAGGGACAAGTAACTCAGTGACAGACTAGTCTCTCTGGTCACAGTAATTGTACTCAAGGAACTGATTTACGAAATCAGGATATTCAGATTATGGTCACAGTTGTGACTAGGATTTGTGTTTGGAACAACAAGGGAAAAGCTAAACCTGTGACACATTGTTAATCCGGGCCAGGGAGCAGTCAGTTCTCTGTGTAACAGGAGAGGTAATCTAGCCAGTAGCCTACCTAGAATTAAATAAAAATGGAGTTAGGAATTGGACACCTGGGGAGTACAAAAACTTTAGGTCCTCCAAGACCAACATGGATGAAAGAAGGTGCTGGCAGAAACAAGGCTATAGTTTCTATGTCCTCATATGACATCCAAGGGTTCAGCTGAATCAAGACATGGGATGGAGATGGAATAGCTAGCAGAGGTTATACTGAATAGTGCAGACCTTGAAGCTGAAAGCCACTGCCAGGAAGGGAGAGTGGCTAGAAGACTCCTGAGATAGGAAAGGCAAAATAGACTGTAGTGTTAAGTTGTAGAATCAAGATTAGGCATATCCATAAGATTCAAGACTTTTGGGGATCTGTCATAGTCCTCTGCAAATTGTGCAGGGTTCAGAATGAACTTGAGTATTTTGCTGGGCTGTTTCAAAGATAATTTAGGTAACTCCTATTTTCCACCTACATATATTCATAACCAATTGATATTAATTTGTTGTTGCATTCAGTTAATGATCCAATGACACAGGAATCATTATGTCCATGTTTAAATTATCATACAATTCAAGTCAGCTTCTCACACAAGCCCTGTTGATCTTTTCAGATCAGATGGTGGGTCTGCGTGGGCCTTACAACCTGGGAAGGTTATTTTGCAGCTAAGCAAGAGAGCCCTGTACAAGAGAACAGCTTTCTGGTCACTGCCAAGGGCTGCGGGCAGCAGCCCACAGCCAGCAGCACAGCTTCTGCTTTGCCTTCTCTGGTTGCCTTCATTCCATAGGTAACAAAGACAGAAGATGAAAAGACCTGACTCTGTAGAGACAGGCAAAGAGCAATGAATTGCTCTTCACTTTCAGATCAACAGCAAAGAGGAAAGAGAGCTCGGATTCAGCAACTGTGTATTTCTCCTAGTGCAGAGAAGCATCATTCAGCTAAATGGATCTTTCTTAAAAATAAACAAAAGAAACCCACAAAAAACAATTCTTCAGTTCTAAATTCCAACACAAGAAATAAAAAATGTAGGGGTGAGTACCCACAGGCAAGAACAGCTTCAGGGCTAGTTCATGGTAAATGAAGCCCTCTCTGAGAAATGGAATACAGAATAAAGACCAGAACAGCTGGAAGAAAAATGCAGTTTTGCTCAAACATAAGAGCCTGAATTTGAGCCCATACATGAGACTGATTCCTTGCTGAAAACTCTTTTCTTCTTTCCTAAATGGATAACTGAAAATTGTCAAATAAGTATTTAGACATCTATACTCTCAATCTATTGTTAATTTAGCCTGTGCTATTCAGCAATTCCAGACATTTTCCTCGATCTTTAAAGGATTTCTTTGATTTCTCAAATGTGTAAAAATTTCCCTTCCTATACTTGAAATGCCTTAAGAGTCTGGAGACTTCTGGTGGTCTGTTGTGTAGGTACAGTTTGAGGCGAATTTCTACTACTGCTGCCATCCTTAGGCCCAGTATCCAGCTGTATCAATCTTATTTCCAGGCTCCCCTTGAGAACACCCAGAGGGATTTTCTAAGGTCAGTTGTTCTAAGGTCACTTGTTGTATCTCTTTCAGAGAAAATTCACCTCTATCTTCAGACACAGGGTTCAGGAGCTCTCCTTAGTAACTCCTTAGTCACTCCTGCAGGGCGAAAATCCAAGACATAGTTACCTTGTGCTTAATCATCTCCAGCTCACACAAAGGCTTCGTAATTCAAACCAAACTAGAATAGTTATATAGTCTTAGGAATATCATGCTTCTCATTAGTTAATGATGTATCCCTAAATTGATATTCCATTTCAGGGCTAGTTATAGATATCACAGCAGGAAGATTTTAATTTATCCACTGCTGTGAACACTCTCCCATATATTGCAGATTCCTGTGTCCTTGCACCCACTTAAGGTCTCCTTTTCCCAGGAGCTGTTAGGCAGAACAAGAACTGCTGCTATAATTGTTACATAGGTCAAGAGCTGCTGCTATTCCTGTCATCAGGAACATACACTCATTATTCATTACTCCAGCCATTTTGACTGCATTTTAGTCTGTATAAACTGGTTCTATTTCCTATTAACTGCCAGAGTAAGAAAAATTTCAAGGGGCTTTTTTCCCCACTCTAACAAGAAGCAGGGGGTGGGAAGAAGAAGGAAAAAAGGGGAATTTCTACCAATTACATCTTCAAAGAAAATAACTCTTTTTTTCACAAAATCACAGAATTACAGAGTTGTTGAGGTTGAAAAGGACCTCTGAAGACATCTGGCCCAACATCCCTACTTGAAACCTTGGGGTCTGAGCCTGGACAATCAAACCCTTTGTTTCCTTGAGACTCGGTTCTGGCGGCTTTATAGAGAGAGGTAGCCTTGACCCAATTGTCCAGAAACAGAACTTTAATAACATGGAAACAACAAACAGGAAGGTGTGCATTGTATAAGGAGAGAACTGGAAAAAGACAACAGGCAAAAGGCAAAGGGCAAAAAGCAAACTGGCAAAAAGCAGGGGCCAGGTTCAGACAGGAGCATTTATACACTTTGGTATTAGGCGAGGTCAAGGTGGGGTCTGTGGGAAGGGTCCAATAGGGGAGAACAATTAGGAATATTAGCATTGCTATTATTATTCATATTTAATAGGAAGATTAAAACTTCTGCACCAAAAAGCAACCAATGGTAACAGGGGGGACTAGGAATCCTGTAGTAACAATCTACATAACTGAACAGAGCGATCATGGGAGTGAGCTTTTTGCTTACCCTGCCTAGAAAGGGGTTTCCCATGACCTCAGGCTGAGGTCTTCTTCTTCTTCTTCTTTTGGGAAACCACTCTCAACACCTACTCAGTCAGTGCCACCTAGAGCTGGTTGCCCAGGACATGGTCCAGGAAGTTTTTGAATGTCTCCAAGGATGGAAACTCCACAACTTCCTTGGACAAGCTGTGCTAGTGATAGGTCACCTTCATATTACCAGATGTTCAGAGGGAGCCTCCTGTGCTTCTGTTTGGACCTTTGGTTCTGTCACTGGGCATCACTGAAAAGAGCCTGGCCACATCCTGTTTGCATCCTCCCTGCAGGTATTTTGTACACAGTGGCAAGATCCTCCTGAGCCTTCTCTATTCCAGGCTCAGCAGTAACAGCTCTCTCAGCCTTTCCTCACATGTCAGTTATCCCAGTCCCTTCATCAGCTTCTTTGCCCTTGCCTGCCCTCTCCCCAGTACATCCACGTTGGTCTTGTACCTGGGAGCCCATGGGAGGATGCAGCACTCCAGCTGTGGCCTCTTCTGTGCCGACTACAGGGGCAGGATCACCTCCCTTGACCTGCTGGCACACCAGGACACCACCAGCTACTTCTACAACAAGGACAACACTGCTCCATTTCAAATGATAAAACAAGGCCCTGCAGATCCCCTTTCTTTAATAATAATAATGCCCTTTAACTCAAGGTTTATGTTATCTAAAGCTTTCCTCATCTCATGTGGAGAACCCTGAAACCTCTGAATTGAACTTCTGGGCTAACTGTCATCATCAATAACGTGATCTCTGTGTGTGTCACATTAGAAATTGGATCTTGACCTGCACATTTGCCACCCTAAACCTCACAGATGTCAATGTTTATGTACCATTCGAACTAAGTTCCAAAATCAATATCTTTTTTTTCACTCTCTGTGTACACATGACCTTTACACACAAAAGCCCTACAACGAGTACTGCTGAAGCCACAAGCACAGGATGAATCCAGGTAGTTTCCAATCAGTATTGCTGCACGGAGGAAACACAATGGTACATTTGGCAGCAGGGTGATCCAAATGAAACTGTACATCTCAATTTTCTGTTCTAACCAAAGAACTCTATATGCTGTGTTCTGCAGACTAACCAGCATTGCCATGTGCAGATTTATATACCTGCTGGCTGCCCTGCTCCCCAAAGAGTTACGTTTCCAAAAAGAAATCAAATTATTTGCAAAGGCAGAGCCCTAGTGAGAAAGAGAGGAGCTGGAGTTGAGCATCATCTCTTAGGCACTGAAGTCACTACAGATATTCTGAAGAGCAGAAAACTATACCTACAGCTGAAAAGAGTATGCTGCCAGAGGTACTAATTAAATATCTGGAAACTCATAGCAGCTTGTACAGTCACATTAATACAATCAACTTAGCAAATCTTCTCTTAGGATTACTGAATTCCATTTGCGTGACTTGATTCTAACTTTAAAATTTATTAAATTATCTCCTTTCAAATGCAGACAAGAAAAGGCATATTAAACAAAAGGCAAGGCTTTCCCTGCAATATAAAAGAAAATTGGAACAGAGAAAAAAAATTTAGATGAAAACAAGAGACAATGGGAAAAGCATTTGCTGAGTTTCTACCTTTGTAGTTGAATTTCACTCTGTTTTATAAACCAATAAAAATACAGATTAATAGATTCCTTGTTCAATAAAAATGGAAATAGGACAAATATATTTCATCCTTGCAATTCATTTAACCAGAAACTTCTGCAATGTTCTGCAAGAAGTACCCTCTAAGAAGAGAAAGAGAAGGAATATAGAGAAAGGCAAAATTCTGTGTAACAGAAAACCTGCAAATTATCCAAACTATATCTGGTTCCTGGAACTAATAATACCAAAGCAAAATAAACACACTCAGAGTAAGACTTACTGCTCTGTTACTAGAAAAGACAATAATCTTAAATACAGGATTTAAAAAGCAACTAGCAATTACATTTGATTAAACTTTCTTTAAATCACTTCACAAATACTATCAGTGTTCAAAAACAAACAGCAAGGAAAAAAAATGTTCTATGAAAATACTGATCACTCAAATTGACACCCCAGTGCAGTAGTATACACCTCAGCTGGACATGAAGACATTCTATCATGTGTATTTATCCATGTGATGCCATTTTGTCCATTACTGCCCGCTGCTACAGCCTTGCCTTTCACAGTAAGGTACATCACTTTAGGAGGGTACACCACTCTGCAAAGCCAGTCAGCCTTCACTGCTTCTTCTGAGCTTCCAGGCTCACAAGAAATCCGGTGACACAAACATGGAAAGTGCAAAGCAGAAAATTCACAGAAATCTCTTGTAAGAGCTGCTTTGTGGCCATCCACCAGGACCTCTGCCCCATAACAGAACAGCCAGGGAATGTACAGCATCCAAACACAACCCACTGTTGAGTTCCCATGGTAAGGGCTGTACTAACAGCAGGAGTCACAAATAACCATGCTCTTATATGGTCCCTGGCTGGACAGCCAATGTCAACCACATTGCCAGAGTTGCTTCCACCTGGCAATTCACAGAACTCTGTTTTAGAAGTTCAAGTGCAGTCAGTACCAACTTATACTAAAACTTCCCTGTGAAAAGTCAAGGTTCTTCTCCCCAAAATTTCATATCCTACAATAAATAAGCTTCATGTAGATGTTTTGAGGATTGTTTCTTTGTTTTCAGAATATCCAAAATGCTGGTTTGCACTATTAACTTTCTATTCCTGGGATAGGAGGCAGGGAGGAAAAAGGGATGTCCCTTGAGGTAGCCTTCTTGTTATGCTCTGTAGATCAGTGCTTCCAACTCACATTTCCAAAGAAACTGTTAAATTTGCCATCTATATCCAGGTCTGTTAATCAACAACAACCTGCTTATTATTGATGGCAAAGGACATAAAATGTCCGTGAAATGTGATTCAATTAAAAAAGGCAACTACTGCATTTAACTGATGCAATGATGACAATGACTACTTTCAGACAAGCCATAAACCATAGAATACACAAGGACTGGGGAGGAGCTCTCTAACACAGCAATAGACACAACCACCCTAAGGCTAAAAACTGAATCATGGGCATCCCTGGCTGAAACATAATGCAATGCAATTTCAGCCAATATGGACAGAGGCGTAACATATTGCAGTTATTTTAAAAGGCAAATATAACTGAAATTGGAAATAAATCCAATTGAATTATTTTTAATGGTTTTGTATCTTCTATTTCAAAGAAGTTTTTTCTAGAATTGAGATGCCATTACAAAGCCATTACAGAAACAAATCATCGGAGGCAAAAAGGAAATTGCGGTTGCCAGACATATTCCTCTCCATCACTGTAAGTAGCATCTGCTTGAAATTATCCCTAATGAACAAGCTGTATTCTTAAATTTCTGCACAATCTGAGAAACTTTGATTTAGACATTTTTCATTTAGAACTAGAGGGATTCAGTTTGAAAGATTGCCTGGATGTTTCTCAAAGTAATTACCAGAGAATAACAAAACTGTGAAGAGGTGCTGAAAATCCAAGTAATCAACATAAGCATTTTGAATAATGCACATCAGAGACAGCAGCTTAGATATTCTTAACACAAATACCACTGAAGAATTAGGATCAACATTTTACTGACTTCAGAAAGTCCATTAATTCCCCTTACCTAAAAGATGGAAAAGTGAAGCACACTGTTGAGAAGTTTGAGACAAAATCTATGTATGTGCCTGACTATAGGTGCTTTCTGTCCAAATGAACAAGACTACCCCTTTCTTCTACCCCTCAAAACATGGATTAGAATGAGGAAGATTTTGTCAATTTTCCATGTATATTGGGGGAAAATGAAAAGAATTTTGTAGGTTTAGGTTAAGCACTTCCAAATTAAACATTTAAAAAATAAATTCTCATACAGCGCCTCTCATACGAGTAGTTGTTTTGTAAGTAAAAAAACAGAGGTAAAATAATTCTGGTTTTATAAGCTTATACAGTGAATCTAAAAACATTCATAATCAGTGACACCTTTTCACTGTGTTTTGAGCACAGCACAAACAGAAAGGTAATTTCAAATGTTTTATTAGAACATATATTTTAAAAGTCAAAAAAGCAAGGAGAAGCCCAAAAGGACATTGCAGGAAATTTGTGTGGTTTCACTTTGGGTTTTGGGGGATTGATGTGTTTCTTTGCTTGCTTTAGGAAAAAAGTTATCTATCTCTTTATCTATTTATCTATCTTGCACCATAGAAATGTGAGCTTTGCACTAATCAAGATCAACATATAAATTCCACGAGCTTCCTGTCATTCAAGTTGAAATCTCTTAAGTTGAGGACTACAAAAATCATTCAGATGTCCTTTCAGAATTTTTTACTATATAGATTAGAAACTTTCTAATCCATATTTCTGTATAGCCTGGACAAACCTAAATTTTAGCTGCCTTTCACAGATCTAAGCCTGAAGTTTAGGAATATCAGCCAGAAGAGAAATCTTATACCTTTGGAAGAAGAAAATTATCTTATAAATCATAGTGAACATCAGAATTACCAAAACAGAGTATCAGAGAAGCCATAATTCAAAACCAAAGTTATGAAACCAGAGCATAATCAGTGTTAAAACTGACACTAGAACCCAAGATCCCAAGTAAATGTTATTTAAAACTTAAAAAAAAGTTTTATTGTCATGTAAGAAGTGATTATTTCAACAATGTATTTGCAGAGTTCATAAACCGTTCTTGAGGCAGATGTTTATTTGCAATTGTGACACTTTTTTTGGTATTTTTTTTCTATCACACCATATAGCTTAATACAGTAGCTTTCCTGCACTATGAAACAAAGTCTTTAGATTTTGTCTGTGTTGCAGAGTAGCATGACAAAGCCTTGTCTTCCCACAGGCAGAGGCACCCACCACCTGCAACTGAGCATCTTCTAATGCTCCCTGAAGCTGGTGAGACAGCCTGTTTCAAACAGCATCCAACACACTGTAAAGAGGAGACCCAGGTGCTCATATGACAGAGGACATGGACACACGTCACAAGGACACAAAAATGACTCTGCTTTGTCTACACTGGTAAAGTAATTTAGATTGCATAGATTACTACTGTAATCTATTTCCATAAGGGAAAGGGAATGACTCTTGAAATTATGGTAAGACTTTGCAGTAGGAGGATTTCTACCAATATAGCTCCTCAGGAAGGAAAAGGTTATTAGGCAGTGAACATATTTCAGTGCAGTCCAGGCTCATGTTTACCTGTACTACGATATTCATAAGAAATTATGTTCTAGAAATAGCTCTTCTTTGAAAAGGTAAGCACCACTAGGCTCCAAGTTGTGCATTTCTCTAACAATATAAGTATTAAATGACAGCTCTTAGGTGAATGAACAATGATCTTAATCAAATGTGCCCAGTGAACCATAGCATTATAATTTGATCTTGTTCATTTCATATTACGTGGCATTAGATAAACTGAAAGTAATTTTTGAGCTTGCCAAGCACAGCTGAGGTCTCTCCTTCATAATTCCTTCAATTAAACACATATAGATGTTGACTTTCAGATAGTATTTTGGGTTATTTATCTTCACAGCATATCATAGCTCACAATAAATGAACACAGTATAAACCTCCATGCAAAGTAAAGTTTTAAATATGCTAACAACTTTCCTATTTGGAACACTCAAATAAGCAGCTGGAGGAACTGGACTAAAAAAGGTTCAATAAATGTAGGCTCTTAAAAATTTATTCTCACATAAATCCACAGGTAATGCTTCAGTTCTGCAGGCCACAGGCAAATAGAGAGTAAGAGATGTACTTAAAGTGATGTGGTAAACTCATAAAAAATTATATATTCCAATTTTTGAGATTACCCTGTGACCAGCACAGTCTATTCTAAGTTTTACAAGATAAACAGATCTGTATGTTACAGTGCCAGCTAGTAACTGCTGGCAATAAAACATACCCATTGAGAGCAAATCCTGGAGGAAACAAGCATTTATTTTTCATTAAATGGGTACTTCAGGATATGCCTACCCGTATGATTTGTACAGTTTCAACTTTCTTTGGAGGCAGTTTGGAGCTCCCTGTTCCTCAGGTCCCACTGCTGGGAATAAACACATTAGCCCAGCTTCTCTGCTGCCAAGTCAATGATCATCAGACTTTGTTAAACTTGTGCCCAAGGCTAACCCTGGTCTTGACATTGTCCAAAACACTAATTTCTATTCCACATTGGAAACACAAGTAGCTAGCTGAGAGATTTTATTCTGACAATGCTAGCCTACTTTGCTTCTGGGTCCTACCATATCACATTACATATCCCCATTGGTGGATGTCTTCCCTGCAGTACTTCAAACCATTCCAAAGAGTGTATTTAGGATTTTAAAAGTTGCTTCATACTGACAACATCAACAACAGAATAAGTAACCTCTTCTACCCTAGGCTCAGTTGCTACTGAGTTTGTGTGTCAGGTGTGCTCAGTCTTTCCAGGTGGAGTTTAACCACCACTCAGGTCAACACCTCATCAAGAAACATCAGCAGATTGGCACAGAATTCCGATATTTGCCAGCAGAGCATGGTTTTGTTCTGTTGAGTGACAGTCACCTGGCATACATGCAGTATGAGTCAAAGTACTTTAGAAACATGTCAGAGCAAATCACAGCAGCAGCAGTGAGATCAGCCAGGCTTAGAGATTGAAGAATCCAAGTAATTCTTTCCATCATAGTTACACTCATATCTTCCCTTACTTTGAATAATTTTTAAAATAGCCTGGGTTTGGATACTCCTAATATTTTACAAGAAGATGAGATATTTTAAGATAGGAAAAAAACCCCTCATAGAAACTGTAATTAAAATAGAAAATAGCACATGGTACTATGGCAGTCCCTGCCATAGTCTTACTGCAGATCTGTCATATTGAGCAGAGGTTTCACTTGCCTTCTGTAGCACAGATTATGGCAGACTGAGCCTCCAACTACTTGATTACCTCTTGTTAGTAAATCTGTCCCATTCAACATCTTTATCAGTGACCTGAAAGAGGCAATGAAGTGGTTGCCATTAAAGTTTGCAAAATACCAAATTGGAGGCAGGCTGAGAGGAGAACAAAATAATATGTTCAAAGACAGGGCTACCATTTGCATGGACCTAGACAGGCTGGAGGAATGGGCTGGCAGGAATGTCACTAAACAGAGAACAAATAAAGGTCCAATATCTGTCAAGGAGGAACCCTTTTCAATTGTACAGGCTGGGGGAGGACTCTATGAAAAAAAGACCCATGGATATCGGTAGACATTAAGTTGAACATGAGTCAATGGTATCTCTGGCAGCAAGAGAGGCCAACAGTATTCTGAGCTGTATCAAGAGGAGCACAGACAGTAGATTAAGGGAAACCATCCTCCTTTACTCAGGTCTTATTAGACCCCACTAGAATATTTGGTTTGAAAATGCAAGGAAGACATCAATAACTTGGAAAGCGTTTAGTGGAGGGCTGCTGCAGTGGTCAGAGCAGAGGCCTGTTCAGCCTAGAAAAGACAGCTGTTGGGGGACATATCCCCACAGGGAGATTTATCAGGCTAGGCTCTCCATAGTGGTGCATAGCAGGAGGACAAAAGACAACCACCACATACTGAAGTAGGACAGACTCAAGTATGTAAAGGAAAGACTCTTTCCCCCAAGGACAGCAAGTCAAACATTGGAGCAGGTTGCACAAAAAGCAGTGCCTGTACACGCCTGAATGTTTCCAAGGCCTGACTGGATGAAGCCCTGAGCAATGAGCAGTGAACCCTATTTATCTTATAGCTGACATGGTTTTGAGTAGGTGGTTGACCTAGACATGCACTTCCTGATGTCCCATCTAATCTGCTGTAACACCAGAGTCTTTTTCCCTGCTCAATAGAAGAAGGGCACACAAGACGGTAAGTTTAAAGAATTAATCAATTCAGTGGTGTTATATACAAGTGAATAGAAATTGATGCACATATTATAAGCATGAAGGACCATGTGAATAACAGAACCTCCTGTGACAGCCTGCTACCACACTGCAAATGGCTATTGAGCATGATTCACGGAATATTGTTCTTCCACACCATCATTCAGCACAGTTCAGAAAAACACCTCAAGGGTCAGATGAGAGTTCTCATCATGTGAAGGTCAACAGTGACACAAGCACAAGTGTGTATAATTGAATATTTTTAGGCTGTAATTAGAAGATTTTTAGCCTTCTGGGGAATTAAATTCTGGAACAATCTGGTAATAGAAGTAATAGGGAATTAGAGCTAAGTGCTTTCAAGAGCTAAGGAACTTTATCAAAGGGCTAAGTTAATCAATGTCTACAAAAAAAAATTAACAAAGATCTCATATACATAGGACTCAGAGAGTGTTATTTGCTATGCTGAAAAAATATCTGGATAATAGTCTACATCCTATGTGATCAAAGTCAAAATTGCCTTAAAAATATAATATTAAAATGCAAAGTAGCAGTGATAAGCAACCTTTGATGAAAGGATCTGAGACAAAAGTACACAGTAGTATGGCTCCCGCCCAGTCCATCCTAAATTAGAATATTTTCCCTGTGAAACAGTAGATTTTTTTGTCAAGAAAAAACCAACATACAAAATCTAAACCAAGTATCATTAGTATTCTGTACTACATTGGACTAAAGTTGTAGGTGTCATATTAGTTAGGGAAAAGTAAAAAAAAAAAAATTACTAATTGCAGTGGTTAACAGCTTACAGATGGCAGAGCAGAAATGGTCCAAGTGAACATTGTGGCCCAAACACTTCAGACACACATTTCCTTGAGAGACACATGGACTCCATGGGAACTTGTTGCCTACACAGATCATAATTGCACATAACAAAGAAACTGCGTGACTCATCTGTCATTAATGTTTTGTCCACTGCAGGCGGTACAAAAATTACAGGAGGAGACATCAAGGTTTTGGTCAGATGAGCACATAAATTCAGTCATACAGATTGGCTGGCCTTCAGCACACTTCCTCCACACTTCCTCCAAAAGAGATTACATGGTCTGCCCTTACTAAAAGAGTGGTCTCTAGTTGTATCAAGGTGTAGGAAATGGAAAGATAAAAACTTCCACAGTTACTGAAAGGTTTGATTTGCTGCCTTGGCAGATGCTCAGATTAATGTAAAAATAAAAGTACACAGACATTAAGCAGAAAAATTATAAACTTACGTTTCTATAGTTGTAAGTAAGAATACACCTTAAGTAAGAAACTGTATTAGGTAAGACAGTGAAGAATTTTATAGTGTAGTAATGTAATTTTATAGAGTAAGATAAGAATTTAGATGTTATAATAGAAGCATATGTGTGTAAGTGTAGTAGTAGATCATTGGATAAAAGTATACGCAGTGCAGCAAAATTAAGCAAAGATGATAGGTCAAAAAACCAAAATAAACTCTGTGGCAACTTTCTATTGGGTTAGAATGTTATATATTGCCTTGTAACAAAGAAACTTGTCACTACTTTGAGCTATGGCCGACTTCCTGCGCCTCTAAAATCTCATGGCCTTTGAAGCTGTTTACCTGAGTACTAAATCGTTTTAGCCTGACAGTAGTCCCATCCCTTCATTAAAGTGTTAATAATATATAGCTACTGCTATCTCTTACCACCAATGAAAAGAGAAAATAAATAAATCAGTGAAAGACTGGTTAACTGGTTTTACTGACCAACTAGAAAGCAACAGCATCTCACCTACACCTCAGGCAAACAGTGTTAAACATCTTCTTAACACCTGCCTCAAAAGAATCACATTACTGCAAAACAGAGAAGTCTAAAACATAGTGCTGATATGGATGACAAATTCAAAGCATCTTAAATCTGAGGTTCTTTCTGTAAATACTGTACATTCTGCCCATTAGTATCTGCTAAGTACTTTTCACATGACAAACTCTATTTGGAAAAAAATTGTTACCATATCATCATTTAAAGTTATTTTTCCACCTGTCTTGCCCTTGTTCCAGTACACACAAATGCACTTTGCAACACATTAATGATGGATTAATGACACAACATTCACCTTCTACAGCCACTTAACCACAGTGTCACAGCTTCTTTCACATCTTCCAGCGTACAGCTTCTCACATTAGGTTTGGAGGAGATCACACACCAACATCAGTATCTTAACTTCTCTATCAATATTTATCTGATACTCCCAATCATTGTCTGGCTTCTTGCAAAGTGCTGTGAGAAAGCTACAGTGCCAGAGGCCATGAAAGCCAGGTTCCTCACAGGATGCAGAGACTGAATGAAATACAGGAATAAATTATATTCAAATTCAAATATTGTATTCAAATACAATTATTCTATATAAGAATTGTTCAGATCTTTATTATTTTGGAAAAATTTGTCCAATTCCACATACAAAGAGCATAAAGGTTCTTGGCTGATATGTGTAGCAAGTTTTCAGATTTAATAACTCTTGCAATTTTCTGTTTCTTTCTAAAGAGGTAATAGGCATCCGTTTCTTCCTTTAAACACAGTCCATTTTCAGTGGTTTATGTACAGCTGTAAGAATTTATTTTCTTTTTGAAAATGAGAGATCAAAGTTAAAGCAACTAAGCAAAATGGAGAAGCACAACTGAATTCTATTGTCATTTCTGCAGCTGGAGAACTCTGAAACTGAGTTCTACTTGTGATGAAAGTCAGTATAACATGTCTCATTTTTGTCATGTACAAAGTTAATTCAAGCTTTGATAAACATTTTAATGAAATAAATTGGAATAAAAACCCCACTTAGTACCCAGCCATCAAGAATATCTGTTATTGGGAACATTTGATCACGAGACTGATTTGGCAAGAGCAGTGAAATGTAATTGTAGATCACCTATCTTATCCCATGAATTACACTGGGCTAAAATATTTTTTGATTAGCAGACTGGGGAAAGAAATTAAAAATATCAATTTTGAAAAAAGCTATTTTGCATTCAAATAGCACATGGAACATGGACTTTGTATATGCTATGCTAGTCCCAGTGAAAAAAAAATCCCACGGTTTCCTTCATGGTCTATCAAAATGATAAGCATTCCTTCTGCTTTTCACTTTTATTATTATTGTAAACAAGTTTCTTTGCTAAATAGCTACAGAAAAATATTCAGCACAAATACAGTTAGATTGAGACAAATCTGTGCACAGTCAATTTAGATTATAGCTGTTTTAGCAGAGGCACAGCTATTCATCAAATGACTAACAAAATATGGTGGGGATTATTTTGACTACAAAACAAATATAAAATAATATTTATTTTCTTTAGCCTTTGCAGCTTAGAAACACATGGCATAAATGCAAAGCATTCAAGACCCCAGGACAAACTAAAGTGTCTGAAAATTACACCATATCTTCTGCACAAAACTTACCTATGCACTCATTTTATTATAGAAATAGTCAAGTTGCATGAAAAATTGCAAGGCACTCTGAAATTACTATAAATATTTTCCATAGAAGCAGCTGACAGTTTTTTTTTAGACAATCTATAGTTCTGTGTTGGTCTTATGCACATTCCTCTCCACAGTTCCTGTTTATTTGAACACATGTAAGATTTTTTCTATATATACTAGATTTTGGATTTGCTCATAACATCATAATTTTCAGGATATAGTTATGTCCATCAACAGCCCATGTGCTTGCATGGAAACTGACTTTTTATGGCCTCTCAAACTTGTGGGAAAGTTAAGTATTGATATAATTTCTATCCCTTAACATTATTTTGAATCATTCTCAGAACAAAATTGCTATTTAAACCCAGAACAGGCCAACATAAAGAAGTGATATTAAGTAAATACTGAAAATAAGAGTAATTATGAGTATTTACCATTGTTTTTAAGGATAACACCACAAAGCTTTTCATATGTATGCCATGCTACAATAAGGTCAGCGCCTACAAGTTTGGAGTATCTTCCAAGGTTAGTTGTTCTCTTACAGTAAGTCACTCAAAAATATTCCATAAAAAACCAACAAACTAACAAACCAAAAACAAACAAACAACAAAAAAAAACCCACCCAGAGAATACCCCAATAGTTGTATAGCAAGCAGAAAGCTAAATTGAATTTAATAGTGCAATTGGTCATTCTTCAGGCTTATGCTCCTCTCAGCAAAGTCACAGCATTTTACTAGAGTTGGATCAAGGCATGTGATGAAAAGAATCTGAAATAGAATTGTTCTTCACAAAAACATCTATAGAGGATCACTCCAAATGATATATTCTTCTGTTTGCATAAAAGCAGTGGAGATTTTTCTGTATGAAGCTCCATCCAACCATAATGCTAAAAAGTGACTGTATACCCTACACTACCAGATTATTTCAGCTACCAATGTTCATTAGCTACTTTGGCTCTTTGGGAACTCTCTGCAAATATCCCTTCAGATTTACCTCAAGTTAAATCTTCATGAATCTAATGCCAAGTACATCTCAGGGATAAGATTGTCTTTCCTGTGATATCAACATTTTGCATCCCAATGAAAATAGGTGTTGTTAATACTGCCTTGGAAAGTCATATCCCCAACAAGTTTCATCTGCATAAGGCTCAAGCCAAGAGATTCTGCAGCAAGAATTCCAGCAATGTTTTTTGAAAGAGTGATCTTGACAAGTAATCCTCAAAATGCTTTGCATAATTGTTGCCAAAGACTTAAAAAGAAAGTACCTGCTAGTGACAAAAACAAAAGCTATATTAAAATATACATGTGAATATCTTTCAGATGATGTTAGACCAAGGAAGAATTTTAAATGCAAACATGACAATTTCAATAGGATTTTAATGCAAAATTCTGACAACCTGTAAGATAAAACCATGACATTTCCACTTTTTGTTTCAAAATTATTTTATCTCTCAAGAATATAAATATTCTCAAGAATAGTCAACGATAGTAATACCAACTTGGCATATAACTTCTAGAATAATTTAAACAAGAAATTCTGACTTTTTTTTCATTCAGTAAAAATGTTATACAAAAGTCCAAGGCAAGAAAAACACCTAATTTGAATTGCACTCCTAATTTCAACACAGAAATTCTCAAAAGGTCTGTCTATAATCCTAGCAAAGAAACCCATGAACCTACTGGTTTACAGGTCAGGAAGCACAGGTTGGCTCATGCCCACCTCGCAAAGGGCAAACGTCCTCTGTGAAGAGGTTTGTCTTAGCAACAGCTGGCCAAGTACACTCCAATACAGAGCCATGACCAGGATCCAGCGCTCCTTATCAGCTTTTTCCCTTTTAACCACACAGATTTGGCCACACCAATTCAGGAGCTTGCTTTTGCTGTTGCTTTTCAAAAACTAGAAGATAACTTTCACATCAGTTTTGAAGACCTATCTAGACACAGTAATTTCTTCTGAGCACGAAAGCTAAATAAATTAATGTTGTTCTTGTGCATGCAAACTTTACTACAGTATGAGTAGCAAATTATTGTATTTTTGGTTTTGATGGACTATGCAAATCAAGAATATAATTTATATACCTACCCAGTGTATTGTCATGTCATTTCCAGATACAGGAATCAATAAGCAAGAATGTATGAATTCTTGCTTTTCAAAGCAGGTTGATGCAATAAGTTTTTAACTATTCAAACAACAGTTCTTCAGATCCTGAAAGGCAGAGATTTCAGCATATATTACTTCAACTGAAGCCAAAGCAGAAAATAATCATAAAACATAAAAAGACTTCATGACTTTTCAAGAAGATTCTGGAGCTTTTTGCTTACTCTGGTTTCCTAGATCCACAGCCCCAGAGAAAAGACCAGGAAATGGTCTTTACTGTTTCACAAAGAAAAACAATATTCTCAAGGATATTTACTTTGCTACAGCTCAGAATCTCAGAATGCCACAGCCATACAGATGATTGTTGCTTTGTATTTGTAGAGTCTTAAAATTTCATAACTAGGCATTATTTTTTTAAAGTTCAGGCTAAATCAGACTGTAGTTTTCTTTATTTTATGATTTAGTTCACAGCAAGAATGAAAGCTCTAAAGAACATAAAAGTTATTTTAATTTCAGAAGTTGCTTTGGTATACTGACTGTAGGGCTTGTTTAGTGCACATCCAATTTGGAAAGAAAAGTCAAAACTGCTTTTTAAAACAATGCTATGGCTTCATTTCTTATTTAAGCTGAAAAGATGCTGCCAGTGGTCTTAGCAATAATTCTGGAAGTAAAGCATCCAACATGCAATGTATTAGATCTACAGTTTATTTATTTGCTGGTACAATTTAGCAGAGCTGACCAGGATGTTTCATACTATCTGGAAAGTGGCTTCTAATGTAAATCTAACAAACTTCACAGAATTGGCTGTGTATTAGTTCATAGTGAAGAACTTCAACATTGTACAGCTCGTGTTTAAAACTTCCAAAATTCTTTAGAATTATTAGTAAGGTTCATCATAATTATGAAGAAGCTGCCTAGGATCCATTAAGACAGCAAAACATTTGGTTCCTTACTGTTCTGCAAATATTTACGTGATTGGTAAGATTTGCTGCATTCAGACAATAATCCACATTCTGTACTGCAGATACATTCAAATACATCCTCAGTAAAAAACTTCTTATCATCCAAATAAACAAGGTTCTATTCAAACAGTTTTGTATGAGCACTCAGAGAAAAATTCAGCAGAATTAACTGTACAATTTATACCATCAATACATCTCTCAGGTATAATTCTATCTTTACAAAACTACCTCAAAACACGTGTGCTATTTCAGTCTTAAATGATCAGCATAAAGCTTAAAAAGATTTGCATGTTACCTAGATTTTGAGTGCTTCTCAGCTAAAGAAATAGTGAAATAGTGAATAGTGAAACTATTCATCATAATCACATAAGATTCAAAGATACAGCTTAGAATGAAAAGTAGTTTGACATAAGATTCTTTCAAACATCAATGACAATTGAAAAATTTGTAGTAATATGAAGCAATAAAAGCATAGTTGAAAACTACAAGAGTTAGTACCTACTATCCAACAGCTCCCATGTGTGCATGTATACACATATTTATGCTTAAAATACCAATATGCATCTTTCAGCATTTTTTGTTTAAATGACTTTTCTGTACCTTTTAGAAATGTTTCTATTTCTTTAGTATAAATATTCCTATAAAGAAAATATTTACCTAAAATTATTTAGAAAATTACTATTGAAACGGATGACTTTTCTCTCTTTCTCACTTTTGACCCTCTGGTCACAGATCATAAAAAACATAATAAGCAAATCTGTAATTTGTCCTTCAGCAACTTTGGAAAATAAACACAGAAAACATAATCAAAAACCTATTCAGAATTTTACTGTACAATAAGCTGAAATCTTTTTAACATGTTTTGCTAATGCTAACCAAAAATCTAAATTAAATGCCCAACCCTGTCAGCTTTTAGGAAAATATGTTTTAATTTTACTTTACTAGAAGCAATATTAGAAGTAAAATCAGTTCAAGATTAAGAAAAATCATGATACATTATTATGTTAACTAACAATGGAGGCTCAGTAAAAAGAATACAAGGCAAAGAATAGAATAGTGCACTGTGGTTTTATTGATGGCAGCAATGACAATTTGCCTCTTCCATATGTAAAAAGTATTCAGATTCATTTAACTAAGAACTGTAAAAAAGTCTTTTGTGGTGTCAGGTCCAAATTCCTTCTGCTCACATGAGCTTTCTTTGTTCCATCCTGCTGCTTGCAAAACCCCAGAATTTCTTCCAGAAGAAGTGTTCAGCAAGTTAGGAGCTGCCAGTGAATTCCCCCCGAGTCGAAGAAGGTTTCTAAATGAAAAAACTAAAATACAACAGATAAGGACAAAAAATATTGGCACTCAAGAAACCATAAGTACCCCCCATCCCTGGGCTCTTTGTGCAACATAGACTTCCCTGTCACTTCATTTTCTTCCTCTAGAAGAGTCGACATCTGTTTTTCAGTACTTGCGGAGACACAATTCTTTTAAAGAATAAATCAGAAGGCTACACTTCAATGCAATAAATATGATTGGTGTAATACAAAGAACACTTTCTGGTAACAGCTTCTCTTTCACAAAACCTCAGTTTCTCTATTGTTAAGGACTTCAATACAGATTTTATAGCAAATGTCACAAGGTGTAGTTTAGTTCAGTCATGGAGCAAAGGAAGACCCAAAGACCATATAAGGACCAAGCACTGATAGGTTCATACTTGTAAGTTCTTTCAATCTCCTCCAAAAGGTCTGATCCTCCAAAACACTCACTTCTGCTTATTTGCTCCTCTTCAAATTCAGAAAATTAAGACATTCTATACAGAAAATGTAACTTCAGGATATATTTTTATTATTGTTAGATTCTAATTCCTGTATCTTGACTCTCTAGGAGGAGTATCTTATTTTACAGACCTGTTAAACCTAGTATTTGACTCATAACCACATAAAATTCTCTCTGATAAAATTCTAACTTAGTGTTCTCCACCTCACACTGCTGGATATTAATAAATGCTGATTCCTAGGTCAACTGCAACCACAATGAGGTACTGACTATCCCATACTTCCACTTTATCTCGCTGTCTTCTCATAAAAATCATCAGGTCAAAACTTCCTGCAAGTCTGCAGAGTTTGTCTGTCTCTGTCCTTTTTAGAAATCCCCTTTCAAATACTGAAATACTGCTATAAGATCCCTTTAGACACTCCTCTTCCACAGCCTGAACAGCTCCATTGATCCAAATTCCACTTTTAAAAAATTACTCAGAATTTTAAAATCTTGAACCTCCTCCTACTTAAGACCCCTTGCAGTATAGACAAAGATTTTGAACTGATTATTTGGTAATATTAATTCCAGAGGCGCATGCCCAAATTCAGCACCTGAATGAGTGTGCTGCACACTAATCCAGGAAGCAGTACAGCCTCATTTCCACATTTCTCACACCACACCATTACCAAGTCCTCCTTGTTAAGTGATATAAGATTATACAGGCAGATCTAAAAGGTTTTGGGTATGAGTTGATACTTTGTATGGACCTCATGCTTCATCTTTGTGATACATCCCTATCATACCCAATACAAATATGGCCAGCAAACTCCAGTTTTAGTATTAAGTTGCCTTTGAGAACAGACTTGGAAACCTTGGAATTTTAAATGTTACAAACTGCAACATTAAAATTCTATGGAATTTACCAATTTATAACATAAAATAATCATCAACAATGGAAGAAGACATCAGGTTACTTAACATAATAGAGAGATACTCTCTTTCAGTAAGTAAAGGTGTCACTAATAAATCATCTGCTGAAGAGGTAAAGCATCTCCTGCAGCAGCAAGTTGTGGTAAAATTATGTCTCACTGGATCCCTTAAAGCTTCCCTGATAAATCTTGTTTTCATTTAACAGGTTATTAAAAACTTTTAAAAAGAACACCATAAGAGCCATGATTTCAAAATACATAAGAAATGAAAAGGAGGCAGAATCCATATAGAATTCCACTTCTAGGACTGACGTTTAATAGTCCTGAACTTTTACATGTCAAGACATTAAAGCTATGTTGTTGTACAAGTCCAGGAAAGCTGAAAACAATTTAGAAAAGGACTGTGTTTGATTTTCTGCCTCCATTTAGAATCAGTGAAGTGATTATACCAACCACTTATTTTTGGGAATGCCCAATAGAAACAAAAAGGCTTATTTTCTGTGTCAGGTAAGTTTTGATACCAGATTTGCTGTCCATTTAAATCAGGATCCCATTATAATCTTCAAAACAAAGTATAGGAATTCCTGCAAGGAAAAATCACCTGTGCCTTAGAAAGGTTGTTCCTTATCCGTCAACAAGTAACTTGCTCTTGAGATACAGGAGTTACTACCACTCTCCCTGGTGCCTCATAGCTGACCAAAGCTAAGAAGAGTTTTCCAGATTTATACTGTAAATTAGAGAAATGCAAAAAATATTACCTGAGATACAAAAAAATCCCCTGGCTTTGGCTGCTGTGTACACTTCACATCTCTCTTTCAACTGATCACCCTGATACGGCTCTGGGCCAATTGTGCTGGTTAAAACTCTGCTCAGTGCTTATTCCAGAATAATTTCTGCACGAATTGTCTCAGGACATGTTTATTAATAGTGATTGATACATGTACTTAAAACAGAAATTCAAATTATATTGGCAAAAATAGAACAATTTATATTGCCAGTACAGCCATAAATGAAAAATATATTTTAACACATATTCTTAAAAGTAGAATCATATGTTATTGCATGTCAGAAATATCAAAAGTTATAGAGATCAGTAGCACGTGTTAAGCCAACAAAACGTGGAGGACTGGAGTAATGAAAAGAACAAAAATGAGATTGGTAAAAATAATCTGGCTAGTAAAGAAAAGTAAGATTCAAGATAAATACACACTGTGGCTGTACATCAAATATTATGTGACTTACCAAAGGTTTCTTTAGTCAGGATAGACTTTTGACCATCTTTTGTAAAGTAAGGATTTAGAAGATCAACCAGTGAAATGAAAGCAGCAGAGCTTACGAGATTTGTTCAGTGAAATTACTGTAACTGTTTTATCTGGCTGGCCTTTTTAAATTTATGAATGTATGTAGCAGGTGTCTTTTCTAAAGATGATATATAATCCCTTAATTTCTGGTAATTAACAAAGTATAGGTGCAAGTATGTCCTCAAGATTCAGAGTATCATAAATATTCTTTGTCTTTGCACCTCCCTATTTAATGGTGAACTCACTAATTTTATATTTCTTCTTCTCTTGCAAGCAAAAAACCAGAAATTATATTTATTCACATAAATGACTTATAAAAAGTAGAATATGGGACCTTGGATAGAGCTAGACAGTCCTGAGTTCAGCAGGGACTGCAGTCGCTTGTTTCAAACAAGCTGATCTAATGTATGTGAATCAGAAAATCGTGCTGCTTCTCTCAGGTGAAAAAGCATCAGGAAAGAGCTTGCTGAGATGACATGAGTCTTGACATAAAGCAAGTCAAGAGCTATTTGTTAAATTGTTTTTACTGCTTTCCCTCTTCCCACAGATATATTAAGTATGCCTAAGCCATAAAATTCTGAGAAACAGAGATATCCAACTTCTATCATAAGTATAAATATCCCTATGAAAAGTATAGAACAATCCAGATTTGTTTACCTTGAAATCTAAACCAATACATAAAGCACCAGCAGCTTATATTTACCTTTCTTTCCTTATTAATCAGTTTCTAGCTCGGGGGGGTTGATAAAATTGTTGAGTGGGTCGTGTGGACCGCCGTGGCTGACCATCACCTCCTCTGCGGAATTCTAGAGTTTGCTCATACGTTTCTTCCTCCTCCTCCTGCGGGTAAACAGCATTGTTTTAAATGAAAGAGGTGGAAAACGCCTTACATATGAGCTGGTTTATGCACACATACATACACACACCATACAGACACATACATGGAAAGGTGAATCCATGCACACATAGCAACTGCTGCTTCTGTGCTGATGACCACTTAATAAAATAAGTGAGGTATGGGAGTGGGCTTTTCAAACCTAGGAAAGCTAACAAAATCAAGCTAGCAAATCTCAAAACTCAATCCCCAGGGCAACAGAAGTTATTAAATATTTGCAGGGAAGAAAAAAAATCATATGTATTAAATAAAAATTATTTTCCAAGAGTCATACAGGCAACAAATTCAAGAAGCAAGGTAACCTCAATAACCTGCCAGAGCAAGAGAAATATCAGCTTTCAGGAGTTCACAAATGTGTGTGGAACGAAATAAAATAATTAGGAAATAGAATTACAAGGAACAGCATCTGGAAATATGCATGCTAAATACACACATCTGAAACATCAGATAAAAATCTACGATGCAATAATAATGAAAAAAGCCTACAAGTATAGTGAACAATTTAGAGAAGTGTTTTCTATGTGTAGCAATAAATATGTGCTCTGAATAACGAGAGGGGACATAAACATATTTGTAATATTCAGTCACTCCAAGGCATCTTCATATCAGAAAGATAATCACAAAGTATATAGAATTCAGAGGTGAAAAAAGAATAAATTTTAAAATAATCAAGATACTGGAGAATGACTTACAAAGATTAAAATAACTATATATTTATTTTGGTCAAGAAATATCAAATGGAAAAACATTGATCTACTACAATATTTGAAGGTGGTACACATTCAGGAGAGAAAAATGTTAAGAGTGTAAGAGTTTTTATCAAAGAAAAAAATTATAGACTGAAAAAATAAAAATCTCCTGAGAATGACTATGATTGTCAAATGCTGTCTCAGAAAAACAGGTCTGATTTACTTTCTTTAATATCTTTATACTGTAGCAGACACCAGGTCTACTGGGAACTTGCTGGAAGAAATTTGCTTTTGGGAAAAAGTTCTGGATATGTAACTCTCAATCCCTTTTAGTCACAACATAGAAACATAAAGCAACACAAAGCAAGAGCATTGAATGATTCATTAGAAGTTCATTAACAATTCCAACACTCAGGAACTGTCAGAGTGCAGCATGCACATAACAGATTAAGCAAGTCAAAGCAGTAAAATATTTCACTTTAAGCAACAGAAAGGAAAACCTACAGTTTAAGTTTCTTTCTGCTGTGAAAAGTGAGATCTTACTCAAGAAACCTCTCTTTCTGAATTAGCATGAATATCAATAAACATGCATTTTTAAAGCAACAGTTACAAACAACCACATTCCTCATGGTAAGGTCTCCTATTTACAGGGCACATCTGTGGTCACAGCTATATTTCCAGATTAAGCATTACTACAGAGAGCCTGAAACAACTGTGGAACAAAACAGATTTTCAGCACTGAATACAGCATAACTGATTTATATCTCTTAGTTTCACTTAAGCTGAAGGCCAAGAAACAGAGTTCTACCATAAACCTTTCCCAGTGTACTTCTTTTACCACCCGTAGTACTCATTCCCTTATATAAAGAGGTTCAGAAACACCGATTATCAAAAAAAACAAAACAAAAAAAAACCAAAACAACAAAACAACAACAACAACAACAACAAAACCCAAACAAACAAACAAAAAACCCCTAGTGTATTAGATGTTTAACATGAAAGTCCACACAGTTTGCAGTATTGCTAGCCCTAGAATAAACACTCAGCTTAGTATATGAGATCATCTCCCATCACTGACAATGCAAGCTGCACTAGCAGCAAATGTTTAAAAGTAAGCTAAATGCCTGAAGTGGTCTAAATACCTTTAGCTCTTTCAGTATATCTTAGAAACATGAATAGCTGAAAATAGCACAGAAATTAAATAGTTCAGTGTATAGCATCTCAACTGTAATAGCCAACATCTTTCTGAGGGTAAGCACATCAGAGTAAATTTCTAGAGCAGCAAATCTTCATTAGATCTCAAAATTAGTGTTGTTGATCCTTTGAACTCAATAATGACAAATTAAAATCGGTGTTTGTCTTACACACTCCAATTTTGGTGTAATTGTCCTTACACAGTGAATGAAAAGCTTCACATGCATGCATTCGAAATTAAGAAATTTTACTGTGATAGGCAAGAGTGAAATGTGAAATCACATTCACTTTCTTGAGGCTCTGAATAATGTGGATGTGAGCAATGCAGCAAATGGTAACATCAAATGAGTAACAGAACACCTTTCAAGTGTTCCCTTCACTCCTTTCTATGCACAGTAGCTCCACACAGTTACTGCTCTGTTGAATTCTGCCATCTTCTCCTCAGATGACACACTGTCATTTCTTGTGTCTTACCTATTCACATTTGATTCTAAATGGATGCAATATTCTCCAAAATAACAATTTGCCAAGTCGCATCATTAAAAATTTCTTACTTTACAAGTAACTGAATTTCTTTTCTGTCACCATTTCTTAATCATTGACCCTCAATTCACTACCCCTGATCATTCATCATTTATTGCCATTTTATTTCCACAGAATCACAGAACAGATAAAGGTTGGAAGGGACCACTGGGGGTCACTGGTCCAGCCTCCTTCTCAGGCAGGGTCATGCCAGAGCACATGGCACAGGATTGTGTCTAGACAGTTCTTGAATATCTCCAGTGAGGGAGAGTCCACTCTCTCTCTAGACAAACTGTTCCAGTGTGTGGTCACCTACACTATAATTAAGTTCTTCCTCATATTCAAGTGGATCTTCAAGTGCATCAGTTTCTGCCCATTGCCTTTTGTTCTATTGACTGGACCACCAGGAAGAGCCTGGCTCCATCCTCTGCACTCCCTCCCTACATTGTTAAGATTTCACTCTCAGTCTTGTTCAAGCAAAACAGGCACAGCCTATTTATCCTTATTTCTATTTTATCTTTACTACCTTAAAGAAACAATTCCATTTTATGGACTTTTATCTCATTTTATTTTAAATTTTCTCCACCTTACACTGAAAACTGCTGTTTCCTGGAACAGCATGCACTCTTTGTAGGCAAAACTATGTGTATCTTATGTTCACTTTCTTGTTTTTTCTGTTCTTCAACCAAAAAACTTTATCTGTCTATACTTCTTCCATTATAACTGCAGTCAGTCACACATCTTGCCATCAACTCTACTTTTTCAATCTTCCTCACTGCTTGCTTTCAATTTATCAGTTGCTTGTGACTCATTCTAAATTATTCTTATCTATATAAGATCTAGATTGCATTTTATAAAGCAAAGATGACCACAAATCTCTCTTAGAGCATCTTCATTCTTCTTCTATTACCAGTAGAGGCTTTATATTAGTCCACTGCTCTGAAAACCTATGTATTTTATTATCTCCATAATTCAGCTTATTTTTCATTATTTATCTAAAATTCCATGATCCAGGAAGCCATTAGTGCTTACACAATGCCCACCTTGGATTATGAACAGAGATTAAATGATACCACTAAGCACAACTGCAAAAGACAGGAAAAACTGGCAGATCCATAGGAAAAAGCAAGGAAAGGTTCACAATGCAAACAACGAAATGCACAAAGAAATTTCTGCACTAACAGATTAGAATGAAGAGAGAGAGGGTGGAACATACCAGCATTCATTGGTATTTTAAAAAACAGGACAAACAGGGAAGGGTAAGTAATTTGAAAATTCATCTTCCATTCAAAGTTTTGCTGTAAAAATCTGCTCTTAATTTTGATGATTTTTTTCCATCTCATAAAAAAGTGAGAACTAAACAATGGTAAAATGGGAACATATGCATACCCAGTGCTTATATTTTGGACCTGTATACTCTGAAGAGCTTGCACCACCACCATATTTGACCAGCTTTGCTTACTGAATCAGCAAGTAACTTCAGCCCAGACAAGTGACTACCAGCCTGCTTTTACATAAAAAATTCAATGGATTTCATAGCTGCAGAATAGTTATAAATCCAGCATTAAAATACTTCACCAACCAATTTATTCTTCAAATGAACGCTATTAGAGCATCACTCTAAATTTAATTCTTCATTAAATTTATTCTTCATTAAAAGATTTCTCTCTGAATTTCAATTGCAAGGATTCTTGCATTGCATTCAAAAGAGCTGTTTAGAGACTTGTTTTAAAAACACAGTCATTTGAAGTGAATACTTACTGCATAACTTTTGAGAATGAATAGGTGGATTAAAGCAAAGAACCAGACAGAACTTATGCATTGACACAAAAGCTTTGCTGAATGCTGTGCTCACATATATTTAGGAAGCAGTTGCAAGTCACAGCACCTGCACTTTTGCCACTTACGAAGTAGTTACCTCTGTCTATTACTGCTTACAGACAGAAAATTCTGCTCCATTCCCTGGGCCCTTCTGCTGAAGCTTTTCAATTATAGCTCTCTGTGGGCTATTAAGGGATGAACACCCAAGCCTGTGCAGGGAGGCATGAAGAAGCAGCATGTAGAAGCAGTGTGGGGCCAGGGACCGTGGGACAAAGAGGAGACAGAAGGCAAAAAAACCCAGAAGATATTTTCTATGTAGGTAGTGTAAAACCTCTGTTTCAGTTAAGCTGTAGTTTTAACTTCACCCACACACTGAATGCATGGGGAACTTGCTGGTTCAGTACAAAGAGAGGGTTGGCTTCCTTGCAAAATGACTTTTTCTTTCGTGTGCATTTCAAATTCCATTTCCTGATCCAGATTTAATGCCTCTTTGCACTGCCCACTCTGCAGGCAACAGCTGTCTCCTGCTGTTAAAACACCAACTGATCTCTTTTTCCTGGTTAAATTCCTTTCTCAGATTTTGCTTCTTTTGCCTAATCATCCAGTGTTGAGCTCCTTGAGTATTTGTTTTGGTTTTGCATTTTCTACTTACCAGTGCTTGGATCAATCAAAAACAGACTGCAAGATTATCCAGATGAATCAAAAAAAAAGAAAGCAGAAAAAACTCATACTATGGCCACATTGAGAAATTCACAAGTATTCTAGAAATAGCTAAATGTAATTATTTTCTTAATTATTTTCTATGCAATATATTATATATCCTATATTTGCAAGGAAAAAAATAATCTGCTGAAGTGTCCACAGTAGTCTCTGGAACTTCTACTTTATCTGAATATTTAAATGGATTCTCTGAACTCCATAATAACTAAGAATGAAGCAGGGTTTTGTGGGGGGGAGAAATAGGTTTGTTAAACAGCTTTAAAGTGGCTTAAGGCCATAATTTCAAAAATTACTATCAAATGAGATGTAAAAAACTTAAGTAACAGAGGAAGTATAACTAATGTAGATTTTCCAATTATGTTAACCAAGTACTCACTTTTTTTTGAAGTGTCTATTACAGAATGATTCAACATATTTGTTCTTCATCAATTTTCTTTGCAAGACAGGCTTCTTACCTAAAATATCAGTTCCTTTCACAGAGTAATCTTCTCCCAGAGTAATCTCTGTAAGCCTGCAGATGCTCACTTTTTTTTCCCACAGTGCACAACACATCTGTATTAAATGGGCATTCAAATTCAAATTCCTGAGTTAAATTATGATGAGAGCAGCAAGTGGGGTTCGAGGTTATACTGCTAGATGTTCATATGGCTGACCCCTCACTGACATCAGATCATTAATATACACTCTCAGCTCTCTGAATGCCTTATCTTCTGTCTGTAAAGAACATTCAGGATAAGGAATTGTAAAGGATCTATAGTGTATACAAGTTCTTCTCCTACTTGACCCTCATGACCTAATAAGCATCTCACTGCATATAGGCCTTTGCAAGCATTAGGTAATTAGCAGAGATAAGTGAGTGTAAACCCATATATGCTGCATGTATAATCCTCCATAGGTAACTCTGGTCTGACTTTTGTATCTAAACCATCAATAGCTTTGCTGAAGTTTTTAGCCCTAGATTTACTTTGGTAAAATAGTATATTAAGTAAAACAGTGGTGACAGAAATGGAAATATCAAATGTATTATGGCAACTATTAGAAAATTTAACTGTCCTTAAAGGGTAAATATGATTTGCTGGATGGTAGTGTATGATTTACAAAAAAACCCTATGATTTTGAACTGCATCTACCCAATTACTGTTTGTTGCTATTCTATACAGAACCAGAATAATCCCTACCCATTAACAAAATATTCTAAACTACTATACTAGTGACATCTTTCTCTTTCATAATTTCTCAAATTCTGAGATGAAATTTTTATGTACTATACAAATAAAACTCTACATTGTACTTTCAAGCTCTGTACAAAGCCTTTTATCCAAGAGAGAAAGTCAGTTAATATTTCCCTAATGTAGAAGCAGTCAATTTCAACAGCTTTTGACCATGTTACAACTTTTTTTAAATGCCATTACAAATACTGTAACAGCATTAAAAAAAATAGAAAAACAGTAAAACATATACCCATTGTTTCCCTTATTTACACTTAGAAAAAGGAAATTACCCTTATGAGGATATGTCTTTTTCTCCACTTAACACAGATGGGCCACAAGCAAATATGTTCCTAACTATGGCATGTAAAACTAAGTAGCATGGAACTATCCCATAATAACTGTTGCTTTCCTATGTTCCAAACAATAACTTCAAGCTGACCCTTCCCTGAGTAGTCCTCTCTTTAGCATCTGAAATAAATTAATGCTAATAAATATTTTCTGTTGACTTTTATTAACCAAACCTCGGAGAAATTTATATTTTCTTGGACAGTTTCTGTAAAATTCTATAAAGTATTCTCAGGACAGGCAATTTTTCAACTAATGCCTTATTACACACCAATTAAAGATACCAGATTTATAATAAAATGATTCGGTAATCCTGAAAAACTTAATATATACTATTAATTTTAATTAGAATTATCTCATTTTTCCTCTGCTGAAAATGTAAAGAACTTGAGCTTCAAAACAAGCTAATATTTAAATGATTCTGCTAAAACCATATACATCCTGAGTTTCAAGTGAAGCAACAAACATTAGAAAGAAAGCAGTAGAAAATCAGTAGAATTTTCAGAAAAAAAGTCAAGAAATGGAAAATAAATGGATGGGCAAGGAAAATAATTAAATACTTAATCTGAGACAACTAAAAGCACACAATAGTTAACTTGGAATCAGACTTCTTTTGTACTTCATTGTTTCAACTGTGGAAACAAAACACTCATTTGTTTTCTAAATAGACAATTTTTTGATTACCTTTCCATAAAACTAGGATAATGTAAGCCTGGGGTATTATTATCCAAGAGACATGTTGCTGGCTTATTGGTTTCCCTTAAGGGTATTGCACAGTTTATTCATACTTGCAGTCATTCAGTCTGGCACACAAAGAAATAAACATGCAACTCCTACTGTGCAGTTTGTGTTGAAACAGATGTACTTTCCTGCAAATTTGTCACTGTGTTCTCAATACACGAAAAAGGAATCAATTTTTAAAAACCCTTACAAGTGCATATTTAAGCCATTCAGACCATATCCCTTTTATCAGTGAAAAGCTTCTTCACTGAGCACTATCAAGATCAAACTATAAACATTTAAAGGTTTATTTTCAGTTTCTAAAAGAAAAGTTGATACACTAAAGTGAGATATTCTATATAAATTAACACAGAAGGAATGGGCACATCAGGTTTTCTCCATTCATCCAGAAAAAAGCCACCAAACTGGAAGTGTTTTTGCCAGGCTGGTAATACAGACAGCCCTAAATTATAGGAAAAAGAATAATTCCATAGACTGGGACAAAAAAAAATCAGCAATTTCTCTGCACGAAGTGCACTTGTGAGAGAAACCATACAAGTGCATAGAAGAGTGGTGGGGAGGGGGAAGTATTTGCTGTATTGCTGAACCTGTTTTAGCACATAAACAGAAAATCCTGGTAAAATAAATTTCAGAAAGAAAACAGTCAGTGATATCATGAGAAATTATCTAATGCTTTCCTGTTAGGACACAAAGTCACTATCAAAATCTTAACAGGGAATAAGAGAGTTTTGCTCACATTTTAAGTGAAAAAGGAGGCTGTATGCACAACCTCGCTCATGACAGGATTTGTCATATGAATCTCCCAAGTCCCACACAGAGGTGTATATTTAATAAACAAACACATAAGTGAATTAATATGTGAATGACTGACTGCGCACAAAAAAATTAGGAAGTAAAACATGGCAAAATTTATTTCCATAAATATACACAAAAATTCTAAAGAAATGTATATAAACCAACACCTAATTAAAAACCAAAACAAAACAGCATACAGGTAGTGCAGGGACACAGCAATTTAAGAGTCTTGAAACATTATCTGTCCGTGAGACAACACAGAACAGCCCCATAAAGAAGAAGTATCTTAATTTGAAAGTCAGGACTTTTATATTACTTATACCTTGTAAGCTTTATATTTTAAAATAAAATTTGCCAAATTGCATCTATATTTTAGCTAATAATCATGACAAAAAAATTAGACAATGTCATCCAGCAAGTTCTACAACAGGTTCAAAAGATGATGATGGGAAAAATATGCTTTAAAACATTAGAAACTTTTTATACTGCCACATGATAGAACAGTTGGTGGCTGGTCACAAATGGTGTTCCCCAGGGCTCAGTACAGGGACTAGTTCTGCTTTATATATTTATTAATTATCTGGATGAGGGAATCAAGTGCACCCTCAGTCAGTCTGCAGATGACACCAAGTTGGGTGGGAGTGTTGATCTGCTGGAGGGCAGGAAGGCTCTACAAAGGATCTAGACAGGCTGGGTCAATGGGCTGAAGTCAATTTTAAGAGGTTCAACGAGGCCAAGCTAAGTGCCAGGTCCTGCACTTGGGTCAGAACAGCCCCACAGGCTGGGAAGCTGCCCAGTGGAAAAGGAGCTGGGGGTGCTGATTGACAGTGGCTGAACAGTGGCTTGCCCAGGTGGCAGTGGCTTGCCCAGGTGGCCAAGAGGGTCAATGGCATCCTGGACTGTGTCAGCAATAGTGTAGCCAGCAGGACCAGGGCAGGGATTGTCCCTCTTTACTGGGCACTGGTGAGGCTGCACCTTGAGTGCTGTGTACAGTTCTGGGCCCTGCATTCCAAGCAAGACACTGAGATGCTGGAGCGTGTCCAGAGAAGGGCAACAGGGCTGGTGAAAGGTCTGGAGCACAAGTCCTATGAGAAGTAGCTGAGGAACCTGAGGTTGTGCTTTGCCTGGAAAAAACGAGGCTGAGGGGAGATTTTATCACTCTCTGCAGTTACTTTGAAGGAGGTTGTAGCAAGGTGAGGTCAGGCTCCTCTGCCAAGAAACGAGTAGGACAAGAGGAAATCACCTCAAGTTGTGCCAAGGGAGGTTTAGATTGGATATATAAGGAAAAATGTCGTCACAGAAGCCTTGGTCAGGGGAAATGGTTGAGCCACCATCTCTACAAGTATTTAAAAGACCTGTAGATGTGGAATTTTAGGATATGGTTTAGTGGCGGACTTGACAGTGCTACACTGATTATTTTATTAGATGATCTTCAAGGCCTTTTCCAACCTAAGCAATTCTCTTATCCTGAAAGTGTGATATCCAATTTTCAATAATTTTTTACACCTACACAATAAGCTAGGAACAAAGTAAAAAACAAAAGGAAAAAACCTACAAAATTTTCCATGTGTAAAAGTAAAATCACCGCATAATAATCCCATAGCATCAATTTACTCATGTTCGCAAGTATTAATTAAATATTAATTAAAATCTTTTGAATTAATCTATGAAATGTGGACAAACTCAGAACATGGGAAAGTGAAGAAGACAGGGGAATTAGGAGAGAAACAGTGATGGCAAGATATTTTTACAAGATGTCCAGATATTTTTACACAACTAACTTCTTTTACTCAACATATTCAATCTCAACACAGGCAATACAGAGAAATCCAAGCATAAAATCTTTCAGAATTCTCAAAATGAGATTCTGAAGAACTATAATCACAATGGAGCAGGATCGAAAACTATACTTTAACCAGGTAAAGCTATACTATCTTAAAACAAAACTGCAATTCATTTTAAAGGAAGGTATTTATTAAGGAACTGTCTCAAAATAAATAACCCAAGGAAGGAGCCCAGATGCAGCCTCCAAAAAATGAATTGTCATTATTTGCGGTTACAATTAATAAGAGGAGAGAAGAACAGTGTAATACTCCAAGTGTGCTGCTTGAACTGTCATGACTATTTTTAATAATTGCAACTGCCAAGAAGACTAGGTCCTTAGTCTGATTTGTACAGCTGGTAACAATTTGTAACAATATTTCTTAGTCTGATGAATATGAAACACTCAAGGTGAAGACTCAAATATACTTTACAATGCCTAATGATACAAGTAGAAAATTGAAAGCCCTTGGTTTATGCCCACTTAGTAGAAATTACCTCCTCAACTGAAATTTGCCTCCTTTTAGTTGATTAAAAAGTAAATGTAGTTCTTTAACCACCTTTCAATATCAGTTACCATGTTTCATTTAAGGGCTAGTAATTTTCAGAGGAATAGTTAAATTGTGAACATCTGTCTATTTTCCAACATGGATATAAGAAGTTAAAGTCTGAAAAACTATGTAGCTTCTCAGAGGTTAGCTGTTGATCAGGATAAGTGTTTTCCAAAAAGTTTGTCTCTAAATAATTCCCCTTAAAAGGTTGGGGAAATAAATAATTACATAAAGAATTAACCTGAGAGAACCTGAAGGTTAACTGTGTGTAGGGCATGTATGATGGTGTACTGTAAAGCATACAATAGAATTTAAGGCAATATTTCCAGTGAGTACAAAAAGTCTCAGGTAAGAAAAAAAAAGTTTAAGATAGACTATAAAAAGCAATTTTTCAGCCTAGGAGGACAAGGGAACGGAAATCACACATCTTGACAAGATGCAAAGTAAGGCACATGCCAAGAAAATTACTGCCTACATCTCAAGTGCTTTCATAAAGCCAAAAGATAACCTATTGTGGAAACTAAATTCACAGTAGCAATGTTTTCAATTAATTTCAACAAACATCCACCACCACTCAGGAAGATAAGTAGTTCAAAACACTCAGCCTTTATTTAACGAATTGAGTCACTGAATTATTTTGAACTGTAAAAGTATTCTAGAGATTTTCCTAAGAGTACAGAAGCCAAAGAATTAAAGATATCAAAGTCTTCTCTGATGCAATACTCAGGGACATGTTTTCTACAGAAATCTTAGAACTGATTAAGTAGACTCTATCACCCTCTTTTACCAGCCTTGGCTTTTTGTGGAGTCAATGGGGACAGAAGATAGGTAAGAGATCCAACCAGGACATGTTTATCTACTGCACCTACTTAAGTATTCAGTGGGAAAGACTTCCTGCTTGACACACAACACAAAAAGACCACAGTGTGATGCCAAGGGCATCCAGGCCTAAGAGCCATAAAGCAACAGCACCCAATCCTTACTTTAAAAGTAGCTGTAACCCTTTACCATTTCGTGGTTTTCAGCACCGCTCTTTTATACTGCTGGGGAGAGGTTCAAACACCTTCAGAAAACTAACAAGAGTTTACCTCTTCACTTACCTGAAACGGGACTTGTATGATCAAGCCCTGAATTACAGTTTAAGGTAATTCAACACACCCAGAAGCGCTTAAAGCTCTGTGACAAGACACAATGTTATCAAACTTGAACTCTGAACCGTCTGCCGGCAAGAATTAACTGCAATCCAAGATTCTGTTATTTTCGTTCCTCAGCTCATTCCTTACTGGAGGAATGAGCTGAGAAAACCTGCCAAGTGGATTTTCAGTCTCTACAGAACAAAACAAACTATAGAAAAACTAGGAATATGTATAATATTTATGCCTTAGAAATAATTTTTGCCTTCTTAAATCTTTATGCAAAAATGCAGTGCAAGATACTGCAGGAAGAGGAAACTAAGCTAAACTATAGGCTTCACTTCATAATTGGAATTCTAAGGGAATTAGAATAATTGTAAGGAAAGAATCTGAGAGAATTCCAGCTTCTTTAGAGAACAATCAGTTAAGGCTATAACATATGTAAGTGAAACTATATACATACGTATGGAACATGCCGATACTTATTTCCTTCATACAGCAGAAGAAAACAAAAAAAAGGTAATTGTAGTGTAAATAGGGTGGAAAAAGACCTATGACCTTACTAAGGGAATAGAAAATGCAAAACAAAGGAAAGACTTAGTTGGCTTTAGGGAAAAATGTCACAAGATAAACACTTAGAATACAGATTTTCATAATTTATTAAGGGAAAAATATCCTACATATTAGAGAATAAAATTAAGACTTAGAGTTTAAAATATTATCTCGACTTTATTTTTTTTTCCACAGAACAAATAATTAAGTGATTCAGAAAGGTCCTTTTTAATGCTTTTCAGTTGTTAGTATAATTTTACACCGTTTACAAGAAAAAACAAGCAGTTCTTACTTCTACAATGGTGTTTCAGTGACTTTTTTTATTCGGATTAAAATAGTTCAATTAAGTGACCCCTGCTACATTGAGGGAACTAGTGGAATACAGTATTGTAGTGTTACATACAGGACACTTAACCCTAGAACAGTGGAATCGAAATGCAGTTTTATTATTAAAAATATTTATGAACTGAATACCTAGGACATATTTTTCAGGCACTAAGAGAAACAATAAACAGTTCTAGTGTTCTTAAATGTATTTATATTGGCATTGTATGTGATTATTAAAAAAAATCCCCACTACCTTTTTGGTTTATCTAATGTAAAACTCAGCTTTATCTTCTATTTCTAGTCATCAGAATAATAAATAACTGCATGTAAGGTGTCAGACAGACTGAAAACTTACAAGAACTCTGGGCAAAGTGGGTAATGGACAGTATACAATCAATTATACTTTTTTCATTAAGGTCATAAGCACATTGTATGCTGAGAATATGAGAATATGTTCATCTACAGTTAAGAGAAAACAAAACAAAGAAAAAACCCCGCCAAAAAACCAAACAAACCAAAAATCACTTATAAAGGATGCCAAAAGCAGACCAGAAGCTGAAGTGCTTAAATAATATGAAATGTCATCACAGTAAGGTCACTGTGGTACTTTGGCTATTCAAGTGACTAGCCAAGCAATGTTTTGCTTTGCTTATATTCTTCCTCCCAGTGGTATACTTTCATCCATTTATATTTGTTGGACAAAAAATTGAATTCAACATGAGTACTAAACAAACAGTACTGAAACAAACAACAAAGACTAATCAATTCTAAGACATAGCCTAAATTTATGCCTTCATAAAGTCCACTAATTCTTCTCTCAATGTCAGCAACTCTTTCAAAACGGAGTCTGAATTAGGACATCAGAAGTCACATACAGCATATTTTGATACAGACAAGTTTTCACTACAGACAGTGAAGAAAGATTAAGAATCGTTTAATCACAGAATACGCTGAATGGAAGGGACTGACAATGATCATCGGGTCCAACTCTTGGCCCTGCAGGATATACCAAGAATCACACCATGTGCATAAGAGCATTGTGCTTCTTGAACTTCATCAGGCTTGATGTTGTGACCACCTCCCTGGGGAGCCTGTTCTAGTGTTCAACTACCCTCTGGGTGTAAAATCTTTTCCTGATATCCTCCCCTTACTCATGCCACTTCCTTGGGTCCTGTCATGGGTCACAAGAGTGAAGAGATAGGTACCTGCACCTCCTCTTCCCCTCATGAAGACCCCAACGAGGTCTGCCCTTAGTCTCCTCCAGGTTGAACAAACCAAATGACCACAGCCTTTCCTCACAAGGCTTTCCATCAAGGCCCTTCACCATGCTTGTTGCCCTCCTCTGGATGCAATAGGTTAATGTCTTTCCTATATTCTGGTGTCCAAAACTGCACACAGGACTCAAGATGAGGCCACACCCAGAGCAGAGCAGGACAATCACCTCCTTTGAGTGGTTGATGATGCTGTACCCAATGCCCATCAGGACATGGTTGGCCCTCCTGGCTGCCAGGGCACAATGATGACTCAACTTGCCATTGACCAGGACTCCCAGGTCCCTTTCTGCAGCACTGCCTTCCAGCCTCTCATTACATAGTACATACACACAATCAGGGTTGCCCCATCAGGTGGAAAACCCAGCACTTGTCCTTGCTAAACTTCATACATTTGGTGAGTGCCCAGCCTCTGATTTGTACAGGTCTCTCTGAAGAGCGTCTTTACCCTCAAGGGAGTCAACTGCTTCCCCCAGTTTGGTGTCATTGGCAAACTTACTCCTCTGAGATGTATGTCTAAGTTGTTAATGAAGATGCTGAAGAGCATAGGGTTGAGTATGAAGCCTTCAGAGCCCCACTAGTAACCCATCACCCAAACTCTGATGTCACTCTATTCACTACAACCCTTTGCACCCGACCTAAGAGCCAGCTGCTCACCCACCACGTGATGTGTTTATCCGGCTGTGGACTGGACATTTTGTCCCGGAGGATACTATGAGAGACAGCATCAAAAGCTTTACTGAAATCCAAAAAAATTACATCAGCTGGCTTTCCTGGGTCAGCTAGGTGGGTTACCCTGTCATAGAAGGAAATCAGGTTTGACAGGCAGGACTGTCCCCACACAAAGCTGTGCTTGCTGTGACTGATGAGTGCATTGTCCTCCAGGTGTTTTTCAATACCACCCAGACTAATCTTTTCCATGATTTTACCAGGCACTGAAGTGAGACTGAAAGGTCTGTAGTTTCCAGGGTCCTCCTTACTGTTCTTGAAAACTGGGACAGTGCTGGCCAGCTTCCAGTCAGCTGGAACCTCACCACATTCCCAAGACCACTCAAAAATCTTTGAGAGACGTTTTGCAATTACATCAGCTAGTTCTTTGAGGATTCTTAGATGAATCCCATCAGGCCCCATAGATTTGTAAGGATCCAGCCAGACCAGCAGATCCACACTGTTGCAGAGTCAGCTGGGAGTTGATGATTCTCGCAGCCATGGCTCAGGGCACTGAGACTCCCTTGGTGCATCATCCCTGTTGAAGATGGAGGCAAAAAATGTGCTAAATCCCTGTGCCTTATCCCTGTCCCTGTTTGTGAGGTGACCATCCTTGTCCTGTAACGGGCTGATGTTACTTTTACACTACCTATTGCCATCAATATATTTGAAAAAAACCCTCTTTTTTATTGCCCCTCACATTTCTGGCAGCTTCAATTCCAACTGAGTTTCAGCCACACAAATTTTCTCCCTACAGCAGCAAGCAGCATCTCTGTATTCCTCTCATGCCACCTGACCCTACTTCCACTAGGCATACACCTTCCTTTTTTGCTATATTTCCATGAGAAAATTGCTGTTCAGCCAAGCCAGCCTTCTGCCTTGCCTGCTTGACTTCTGACTTTTGGAAATTGCTTGCTCCTGTGCCCTTAGGAGTTGATGTTTCAAAAGTGACCAGCACTGATGGACCCAAGCACCTGCAAAAGGCATTTTACTTAGCTATCTAGAAATTATGTGGAACAACTGAAATAAAAGTCAACATAATATTTCCAGTAATACATGCTCCTTGATCAATAGCATTGATCAGTGAAAGAAAAGTAATTATTAAAGCCAGTTTAAAATCTGTTTTGTTCTCATGTAAAGAGGAAATACTATTAAGTTACTTGAATCTTAAGTCAAAGAACTAAGCAGCATGATAAGTTCATTTTGCATTCATGCATGCTATCTAGATTTATATATTAATAAGAACAGAGACAAAGAAAAATGACCAACAGTGTTCAGCTTAAAAGACAAATCTGAGTATCAATGGGTGATTAAGAACTGCAAATGCATGATGAGGATTATGCTTAGCACCCAAACACAAAGGAGTGAAGAGGTAGGTCCTAATCAGCTTTCTTCTGCAAAAATCCTATAGCTGCAAGGACCTTCTAGCAATAAAAGAGTAATTTGCCAGAAAACACCCCATTAAAATGATGTTTACTGTGAAGATGTTAATTGGCATTTATCTTGTGTAACAATAATGATCCTTGATTTCCTTGTTTGAATTTATGTAATCCAACTAGGCTACCTTGAGACAAAAAAGAACCTTGAAAAAGGTATTTTTCACTTCTGAATGGACTGAATGTCCTTGGAAATTCCTCTTTTGTCTCCAGTGACAACAGAGAAAGCCTCAATAACTCAGTAAGGAAGCAGCACGATGCCAGGACTACGGTACTTACTGTCAGAATCGTCTCTCCATACATTGTCCCAGCCTTGTGTCAGCTTTAACAAACTAACTCTGAAATAAAATAAGCCAACCTGGGAGAACAAGACTGTGGTCCACTTTGTTCAACTCATTCTGTGGCTACAAGACTGAAAATCCAACATGGGAGGAGAGGAATGAGGAAGAACACATAGTCAGACATGGGCAGAAGAGGCAGGGAAAATGACCACTTCACTACTAGGATCAAGTAGGAAATGGCACCTCACTACCAGGATCAACTTAGTCTTAATACTAGTTCAAGTTCTTAGACTGTGAGAGCTAACATTCAGTGGCTTAAAGCAAAATAAAAGCCAATCCTCAAAATCAAATGAAGAAAAGTCTGATTATTAACCCATAAAAAGGGTTAAAATAATACAATCATACAGTAAGTAACTAGCATCTTACAGGTCAGCTAGTAGGACAAAAAGGAGGGGGGGAAAAAAGGGTAAATTTTCATACAAACAGCAATGCATCAGCTGGGAAGAGTTTCAGGAATCCTTTTAAGTACAAAAAGGCCATCTCAGAGACATCTGAGAGCTACAGGCCACTACATACCACTGGGAAGAAACAAGAGTTGACTGTTGAGCCTCTGCAGCAGTACTAACATGGTTCTATGACCCAAAAGTAAGAACTTAAAATAAGCGCAGTCAACTCATCATTAAGGAATCAATATGCAGATGTATATTTTTTGTGCAGCCATTTATAGTAAGAGTAAACAGTAAAGAATTGTGCATTCCTGATTTTTTTTTAATTAAAATGTATGTCTGCTTCCATGATATTCACTAGCAAGGCCTTTTGAAATTTCCAACTTCCATAGGGCTAATACATTCTAAACTTCATAAAACAGATTTTGATGCATACATGACCACTACAATATTTGGCAAAGAAAAAATCATTGAAACAAGAATAAAATCATGATACAAAATAAAGAGATACAGATATCTATTTTTAGTCATACATACACATGTAGTGAAAAGCTTCAGAACATGTTTTAAATGACTGTTTCCTAACTCTTACAGAACAACGTACAATGTACATGAAATAAAACAAAAAATTGGGTTGAATAGAGTAAGTAACAACTTTTAAGAGAGAAAACATGCATAAAACTGTTTGGCTGACAGATCAATTATTCATTTTCAAACATTACAATTGCAATTTATTATACAGGAACAATACCACGTCATAATACATGTCTATCAGGTTTCATATAGACAACTAAAATCTGAGATTTTGTTTGTGTATTTGCGCAACTATTTTTCTACACATGTAGGTAGCATTCTTTGCATGATCATTGCTTTAAGAGTTACATATTTTGTACAGACTATGTAGTTTATATTTTTTAATACAATTTGTTATCACATACCCATGTATCTGCATGAACAGGCCTGATGTTGCTGAGAAGCACCTCTTCATAATTTCCATAATCACTGAATTTAACAACTGCAGTTGTCCCAGAAGAATGAAGAGCTTCAATTTCTGCCCGGTAGAACTTAAAAGAGAAATTTTCAAAGGTCACAAAATACAACCAGAAATACCACAAATATATCACAATTTCCTCTTTATATATGTCTGTGTATATGTGTATATATACTTAGTCTTAGCCAGTATTATATTTTGTTTTAAACTTGTACCAGATATAAAACCAGGTATCTTAAAATTCCACATGGCAGACTCCAAGGACATGGCAGAATGTATTCAGTATACTCCTTGAGAAAATACGCAGCTTATTTAAGTAGACTAAGCATTTAAAAGACCTGTTTTCATCTCTCTGAAAGCAGAAAAAAATCATCACTAACACAAATGCTGCTGTGTACAGAGAAATGCTATTTGAAGATGCTTACTTAAAATATACACCTGTAAGTCCTTATCAGCCATATACTGACATGGCTTGTATGTATGTACTTGAATACCTATCTTTTCACATAATAAAACATGGTAAAAATATGATAAAACTGCCCCTTTATAAAGTCCTTTTTCTAAACACAAGACTTGGCTTTTTAACATTTATGCAAATATAGCTTTCTTGAAAATATTTATGTGACTGAACACAAAGAAATCACTGCCTCCCAACATGGTTAAGCTCAGTACTGCATTTCAAAATTGTCCTATAACTGAGTAGCAGCATTTACTGTAACCGCTAAGAAACCAATTACAGCCCAAAACACACCTTCTAATCTGCTGAATACGTAACAGCCTGGGATTTTCTCACAAGGATTTATCTTACAAGGTTTGTACTTTCCAAAATTTCAAGATCTCATTTCACAGTAATGCAAATATGCTTCTCAAAATAGGAAACAATTCAGTAATATGCCATTACACTTCATACTAATCCATCCACTCAAGCTACATATTCCTATTTAAGAGAGTCAACTGACTATACGTTGCCACTACCAAAAATCCTCCATGGTTTATCATTGGTTTTAGTCATACCAAAATAGAGTTATGCTGCTTAGCTAATGCAAACCAAAAAAAAAAAAAAAAAAAAAAAAAAAAGCAGAAAAAGGCGTGAATAAAACATAAAGAACAACAATATTTAAGGTAGTTTTCAGATTATCAGGAAAGGTCAAAACTTAAAGAAACTACCCATGAAGAGTGGCAGAGAGATGATGACAAATCAAAGAAAACAATCTAAAACTTTCTTAGCAAAGGGGAAGAAACCAAAATGAACTGCTGCAGGAAAAATCTTATTAATGGGAAAAGGAGCTGAAAATCTGTAATACAAAACTATCCTGCAGCTTATATAATCTGTCCACAAATTCTTTACCTAATAGCATATAAGTGCTAATGAAAATGAAGTTTTTTGCTGTTTCCATTCTGGAATGATTAAAAGACAACTGGCAGGTTTTTTACAGCTCCATTCCTGCAGACTTTATTCTTCCTTTGTGCTGCTAAAGGTTGCATGCTGACTTGCTCCAGAAAAAGGTATTACACATCTACCATTACAGAGATATTCTAGATAGCATAGCATCCTGTTTTTTTTCCTCAGCACAGAATATGGGCACCTAGATGCATATTTATCCTTTCAAAATTTTGGCACTTAAGTGAAATGCTTCAGTGAGGAGCATAAGTCATCCTAAACTCCACCTACATGGGAGAAACAAGGACTTGATTTAAGCACTTAAAAAGTTTCGTGCAAGGAATATAAGTGACATACATCATAAATATAAAAAACAGAGCACGGAGCTAGGCAAGAAGCACACTACACACCTATGAACAAAGGCTGTCTCTGTAGTAGTGTACTAAATATCTCCCACACATGCATAAGAGAACATTAGAGGTAAAATTTGAGATAGTTCTCATTTGGCAAAGGCATACCTTGTTGTCTTCCCAATAAAGAGCAAAACATTCATCCCCTGGTCTCCAACTTTTTCCATACTCCATGTGAATCGATGGTTCCAATATTTTCTCTGGTTTGATGGGCCCAGTTCTCCTTTTGGGACCGGTGTTGTAATACAACATTTTATCATCAAAAGACGAGATCGCAGTGGGTCCTGATGATTTGATAGGTCCTACTCGTCTTCCTTTCTGATGATGCTCAGTATCTCCATTTGGTACAGCACTAAAATTATCAGTCCTACTGGGATTTTGGTAATCATTATTAACTCCAAAATGTTGCTCACTTTTTACCATAAAGGCTTCACTACTTATTGTTCGTGCTTTCCTATCACAAAAATTTTCAGAATTGTGCGTTTGGTTTTCCCTTTTCCCACGTTTCTGGTTATTGTTGTCTGTCACATCTTGAGCGGCAGAATTTTCCTTGAATTCTGTGAAAGACACTCCCTTTCCTACTCTGTTTTGCATGTTGTTATCCATTTTTTTGAAAGTAATATCACTCTGGTGAGTGGTTATGGGATAACCCAAATCCTTTGACCTATCATTTCTAGGATAATGTCTGTCACTTTTATTTTTTTCATCTGTCCAGTGTTCTAAAGAGCTGTGCCTTTCAGGACCTCTGTTTCTTGGTAACCCACCACTTTCCGAGGCCTGCCTTGAATTTTGAAAATCCTTTTGAAAACGAGGGGGTTTCTCATTCCTTGGTTGTCTCATGTCATTGCGAGAAACGTGTCTTGAATGATTCTCTTTGATGCCATTCTGTTCTGTATTCATAACTTTGTGCTGTACTTGATGCGTTGGCTGAAATTGCAATTTTGGTTCTACAAAGAAAAAAATTATTTCAATTAACATATTTCACACAAATACATTTTAGAAATACTGTTTCAGACTCTGATAAAGCAACAGTATTCTTTAGAAACGTATGCACCTTTCTGACATGGAAATGGAATGGTACACACAGAGAATTTAGCAGACACATTTGAACTACAATTCCTAGTTATTGGAAAATATACACTAGTCTGGGCTGTACTTAGAAGCACATCACGTATGAGCAAGAGAAAAGCCAGGCATAAATTTCAAGGAGATTACTCGTTCTTTCTTATGGACATCAACAATGCACTTGAATAAGAGCCATTTAAGACAGAAAAACAGAATTCCAAGATGAAGAAAGGAGGAGGGAGAAAAATGAGGAGGAAAAGGGAATACTTCTAATCTGAATTGAAACTTTCTGTAAAAATACCTTGTTAACAGCTATTCAGGATAAAAGAGAAAAGGCAAGAAATGGAAGTGATAAAATGAATACAGGTGGCAAAATGCAGATAACAAGTACAATCACAAAGAGCAAAACTCTGGAGACTCTGATCAGTGAGCCATAACAGGACCTGCTCCAGTGTCACCTTTAGGAGTTTCAACCAGAACTCTTAACTGATGAGAATAAAAACAAGATTACCATGAATATCACTGAAAAGACGAAATATGCTATGGCCTACTGGAGAGGAAGGGAGCTGTGAGTATCTGTGAAACTTTTCATGGAATTATGAGCTTTTTAGGCAAACATGGAATTTTTAATGGGTTGTTTAGCTGAAGAGCAAAAGGAGTGAAGAAATGAAGATGAACCTAGGGGAAAATAAAGAAGAAATGAGATTAAACAGGAGAGCTGCAAGTAAGTAGGTTCCAGGTCAACACAGTCCTCCATGTGATCACTGTAACCTGTCTCATCTCCTTACTAAATTCTCTTTCTAAATTCTCTGTTGTGTATGTGATGGGACATGTTTTCAAACCTACTGGCAAATAGGATAGGAGGTAGGATAGGCTGGTAACTGTGACAAGGAAGACCTGGCAGTTGAATATTGGAGACACCATGGGCCTTGAAGGCCATCTACCAGGGAGACGCCAGGTCTGGGCTCATACACTGTCCAGATCTATATAAAGTACATTCATGCAACCCTCCTACCAGCTCCAGGCTGTGCCAGCCAACAAGCTGCACCAGAGGTGTCTCAGGTGTGTACTGGAGGTCAGGGGTCTCCTGGCCAGGAGAGACTCACATGGGTGTGTGCGTGTTGCTGGCTGGGTATGAGATCTGCTAGCAGACTTTAAACTTGATGGAAAAGGAAAACATAAACCCATTAAAGGGATTCATGTTTACATAACCAACTTTGTGCCATGTGGGAGGTTGCAAAGGTGTCATTCTCTTGCTTGTGTCCATGAGCCTGGGCCTGCATGGGCCTGGTGGGACTGCCCACTCAGGCTCTCATACACTCCCATGGAAAGGAATGTTACCACTAGAAACAATGCCTGCTGATACCTGACAGCAAATGTATCAGCTTTCATAATAAAATTAAAATGTAAAATTTACCTGTTTTTTTTTAGAAAAGCAGTTTCAAGCATCACATTATTAGTAGTAGCTCACAGAATTTTTATCAAGTTAATTTACTAAATTGCCCAATAAGAATCTAGCTCAATTTTTACAATTTATTTGACACAGCATAATGTTTAGAAGTCACATTTGTTTTACTAAAATGACCTAGTGTTTTTGTTTCTTAACATGACAGAAGCATACATAAGGCTTAGCTTGAACATGATCTTGGTAAAAATACACCTCACTCTATAATTTATTACTTTGAAACCCATCACATTTTTAAAGCATTAATATGTAAATATATACTACTCAGAAAGATACAAGAATTTCATAAACATGCATTTTCTTTTTAAAAATGCAAAGACAACTTTAAATCTTATATAATTAATTTTGTTGTTGTTGTTAGAGTAAAACCTTTAAAGTTAGAAGTACCTCTTTATTTCTTCTTTACATATGAGACATGAAAATACTGTTTTTCTTTACTTCATATCTGTAACTTTTTATAAATATCTTCTTTACACTTTTCCACTTCTGTATAATACCATCTTACAGACTTCCTATCATCTAGAAAGATTTAACTTCCTAATTAATTATTTAACAGTCTTTGTTCACAACATTCTTAATTTATACCTCTTCTCTTCTGGTAGTAAAATGCTCAGGCTTCCACTCTTCCTATGCCCAACCTAAGCTCTTAGGTCTATTCCTAATGTTAATTACACACTAAAGGACTGAACAGCATATAAAGCTCTAACCAAATTCACTATAAATCATCTTATTTAATAGTCTATAACATTAAATTCATTAAATTCAAGTTACTGTTCCAACAGGAAAAAAAACCAGGAATGGGTTCATGACTAGATTGGGCATGGTAATACTTCCCTAGGTAGCAGGATTTTAGGCTTGACTTAGACTCAAAACGTTTCCTCTTAAGGACTGACCCTTGCCCTTTTTCTGAATGAATTAACATTTCCTGAGCTGAGATGGGTAGTGACAGTACTTAGTACATACAAGGTACAAGGACAAATGCATGCAAAGCAGTTACAGTTTAGTTAAAGCCTCAAGGAAAATGCAGAACATAGACATATTCTTCTATAATTCAAAAAAGTTTACTGAAATTTCTGTTCAATTTCATGGCATGTAATAATTTTAGCTATTGTCTACACAACATAATGTGATCATAACATAAAACCAGCAAGCTGATTTGAAAGTGTGTTACATCCTTTGATTACAGTTTGTTTTTTTAAAATAGTAGTGGAAAGTTAATATTACATGTTAGACAGCAGGTAAAGTGACTAGAGAATTTCAAAACAGTGAATAAGGTTATTTTTTTTCTAGGTCTCTTTACTGTGACACACAAAGGCTGACATAAAACACCTGACTTTTTTTAGTCTAACCTTAAGGTATGCAAAATCCAATAAACTTATGTTTTCTACAGAGGTGCAGTTCTTGTGCTAAAAGCTTCCCTGGGGACTGCATCATACATGGCAGCCTTGAATGAGCAGGACACATTAACTGATTGATTGACAATCAAGCATAAATCACTCGCAAATGGAAACTGCCAAGTAACAGCAAATGTTACTTGGCAACATAAATGTTGTCAACAGTAGTCAACAAAAAAAGCCAGGAAATGAGAATAGTACTGGTTCTTCATGTATACTTGCTCTGTCTGGCCTGATCACCAAAAAAACAAAGGGCTTTTAAAATTTTTTTATGAGAAATAAGGATCAAGAAAAGCATGAATGGATCCCATTCACAAGTTGTCTACCACAACTGCTTCTACTTCCTGACCCAACTCCAACAAACCATTAGCAACTGTTCCTAGAAAAGTAATGCTTCCTACAGGGCTATAACAAAATTAATTTGGCATTTAACAAGAAGATTTAGTAAGCTACTCTGAAACAGTGAGACTGGGTTAACCCAATCATCATCATTCTAACAAGAGGTTTGAGAACATGGTCTGGAAAAAATACATTTAAAAATTAATGATAAGGTTCTTGTCATCTACTTGGAAGTTTTGAGACAACATGAAGTGTTTGTCAGTCTGGAACCGTCATTCACTTACGTTACTCATTTTGGCTTTTGTATGTGATGACGCAAGAGAATCATACAGGACCAATCCCATTTCCCAGATTACAAGAAACCAGCAGGACCTGCTGCACTTGGAAATCCCAGCCAACACAATTTGTAAAGCACTGCTCAATGCACAATGGAATTTACAGAGTACAGTTTCCCGTGGCCCTCTCCTGTGGATTTTATCATGTTTAATAATGTGGCCAAATTCAATGACCGTGGCCTTCCCACACTGGTGGCAATGTTTTGGGTTTCTCCACTCAAACTGAACAATACTTTTATGTAACTGTATGCAAATATATCTTTGAGACAGCTACCTCCAGGGCATATTCTACCTTGTACTGGACAAAAGATTAAAAATTAGAAGAGAATTAGTGATATATTTGCACACACTTCACGTCATGAAGTAAAATTCCTATTACTCAATAGATTTGTCAAGTTAAATAAATATCAATATAATTCTTTCTAAAATGTAGCAATACTAAGGAATAGGGACCTGAGTGCATGTTTCTGTTGAAACAAAACAAATGCAAGCTGAGAAAAAGGATAATAAAGAAATGGAAAAAAAATCCAAAACATTCTGCATTGTATTCACTACAAACTTTAACTAACTGGATTAAAGGACTAGAACAAAACCTGGAAATTTTCTTATTATTCTTTAAAATGTATGAAATTTACTATATTTGTCTCTTTTATATTTAAAGACAAAATAAAAGCACAAGTCTTGTAACATATATCATCAATGCCAACCTACCAATACAACAAATATAAGTGATTTTCTTGATAGTCACAATTAGCTCTGATTGAAGTTCAATTTTTAGAAGTAAGGCTGAATAAGAAATACAACTATTATTCAATTTGGATCTCTTGTCAATAGCATTCCGAGTTTGTTGAAAACATGGCTACTGCATGGCAGATTTCAAATGAAACAAATTTCTTTTAACTCCAAAAAGTCAGACTCTTTTTTTCCCCTCCAAGCATCCTCGCTCCCTGATAGTCAAATAAATTGTGTGACAACAAAATGAAACAAATATTTTTAATTATATTGTATTGCATTACCAATTTATTTCAAACCTTTAATTTATTTGGGACTAGATAAAGAATAATGTTCATTATTCCTTAATACTATAGCCAGAACTCTTGGTATCATCTTATTCTATGTGATAATCCTTGTGTTTATTTATTTAAGCTGACAAAGATAGGTGAGTTGTTCCTCATAACAAAAGAAAACAATAAGGAGATGAATGGAAAAAATCTTTTGTGTTCAGTAGCAGAAATTAACCAAATGCAAGCATAGGCAGCTAATTGAAAGCAACTTTGTCTACTATTTTTGTTATCTCTTGCAGTCAGGAGGTTTCTCTTGTCAAAATTCGAACTACTAAATTTCAACACAGAAATACTTTTGTAGGTGCCACCAACCATTCATAGTAACAAATAAATAAATAAAAATGCACTTTTTAAAGCTAAAGATATGTTTGTTTTAATTCTTTGCCTTTCATTTAAATAAAGTATGTTTAAAGTATGCTGTGTTTCAAAATTAAAGAGCTGGCAGATCACGGTGTCTGTGATCTGTAATTACTGTACAACTAATCTGTGATTAGTTGTAATTACTTAAAACAATATTTCCTTAACTGAAAAATGGAGATTAAAAAAAAAACCCCAAGATATCACTTATAGGGCAAAACACTAACATGCTTTCTTATAACTAATATGTACTTCTTTCAAAAAACCAAACAGCAAACAACAAGAAACTTCCTGTGCTGCCTTAACTTTTAATAGGAATATAAGTATCTCCTAAAAATACAAAGGTATTTCAATTCATAAATGTTTTTCTAAATGCGACCAAATTTCTAAATTTGGTCTAAATGCGAGTATGAAAAGGTACCAAATCAAAGAAAAAAATCCAACAACAGTTCTGCAGTTCCTGTTCCTGTAGCAATAGAACCACCCAGACAGAAGTGAATTTAGAAATTCTCCCCATTACTAAGGTTTCAGGTGCAATTAGGAACACTAGATAAGAAAAACAAGGATGGATGCACAAAGCAAATCAATCCTCAGTGTACTTGAAAAGTGAAACAATTCTCTTTTTCAGACACTTTTGCTCCCCAGATTATGTAAGACTTTGAAAAAACTTGGTGTAGTACAGGATTAAAAAGTATTTAGCTCCGTTCAGAAAAACTGCCTTATTTTTTTTGATTTTACATTGACTCTCAGTTACTTAGAAGGAATTTCACTCTGTCTGAAGTGTATAGGACATTAATGCTTGCAGTAATGATAAACACGGCCATTCCGGTAATTATCTGCTCCTGGTCATATACACATATAACAGTAGGGGCATGATCATTTATTCAAAACCACTGTCCCTATACAAACCTTTCTTTCTGAATACCTAAAAAACAATACGAGATTTTAGAGACCATATAGGACAGCAAGGTGCCAGGAATAATGCAGAACAATCTATCTTCTTTTAGAAGAAGTGTTTGGTAGCACATAGCACAGTGTTTGGTGAATATAAATGGAGAAAAACCTGCCAGCCTGGACACTCCTTAGTGTATTACTGCGCAGGAAAATCAATAAAGAAATGTTCCTGGTTTTGTAACGTTACATATTTGAGTTGTTTCAATCAGTTTGTCCAATGTGCCTTTCATTTCTGACCAATACTTTTCTAACTCTAAGGGAAACTACGTGTCTCTACTGCTCACAGATGGCAGGATCAAATTAAATTTAAGAGATACTAGGTATATATATCCTGTTTTCTGCACACATTTGGATGCAGACTTTGTGACTGAAGAGTTCACAGTGCTAAGTATGGTCACTGCAGATAGATCACTCAGCAAATACTTTTAAAACTCCTGTCATCTCAGTTTGAATGGAACTTAAGACAAGTAATAATTAAGAATTTTACTGAAATGATTTTCAAAGGCAGAGGCAATAAAATGGCAGAAGATTAACTTTCAATATATGATTTTAATTATGTGTTTGAATTTATCAGACTGCAGAGCTTTTCTCAAATTTGGCAAGGAAAAAATCACTTTTGAAAGTAAAAATACATATGCCTATATATTTCTTGAAATATCCATTTAAAACACTCTGCAAGCAAAAGTAAAACCTGGCATAGAAACCGCAATGCAATCCTATGGCCTATACACTCTCAGTAAAGGAAATAAAAGCTAAGAACATGAAACTAAGCAACCACTTCAAAGCCTTACAAAATACAACATCTACCTTTTTTATTTTTCCAGAAAAAAGAGGCAGAAAGACTGAAAAGAATTTCACAAAATAATCAGAACACTTTCTGAACTCTTCAAAAATGCTAACAAGCTGGGTTTGGATTTTTTCAGGAAAGTATGGTACAGTAATAGTACACTGGATTACATATTGATTACTCAGATAAAGCAAGAAAAACCAACTTAGTGATAAAAAACATAAAAGCAAAAATCCTGTGTGTCATGCTAAGAAATATGCCAAAGCCTTTGGTAATTGAAGGAATATAAAACCTTTAATAGAATTATGTTTTTCTTCTTATGACATTTATAGAATCTTTTTATTTTTATTTAAGAGGAAAAAAACTCATAAAAGCAATGTGTATCTAAAGCACAATACTGAAGATTATAAACTGAAATAAATGTAATAAATATATCTATTTTTACTCATATAACACTATGTTTTATTGTCTACTTACATGTACTAAACCCAAAGGATCATATAAGTCCCCCTAAGAAATCAGTAGTATAATTTAGTATAATTTTAAAAAAGCAATTCACTCATTTCACAAGTCTTGATAAACTACTATTACCTACTTACTACAAAATCACTGACAATAAGAAATTTATATAACCCACAGGGATTATTTATTTTATTTTCCTTTAAATGTCTTTCAGTCAAACATAAAAGCCTTCTGTAATATCTCAATATAAGTACAAAATGTCTCCAAAGAAAAATCCACATTTGCAGAGTAAGCCAAAAACACTACCACTGTTTCCATTTCTGTTCACTGTAAAAAAATCTAATGCATCTTTGGTGAGTAAAATGAGGTGCCAAGAAATATCTCAAACATCATTCCCTATATCTGCCTTCTGAAAACATGGTTATATTCATTACGTGAGCAGTTTACAAAATTTTATCAGCTAATGCAGAATGCTGGTATATTGAAATGTTATTTTCTTTGAATATTTAGATTTTTGGTAATTACAGTGAAGACTTATGATATCATAAATGAAGACTCATGATTCAGGAAGAATGCAATCAAATTAACAAATTGTGATTGATGTCATCTTATTTCAAATTACTGACTTTTAGACATCTAACCACAGAGCAACTTATGTGACCTTTCTTGAGAGGAATAATTCTCCAAGAACCCTTTTTTTTTTAATGACTGACTGTGGAAGAAGTTCTAGGAATCAACTTTTAGATGAGAGAGTTAGGAAAAAGAATTCTGCCTACACTATCCAACATTTTGTCCCAGATACGTTATTTGCAGTAACTCACCCTCTACTGTTAGAGTACCCATTTTGGATTCCAAGAAATCAAACAGTGTGCTTGGTGCAGATGGTCTGGCATTTCCTAGCTCTTCTTCATCTTCAGGTCTTATTCGGCCTCGGCCCTTCCCCTTACCTGTAAGCATTAAAAGCTTTTTTGTGAATGGGCAGTAAAAAATAAAAAAGTGCTTCATTTGATTTACAAAATGTTTTCATTCTCTGTCTTTAAAAAATTCTGTCATAGAAAGGCAGTGATAGGATAAGGGAAAACAATTTTAAAACCTCGAGAGATTTAGATTAGATGGGAGGAAGAAATTCTTTATATGAGGGTGGTGAGGTACTGGAACAGGTTGTCCATAGAAGCTGCAGATGCTCCACCCTTGGAAGTGTTCAAGGCCAGGTTGGATGGGGCCCTGAGCACCCTGGTTTAGTGGGTGGCCTCTGTCTGAGAGGCAGGTGTGAGGGAGGTGGAACAAGATGACCTTTAAGGTGCCTTCCAACTCATGTTCTTCTGTGATTCTAGGATACATATTTCCCATTTAAAGCTAATTAAATATCTGACTTCCAGTTCAAAAATTTTGACAAGCATATAATACACAGAAGCCTTTCTTAGGGATTTGTTTTCAGGCTTGCAATGCATTCTAACTTGCAGGAAAAAAATGCAAATATGCACTTTTATAACTACATTAGTAATCTACCATACACAAATTCTTTGGTTTGTAAACAGTTTGAAAGCACCTCTTTGCAAGCTTTACCTCTAGGTGGTGGTCCCTGAATGGGTTTCTGTTTACTGTTGTTCAGAAGAAAATTTAATGCTGCCTCTAGGCTGTTACTGTTATCCATAAGTGCCTGCCTTGCTGCTTCTTTGCTGAAACCCATCTCTGTTATGTGTCTTAGAGCCTTTTCATCAACCTGAAATAAAAGGTACACACAAAAGTAATAAATACAACACTCTATAAACCCACCAGATTTTACATTAATTTATATTTAATTTTTAATTGAAATAGTATTTCTTGTTTAATTTATTATACATATTTAACTTTTATATAAAGTCTTCACAAACAATCTCAAAAGAACCAGCCAATCAAGGGATTTTTTTATTACTAGTATGGTTTTTAATTCATTAGTTTTCAGTTCTACTATTACAGGCTTTCAAGCACAAATTGTCCTGGTCTACATGAAAACTAAAAGAAATATATCAAAATAATATGGGTATCAAAACTAGCCATCTGTTCCAGTTTGAATCCTTTCACAACTTGCAGACAATGCAAAACCCAGTAACTTCTTAAAATATGGAGAAAATGTAATTGGCTAGACGTTCTACAGAAGAAAGCAAAGAAATGCAGACAATTTACTTCTGCAGAAATGCATGCTCCATTATTCCAAACTGTATAGAGCATGATGACAAAAAGTCAAAACAGGAATCATAAAGCATTAAGTACAGAAAATAATGTTGCACCTGCACCAAAATCATACCAGTGACCCATCTACTTCAACAGCTGCAATCAAAAACATTCTTAACTGGAACCCCATGAATAAAACATTCTATCTACAGATTCAAAAATAGCCATATCAAGACCCTACAAAAACCCCACAAAACCCCATGCCTAATGGAATCTAACCTCTAAGATACATATTTAAATTTGACTGAATAAATGTTTAGCCCAAAATCACAGTGAAACTCATAACTATCACAGTAAGGTACAAAGGCACCATAAGTATTCTAAGAAGACCTCAAAATTAATTGAAAGGAAAGTCATCCTTCCTCAAGGTATTTTGATTTTATTCTTGTTATATCTGGGCTTTTGTTTTTAATATTACCCATTTAAGACTCCATTAAAAGTCTTCCAGCTTACCAGTTCTCGGTAGACACCTTCATTCTTCCCCTCTGGTTTTGCTATCTTCTCTTTCTGGAACAGTTCCCTGTTTCGATTCCCTCCAGCACTCACACTGAGATTGCTTCTGCTACTACCACCACCTCCTCCAAATGTCTTGGTCTTTAGATAAGCACAAAATAACATTTCAGCAAACAGAGACAATGAAAATAAGCCTCAATATTTAGCTAGTAAAAAAAAGGGCAGAGCATTTGTTGCAGTGGGTTGTTTGGGGTTTTTTTGTTGGTGGTGGTTTTTTTATTATTATACTCTGAGTCAACAAAGCACTAATTTACACACACACAGAAAATATTAATTTATTAGTTAGGAAATTTTTTTCCCTGTGCCCAAATGAGGCTGTAAAAAGGGCATATAATTCTAGCTGTTACAACTTACTAAGCAATTTGAGAAATAAACTAAAAGGAAGACCAGAGGAGAACATAAAAAACTGACATACTAGAACTAAATTTCCTACCTATTTTTTCAGACTGGGTTCAGGGAATCATGGGGTTTTTGAGAATTAAAAAGAGCAGATGAAAATTGATAACCTGCATTTATTTCTTAAATCTTATTAGCAAAATTGTAAACCCCTCATTTTTTAGTAGTGATAGCAAAATCATACCTACAATAAAACATTATGATACATTTATTAGCTTTATTAAAAGAACATAGCCATCAATTCAAAAGGACTCATCGTTTTAAAGACACAAGAGTAGAATTACAAGCAGGCAAATATTAGAAAGCATTTGTCATTTAAGAAATACTTTAGAAAAGATCAATCACAGTAAGTAAACTGCTGCAACACATGCATTCTAACCTCTTTGCTCTTTGCTACTTCTGCAATAGCAGCTGTTCTCTGCTTTTCAAATTCATCGTTGTCTGCAACAGTTTTCACAGTATTTGTCATTTGCAGAGTCTTTCTGCGATCAAGGTCTCTGCTATCCACTTGTACGTGAGATGCACATTTCTGAAAATGCAAAAGAATTTTTTAATTAACTCTTCTGCCTGCTCTCATTTGAAAAAAGACACACCCAACTTTTAGTCCATTAGAGTAGCAGATGCTCAGATAAAGAATATGATCATGTAGCTAAGACATTGTGATGTAATCACGATGACCCTAGGAAATTTGGTGATCCTTGCCAAATTCTTTGGCAGTTAAGAAGGAATTGCATTAGTACCTACACGACCTGACCTGCAAAATCAAAGGCTCCACACACTAAATATTAAGTTAAATTTGAAATTGAGAGGAAAAATGTTACTGGAAACTGGCATAACAAAGACACAGTTTTAACACAGTTTTGGGTTTTTTTAATAGGCACATTTTTTATATGTATGTTATCAAGATCTAAGGTGTTTTGATTGCCTTTACTTAACTGGAACAAGGTACCTAGATATCATAATACAGATACTTTCATAAAGTGACAAAGAGAAGTACACTATACCTGCCCAAAAGGCACAAAAGGAGGAGGACCACCTTCTGTTCCAATGTTATTCCTATTGTGTTTTGCCAAACTCTGTAAAAGAAAACTGATATTTAATAAATTGCAAACAAAAACAGATTATATGATAAATGTCTCTATTTCAGAAAGTACACGAAACTAGAAGATGGATATTTTAAGCAGAAAATAAATTATTATTTTTAAATCTTGGGTTACATAAGTTAAGAAGAGGGTTGGAGGAGAGGCAGAGAAACAAAGAAAAATATGGAATTTTGCATAATCACTAATAATACACAGAGTAAATGTAGAAAATTCAGTTATATACCAAAATCTACACTAATAGAACAAAGCAGCACACAAATAGGCAGCAGATGTTTCTTCATACAATGTCAAATCAACTTGCTGCAGAGGTTGTAAAGGCACACAGCACCTTTAAAAAGGGATTGGACCAATTCAGCCAAGAGAAGGGAAGACCTTATCAGGGGGACCTTATCAATGTGCATGATGGAGACAGGCTCTTTTCAGTGGTGCCCAGTAAGATGACAAAGACAGTGGGCAGAAACTGAAACATAGGAGATTCCCTCCATCACAAAACACTTTTTTGACTATGAGGGTGACTGAGACAGGAAGGCTGGGAAGTCCCCATCCTTAGAGATACTCAAAAGATGTCAGGACACTGGCCTGGACAATTGGCTCTAGGTGGCCTTGATTGAGCCAGATGACCTCCACCCCCAGCCATTCTGTGAAATTCATGATCCCATGCATAAGCAAACAGAGAAAGGATTAATCAGAATTGTATCCCCTGATACAATTGGCAATTCTGTATGCCAAGGCTGTATAAGTGCTCAGACTGTGATCTCTCCCTAAAAACAATCTCCTTTTTGCCACTGCTGGAAACAAAATACTGTGCTACTAGAAAAAAAAAGAACAGGTCCTTAATGCTGCTAAAATGCACCAAAATTGCATTTCCTATAATGTATCTCTTTTGTCATCTTCATTTCTTACTGTCCTTTTCACCCAATGGACATTGATGCATGACTGCATACACACTCTGTTGTCAGAGACGGCCTTAGTTACTTTAGGCTATATATGACATTTACCTATATATTTATTACCCTGATGCAAAATTGATTTAAATCCATCATATGGGAAAAGGCGCATAATCATGAATAAGCTTTAAGCCACTGTGTAATCAGAGAATTTCTTAAACTAAGTAAGAGATAAATTTAGCTAAAAATTAAAACTTTTGGTCCACCTATTTCAAGTGAAGTACTTTTATTCAGGAGCCAAAGACTGTTTTCTAAATCATTTATAGTTATTAATTCCTTTCAAGCTTGAAAAAAAAGAATAATCCTTTTTCTCATGCCTTAGAGAAAAAACACTGATAAAGTATTCAATAAATTATTCAAAAAAGCACTTAGAAGTGCAGAAATCATAACATTTTTCTGCTTTTGTTTCAATCAGTTCACTTAAAATGCTGCCTTAGAAGTATGAGCTAACCAAGGGCTGATCACTGCAGCATGCCCACGTCCCTGTACCTATTACCTGAAGCACAATACAACAGTGATTTCATGGCCAAGCCACTTCACTTCCCAGCAGGCACTCCAGGTGCAATAAAACCTGCATTTATGCTAGCATTTCTATTTGTGTGCTTGTTTGTTTGTATATAGAGAGAAGCAGGCAATTTTGAAAATGAACTCCCACACTGAATCAAATTATAATTACAAAAAATAATTATACTCTAGACAAGAACTTAAGAATTGGATTAATTCCTCATGTCCTATAATCAGGAAGAACATGCTGAATTTACACTTTTTTTCTTTCCCAAACCAGAATCAAGAAATCACACAGAAGAAAGAGATTGTTCCAATCTATGGCTCAAACGTGCAATTGAGCAAAAAAAGCCCATAAAAACTGACTGCCTATTTACCAACATTCATCTACATGAATTTTGAATCATAACAATTTATTGCATAAAACTGGTATTCATTATGAAAGAATTCTAATAATCTAATGGAAAATAAGAGCCCTGATACCTTCTTCTCAAGCAGAACTGTCTGCTGAGAAGTGAGAGGAGCTGCTTTAAAAACCAAATTTCACATTGCACCAAATAAAAAACAAACTGGCAACAGACGCAATCTTTTTTAACTTAAAATTCAATTTCCTCATAACCCAGCAGTAATTATCATTTACAATAAACTTTGTTATAAATACATTTAGTGTACTTCTTTTACCCTTTTTGCTCTATTTGCATCATGACACTAAAAGCGTATTTCCTAGAGAATCTCTTCAGAAACTAAGGTTTTCAATATAAGATTGCTAGATATTATGTACTACTGTATCCTCGCTTTTCTTTACAGACATATTTTGATGTATACATAAAACTACTCCCTTTTCCCATGAGGTAATCTCAATATTTAGCCTCACCTTCACCAAAACAGAAAAACCTTTAAGTATACTAGAGAGCTTTACTTTTAGATGATCTGTCATTTCAAGTGTTAAAAATGTAAAAGCCTAGGAAACAATCTCATCAATCATCTCAGCAGATTTGCTTCAGACTTCACTTACATATTGTGTGGTGTTTTGTTTAATAGGAATACAAAGTACTCTTCCCTCATAAGAAGGGTACCAGCAATATCTTAGATACTGATCCTTCATGTTTGGAACATCAGTTACCATCAGAACATGAGGAACACCACAAAGTAATAATTATTTGGAACTGTATTTTTCCTTGTCCATGACACATTACTGTATATTTCTAAATAATCTAGAAAAGAAAAAAAAAATCTTAGTCTCATTTACTCCTTCCTTACTTATTTACTATACTTAAATAGGGACACTTAAAAGACCTGAAATTTCCAGGCAAGGATTCACCTTATGATAAAATTAAATGCTACAAGGAAGAGCACATTTATTCCACATGCAGTGGGATAATGCTGCATTCATTCCACATATGCTACATTGTAGTCTTTTATTACAATTACTAAAACTTGATTCCTCCTGAAAGCAATTCCAAACACTCTTCTGAATGGAACAAAAGAGTAATACAACTGAACAAGTAGAAGCTAAGTAGGTGCAAGGGCAATACCTTAAGACAGGATAAACAACTTTCATTCCAAAGTTTCCTAATGTTATTTGGCTTAATAACACCAACTTTATGCTAAGTATAAAACCCCCTTATTTCATCATCTGCACAGGAACACAAATTAACACATCTCAGACTTTCTAGTGCAGAAAAAATATAAAACTGTCTTCAAAAATAAAAATCTAGCTTCAAAACAAGCAATTTGAAAGAGTTAAACAAATAAAATTTTTATGTCTTTTTATGCAAACAATTCAACATTTTATTTAAGCTTCTGTGGCAAGATTAGACAAGGAGCAGGAATGTCCTTATCACCTCCCAGATACTTTAGCAATTATGCTTATTTGTCAGCTGTACTCTTCTACAAACCTCTCTGAACAGAATAGAAGCATCATGTTCATAGGGACACTGCTACCATGCAGCATCTGGCTTCTACAGATTTGTTTGAGCCCTATCTGTCTAGCTGTCAGTCTGGATATCGAATTGGAACTACAATTTCCAGTGGTCATGGTTCACCTGTCCAAACTGATTCCTTGTCACCCACAGTTTTTCTGACATGGCCACATTCATGTGTTGTGAGCTAGTCAACAAGAAAAAGAAAATAATGCTCTGGCAAAGTCCAAAAGTTTGAGAACCAGAGCACTGAGGGGACAGCAACAGGCAATTGTTAACTTTCTGTATCTTACCAGAGCAAATCAGTGACAGCTACCACTCTGTTAAACATATTGCATACAGCCAAGAGAACGGGTTAACAACTGCTCAAAGTTGTAGTCAGCTGCATACCTTTGGTTATTAAATGCTTTGCTTTTTTTATTTATGTAAATAGTCTGTTCCAAGTTATTTCTTGATACTGATTTCAAAAAACAATTATTAATTATAAAGCAAAAATTATCTGTTGAAGTCCAGGTAGAAGAAATATGAAAACAGACTGTCCAAAATATCACCAAGAAAGCGAACCAGTCCTGTTCTTGTCTTGTGAATTGCACAGCATTCTTAAGAATGTGTTAGCTCTGTGTTCTCTCTTCTGCCCCATCTACCATAAAATTTGGTGTTTTTTAATTGAAGAGAGAACTCACAAGACTTGATACTAAGTAAGAAAAAAATATATAAAATGGGATGTTTCTGCTGTTAACCCCAGAACCTGTTTTATTTTGGAAGTTTCATTTAAAACCAGGAATACTTTGTGTTTAAAAAAACCCCCCTTATTTTCAGCTATAAAAGCTGAAGGATTCCAAACAGAATCTACTAGAATATGTAACTCTAAAATTCTAATTAATTTTGGCCCAGTTTGGTGAAATCTATTAAGCACAACCAAACACCAAAGAAGGCTACTTCTAACAAAAATTACTGAGCCCAACTTAGAGGGAGCAGCAATCAAATGAGTACTTCATACAGAACTAACCATCGTGTTTATAAGCAGATACTCCATTTCAGAGATGTGGCTGCAAAAATACAGAGATGCACATGGTTGTAGTAGCAATAGTTAATCTGGTAAGTATTTGGGACTAATGGTAGTAGGGTCACAACTCCTGCCCTAGGAACTTCCACATGTTTGTGAGAAAATGTATGAAAAAATATTCCTGCAGTTTTGTTCTACTGGGACAGAAACCAAAGTAAAGGAGCTTACACATATTTATGCCTTGCTGGAAGAATTTTAAATCTCCAATTTGACTTTATAACCACAATTTATCTAAAATCCTGATGAAATGTGGAATACAGGGATGATACAAAAGGTTATGAACTTCAATGCTTTCTGTACATTTATTCTATTATTTTTGCCTCAAGAAAACACAGCCTGCAGACAGTAACTGTAAAAGGCAGAACTCCATAGTATTTTGGTACCAAACACATTGTTTAGGAAAGCAACCACCCATGACTACTTACCAAAATAAATTTAATATGTTTGATTAATGTTTTTAATCCATGCAGAAAGGAATCAGTTCCCATGTAAAGACCCCTTGTAATTTTTTAATTTGCAACATTATACATAAGACCTACTTGCATACATTTGGCTGCAGCCCTAAAACTATTTGGACAGTACAGTTTTAAATGCAAAAGTTCACAGTAAACAGAATAAGCTTGATGTTTTTAAATGCAATATGCAATTTTTAAGACAAGCATTTCCAGTGGTGTTACCTCACCCTTTGCAATTCCCACTTTTCTATAAGATGCTCCACTTCACCTCCAAGAACTGCTGTATTACTGTCATCCAACAGCAAGAATCCATTTCTCACTTCCACAATTCCTGAAAGCTTAATTTTTGTTCCAGGTGGAGTGTTCAGGCTAGAGGTAGAAACAAAAAATTCAAATATATTTATAATTATTCTGCCACAAAGAAACATATTTAAAAAACCCTACTCTTATTATAATTCAAACATTTTCATATGCCATAATAAAAAATTAGCATCAAAAAGCACAGTACTTTTCAATAGCTTTATTGGAACACTTCCCACCCATTATTCAAAAATGCCATACTGCAAATTAGATTCTAACAGAGATGAATATTGGCAAATTGTCTGCTGGGTTAATACCCAATTTCATAATACCAAACTAAGGATACAATTTGTTTCAACTATCAGATGATATTCTTAGACAAGTGACTTTGAGGTAGGTTCTTCATATTTACTGTTAAGAGTGGATTTCCAAATAGTTAATCATCTCATTTTTTTTAGACATTTAACTTAATAGACACATAGAGTGGTTAGTAAGGAACCTTTCTACATATTGCTAAGAGCTAGGACTAGACTCTACTTTATATAATAAATATAAAATCCCATGCATCTCATACTGCCTTCTCCTCTCACTACTCTATAATTTAAAAACATATGAACACTTTCTGTCATCAGCTCCCACATGGAGCCACCTTATATTCTTCTCATATGAATCTATCCTTGGAAAAGCAAGAGCAGAAGCATAAAAGAATCATGTATTTCCAACATGTAATTGAAAGCTATGACAAACAGTGCAATCTGGAAACTGCTCCTTGTGAGAAACAGGACACAGCCAGTGAAAACCTTCCAACTAAGAGAAAATAATCTCTTTAAAATGTGCTAAAACAACTGTTGCAATCACATGCCCATACCACATGGTGAGAAAAATTCATAGTGGAGTCAGCCAGTGCCAGTGGCATTTAACCTTAGCAATGTTAATAGATCTTTGGATTGTTCTGATAAAGGCAAAAAAATGAGATCAAAAAATAGACATGAAAGAAATACAGAAAAAAATAAACATTAGGTAAGGGAAAGGGGGTAAATGGAAATCATAGTCATGAAAAACCTATAATTTAAAAAAAAAAAGTGATTTTTATTTAAAGTAACACTATGTACTAAAATAGCATATTATTGCAGTTTAATAGCCCAAAATCAAACCTGAAACAATTACATGAAACACAAATTAAATCTTTAAATGTTACATAAAAGAAGGGCTCACAACATTACTCGAGTGATGAGTTCTCTAACATTTTTGAGATTTTATCAAAAATCTTTCAAATTATGTCTTGTACTGGGTGCTCATCTTTAAACATTTTGTGATCTAAAATCTACTTACACAGGAGTCTGTTTGCCTTCCTTTATTGCTCTCTTTATATTCACATTGGAATATGATATTCCAAGTTCTGCTGGCTCAAGCTAAAATTAAAATATCATTAAAAGTTCTGACAGCATCACTCTAAACTGCAAGCTGGCTCCTGCCCAGAAGAACAATTTAACAGTAAAAGACGACATCCAAAAATTAGGTATACATCTACATCTAACTGTTGCAGCTAGCAGCCAAAGACAGAAGAAGAAAGGTTTTTTTAAAACAAGATTATCTGAACCAGAAGAATTACAGAGCACACCATGAATCTGCAGACTCAACATCAGAGATTATATTTAGCACCTCCATAACAAAAAACACAAAACATCCCCATGCTCAGCACTAATCAGCTCTCTTACCCTTCACTTTCAGCTGAAGAAATATCCAAGTTAAAGGCCTGCCCATAGTTAAGCAGCATTAGTTGCACTGGCTTAGGAGTGTCAAGCCTGTGGCATTCCTGCTACAGAGGCAAGGCAAAAGATCTGCTACTACTAAGAATTGGGAATTTGGCCCAAGTTTATACACCGCTCCAAAATGTTGTGTGTTGTGAAACTACAACTCAGTAGACGGCTGCAAAAATCCACTTTCTTCCACTATGCAGTTCATCATAAACAGAACTGTAAATTACATTCATATATACCTTTGCATGCTGAATTTAAATTTATCATTTATGTACAAATCCAAGAAGGAAGACTCTTTTGTCAAGCATCTTTTTTTCATAAATTACTAAGGACACTTCTGTTATTTCAAGGACATTTAAGTATCAAAGGAAAACATGAAGAAAGTTGTTCACCTTATTTTGGACATGCTACTGTATTCTATAGCTGTACAGCTTGTGTGTCCATCAGTCATCTGTAAACGTAACATTCTGGGAGCAGCCTGAGATTCTTCATTATCCTTTGGTGCAGCAACATTGCGAATTTTCTGTATTTGCAGGACACATGGCCCTTCCAGCTACATAAGTCAAACAGAAAAGACAAAATTGTTAGCACTGTTAAACAAACACTGCAATATCTAGACACACCAACAGACGCCCCCAGGCAAAGAAAAATGTAATTTGATCAGGCAGTCATGTTGAATTTCTATCAGTCATGTAGTCTGTGTTCTAAAGCATGATAAAAATGGCTTTTTCAGAGAAACAGTTGTGATGCTTCACACATCTCTGAGATACCAATTATAAAATAAGTGAATGAAAACAGTTGAGGAGGCAAACAAACAAAAACACAGATACTGTCACTTTGAACATAGTATGGAGTCCAGATAAGATTTCACTGCAGGGTGTCACTGACAGAGTCTTCGAAAGAACAAAAAAAAACCAAAAAACCAAAAACCAAAAAAAAAAAAAAAAAAAACAAAAACAAAAACAAAACAAAAAAAAAAAACAAACAGCTTAGAAGACAATCTGCTTGGATCAAGAGGAAATTTCAAGTACAACTGCTTTGTAAACACCAACTAGAAACATAGCTTCTTTGAACAATGGTCCAATCAAAATAGAATTGAACAAACTGAAGGGACATCACTTGTCTACTGATTACATAAAAATGGATACCCTATTACACACATCACAGTCTATGTTACAAAAAATAAAGATAGCTTAAAAAACCCAAACAAACAAAAACAATCAAACAAAAACCAAAAAACCCACCACAAACAAAAAAACCAAAATAAAGCAAAATAAACCCACCTGAAAAACCCAAGCCCAAACCAATCACCTAAAACATTTATTACTTTTACAGCTATAGCTATGTCATTTTAATTTCTCTGGAAAAAAAAATTGTCTGTGGCTGCTCAACTGATCTCTAGCTCCCAAATGACAGTGAAAAGATGAAAAAGTGCGTAGTTCACCAGCTTCTAACCTTGAAGAAACAGAATAGGCAGCCAGAAGAACACAAACTGAGAGCAGATAACCAGTAGGTAAGCATATATAAAAAGAAGAGAAATTAATAAATAAGAGAGCACAGTAGTTTTTTACTATGATGGCAGAAGAAGATCTGATGTAGCAATCACTCTCACTGAAAGAGGCTTTTTTAAATGCAGATCAGTTTTAACTCGAACAACAAATCTGATCATTTTGAAAAAAGAAAAAAAACCCCAACAATTAAAAAGGCAGTAGGAAACAAAAATCTACAATCAAAAAAAACCCCAATGAAACAGAAATTGGGAAGCACAGCAGTAACCTTTGCCAGGAACTAAATTGCTGGCACCTTATGTTTTCAACTGCTTAACATCAATTTGCCAGTACTGAGAAAAGGAACTCTGAGACCACAACTTAAATCCTTTCTGAATGCTTCTCCTGCAGGCAATGTTTCCATTATAATGATGCAAGTTCTCAAAAAAAACCCCCAAAACCAAACTAAACCAAAACAAAACAAAAAAACCAACCAACCAACCAAACAAAAAAAACCACCAAAAAAACCAACCAAGCAAAAAAAAAAAAAACAACCAAACAAAACCCCACCAGTAACACCTTAAATGTAACAGCTACTAAATTATACATTGTATCTTTTCCTTCAAAAATAGTTAAGGTATCTTTATGTTATACAGTCATCTAGATAGAAGTGGGAAGATTCAGTTTTCCCACATCCTATGCAAATGTGGCCATCTTGTGGTTAATGCTGGTAATATTGATTTTATTTTAAACCCATACAAAACACAGATATTAAATGAGTGACTGAGACAGCTCTGTGTATTAATGACTGAAGTTGATAACCACATATAATGGTCAAATACCCATGTTTCATACTAAGATTCTCCCAGCTTTGGGGGGTTGTTTTGCCTATTGCAACCGGCAAATAGTTGCATAAAAACTTATTTTTAAATAAATAAAGTTATTTTCTATGCAAGATAGAAATACATCATAGCTTCTCAAGATATAGATAAATAATATTGATGTTAGTCTTGGCTGAGAGGAACAATCATAGCACATAATTTCTATTTGTGACTGAAACATTTCTGAACAACAAATTACTACTTTCTACAGAGAAATTATACTAAGAAGTTGTTACTCTCCCATAAAGCAAATATTCATTTTTTGTATACACATAGGTGTATAACATAATGTATTTGCAGACATTGAAAGCTAAACAGCAGCACTGATTAAGTAGTCAGATTTGCTTTATGTTACTCAAAAAAAAGGAAATTACAGTTAAGAAAACAAGGATTCAGCATACTATCTAATAGCTTGAGCTAAACTTATAAATAGAAGTCCTTCTCAAGCAGGTTTTTCTCTGCATAATTCTTTCCAAAACCTGAATGATTATCAGCCTCCAGGAAATGGTTTGTAAGTGTTTGGTTTGGGGTTTTTTAGAATAATTTTCTTAAGATCTGTGAATATAGATAAAGTTAATAAAACTCCTCCCACAAAGTTTACTAAGTAATATGCTGCCTAGCTAAAATATATGATCCTGCAATGGACTCTCTCTCAAGTGTGCTTTGCATAAAAGGCAATAATGTTTGTGCTTTTTTTGTTGTAGAAGCCTGAGCTTGCAGCAGTGACCACTCCATTCAGACAGCAGAATAAGCAAATCCAAACATCTCTTAACAGCCTCCCTCATCAGTCAATATTTCAATACATCATTCAATATTTTTCTTAAAACAAACCCACCTTAACCTATCACTATTTGAATTTCAACAGTAAAGAAATATATTTCCCCAGAACTTTCACATCAGTGAGAGACTGACAATATTTGAAGTAAGTGATAAAGAATTGAAGTGAGAATCGCTGCTAGGTTTAAAATAAAATTCCTTCATTTATCCAAATCTCCAAATTGCATGTAAAGAATAAAACAGGCAGGGTATACAGAAGGGGACGAACTTCATTTTTATCTAAACACTCAACATGCATTAAAATCTAGCACCCCCAAGTTTCAAGTATAATACTCTTCTCTAGCACATAAAGTGTTCCAACATCTTACGTGTTTTATTCACATAACCTCTAGGATATATAGCCACAGGAAAATTACATAAAGTGCATAGCTATAGCCACGGATGTCAATAGGCAAATAACACAGCACTAACTTGTATCACTGTGTATATCAGAATCAAACAGCTACGTTGATTTATTCCTGACCTGCTTTGTTGCCCGCTCAGGATAACAAGGGGAAAAAATTAAATTCTGATACAATGTCAAGATCAAACAAGTTAATGACTTTTCAGCAACAAATGAAGTTGCCAGGATTGTTCAGATTTTTATTTAAGCATTTCAAAGTCGTGAAATAAAAACCAAAAAGTCCTCTTTTATGGAGCTTATGTTCATATACTTACACTATAATATATTCAAACTTTGGGGTTTTTGTATGTGAAGCAATGACAAAACCAGACTAATGTGCCATAGAAGGCTATGATCACACAGAAATCACAGAATACAGAAAAGTGAAATAAAAATATTATCTACCTTTTCCACCTTTCCACCATTGATGTCACTGGGGAGGAATTTTTTGCCAATCGTTCTTAAATCTGTCTGAAATTATTGCAGAAGAAAAGAAAACATTAACTTAAAATATGCACTTTAAAAGGAAAAAAACCCATAAAATAGGAAAAAGAATAGCATTTTTCCATAATGACAACTATTTACTACAGTAATCCATTCCTATGTGTGATAAAAAATTCAACAACTCAAGAGTTTACAAAATAAATCCTTTTGGCACATTTTCATTGTTGATTAAAATGCTCTTAAAATAGACAAAACCAAATGACTATGCAATGCTTAATGGTTAAACATAACTGTGAGGTTTAATAGAGGTGAAACATCTTTCTTTGCTCTCCATCTGGCACTTAGAGAAAAGTATTTTTAGTTTGTGTCTTTTTACATGCACAAATCCTTACTTATTATGATCATAAACAACACTTTCAAAAGAAAATGTGCTAAATGTAATTACTACAGGAACCTGAACAGTATTTTGCCATTAATATAAGTCAATGGCCTAGTGTTCTGGCATCTTGATCTAGAATTGAGCAGGATTGTATTTTAGTATCTGAAATATTGTAAATAATTTATTCTGGTTTTCAGTGAGAAACACTGGTACGTTACAAATAAAAAAACATCATAAGAATGCACATTTAGTATATTTGCTGAGTATCTATAGAGGGAATAAATGCCCAATCCTCTCTCTGTTGCACAAGATAGCCAGGTAATGATAAGGAAGTACATTCAGTTTTTCAATCTGAGCACATCTGAGGAAACTCATCTGTCAGTTGTGTGTCTCTGAACAGCACACAGGCTCCTATAAACTGTTCCTGTTATGCTATCCTTACCATAGAATCATGATAGAATGGTTTGGGTTGAAAGGGATCTTAAAGAACCTCTAGTTCCAACACGCCTCCTATGGGCAGGGTATACTTTCCACAGACGATATCGTCAGAGACCATCCAACCCACCAGACCATCCAACCCACCATCCAACACTCCCAGGGATGGGGCATCCATGACTTCTCTGAGCTATCTGTTCCAGTGCCTCACCACTCACACAGTAAAGAATTTCCTCCTAATATCTAGCCTAAACCTACTCTCAGACTGAAGCCATTCTCCCTTGTTTTTTCACTACATGTCCTTGTAAAGTCTCTCTCTCCATCTTTCTCATAAGCTTCCTTCAGGCACTGGAAGCCCACAATCAGGTCACCCCTAAACCTCCTCTTTTCCAGGCTCAACCATGCCAATTCTCCCAGCTTTTCCTCACAGGAGAGCTGCTCCATCCCTCTTATCACATTGGTGTCCCTCCTCTGGACTCACTCCCACAGGTCCCTGTCCTTCCTGCACTGGGGCCCCCAGAGCTGGAGGCAGCCCTGCAGGTGGGGTCTCAGCAGGGCAGAGCAGAGGGGCAGAATCCCCTCCCTGGCCCTGCTGCCCACGGGGCTCTGGATGCAGCCCAGGACACGTTTGGCTCTCTGGGCTGAGTGCCCATGGCTGGGTCATGTCCAGCCCCTCATCCAGCAGCACCCCCAAGCCCTCAGCAGGGCTGCTCTCCATCTGTTCATCCCCAGCCTGTGTTGATACTGAAGGTTAAACCTCACGAGATTCCCATGGGCCCACTTCTTGAGCTTGTCCAGGTCCCTCTGGATGGCATCCTGTCCTTCAGGTGTGTCAACTTCACTGCTCAACTTGATGTCATCTGCAGATTTGCTGAGGGTGTACTTGGTCCCTCCACCCGTGTCGCTAATGAAAATATTTAGTGATACTGGTCCTAATACAGATCTGTGAGGGATACCACTCATCACTGATGTCCACTGGGACTCTGAGCCATTAACGACTACCCTCTGGATGGGACTGTCCAAATACTCTCTTATGCCTCTAACAATCCATTCATTAAATCCATCTCTCTCCAATTTAGAGAGAAGGATATTCTCAGGGACTGTGTCAGAGGCTTTACAGAAGACCAGATAAATGACATCTGAAGCCCTTCCCTTGTCCACTGATGCAGTCACGCAATCAGAGAAAGTCAATGGGCTGCTCAGGCAGGACTTGCCCTTGCATAAAGCTTTGCAATCAGAGCAGTGGGAAGGGGACACAACTTTTACAAATTCTTTTCAAGTACTCAGACAAAATAAAAACATTTATTTTTTTATGAAGGACTGAAGATACATTTATGTCTACTTCATTCTTATTTAAGCAGTTCACACACATACACTCAAAAAAGGTAAAAAAGTTCAGCTGACTTCTTGATTTCTTCTGCTTGAAACGTGCCTCTAGCAGTCAAGGAAGAATTTGAAAGAAGTGAAATATAAATTCACTGTTATCCTGCCATTAAAGATACACTGCTTACTCTCTACTTACTCAACAGACAAGTTAATCTTCTGGGCACACAAACAACTGACTTAATGATAAAAAGTGATAAGCCATTAATTCTGAATTCAGAATACTTGTGTAATATTTCTGGCTTATTTTTATTATCTATCAAACAAACCTGAAATTACAACACAGGCACAAATGATCATAACAGTACTTGTTCTAGTACATGATTACATGCAGGGTAAAACCCAGCAACTCACAAGTATTTTATCCGGGTTTTATATTAAACAGCAATGCATTCTCAAACATGTGGGCACAATGCTCTGGTCCAGAAATCAAATGCTTGCCTTCTGCATGCTTTGTACTACATTGTCTGCATCTTTGCATTATAATTTTACTTTAATTCTTTTCATATTCCTTACATGAACTGGTACCTGCATACATGAGTGACTGAACACATGTTTCAAAGAGTAAGTGAAAGGAGCAGAGGGGACACTTTCAGAGTATCATCTAAAAACACCTAGTGGTTGAATCTTGAGGGTGGATAAGATAATCTCCAACAACTCTCACATAATTTCATTCTTTTATTATTTCTAATACAGTCAAGGAAGATACTTTTCTCTTAAGCACTCAACTACATTGTTTTCCCCCTTGAAACTACATATAGTTATTACAAAGTTTATATTAAACCATATAAAACATCTGTGTATGGATTTGATAATATGTTAAAATAAAATAAATACATGAGTTAAGAAAGGTAGCAGACTTATTAATGTTTACTAATAATGTATATATTAGAATTCTAAAAAACAGGGATTCACATGCACATTTTTGCCATATCCTTAAAAATATTATGGTTTATTGCTTCAAAGATGTTGCTCAATTTTGTATATTCCTTGTTAATTTTTTGCCAAAATTATGACTACTAATCCAGATTTCTACAGTAAGGAAAAAAACCAGGTTTTAGTTACATAAATATGTAAACAACACTGGATATGTAGTCTCAATGTGCTTTAAGGAGTATCATGTCCAGAAGCCAATGTATGGGTGTTTTATTCATCGCAACAAACTTGTACTAAAATTTCACACTCATGTCATTAGATAGCACTTCTGGTTGTATTACTGCTTGTACTTTGACTTTAGTTTTACATTTCATAAACAAAAAAAATATTTTCCTACTGCTAAATCTGTTCATTTTTTCTCCAACAGGTTTTGCAGTTTGGAATAGATGTTCTTTCCAAATAAAATTCACAATTCATACAGGCAAGGAGAAAAGTAAGTACCCTGTCCTTTACATAAATCACACAGACAATAGTACACTTAAATAGACACACAAACCTATACTTGAGCCATTAGATCTATCATTTTTAGCAAGATTTCTCAGAAAAAAAACATTTTCACTACCATAACTTACATTAAGGGCAACTAGGATAATATCGTTTGTATTAACTTTTTCAGATGAACTTAAGCAAGCTTCAATTCCTTCGTCTGAAAGATACCTGTTAAAAGAAAAAAAAAATAGAATATCACATGATGTATCAATGAGACAAACATTTCTTCTGTCTATGAAATTGTCTTTAGTTCCTATCCTTTGTACTGGTGAAGCACAGATGCAAATATACTTGAAAGATTACTTCATGTATCAGTTTCCTTACTGAGATGAGGTTAAGAAAAGTATTTCTTTCATAATTTATAAACAGAAGAAAATTTTTAAAAATGCAAATAAGAAAAAAAGTTGCACTTAAAAATAATCAGAGCCATCACAAACAGGGCAAGCACTGTGCTCCTCATGCCCAGCCCCAAATTACAGGAACCTAGTTTCAAAATCAACCCTTTGACCTTTACTTGATGGAAGAAGCATATTTTCACTAGGGCATTTGCAAGAAAAAAAACAAATCAAACCAAAACAACCAACTCCCATCCTGCTCAAAGCACAACCACATCAATTTGTAAAGAGCAAGGCTGTACAGTTACTCCCTCAAGGGCTGGAACACACAAAACTTCCATCTTCTAAAATGTGTTTTGGTTGCCTGTGCTACAAAGAAACTGGTAAAAATGAAAGTGTATTACAGTGTAGGAATAGTCATTTATGATGAAAAGTGTTAAATAAGAATAAAACTCCTCCTCCACAACCACATTTGGAAAAAGTATTTGTGACACTGCTGGTGGTAGTGCAGGATCAGTATCTTTCTGCAAAAACTCTGTAAGTACACACTAAATTTGTTCATCTGAACACTAAGTTTTGAATTGATTATCTGAATCCATTTTAAAGGGCTGACCTATTCTAACCTTCAAAAAATACCTTTAAAACGATAGTTTTAACTTGAGTGATCACAAATTGTGACATTTGTTGTTCATTTTGCCTACTCTAACCCATTTGCAGTTCCAGTTTTCAATTTTGTGTAGCTGGCAACCTGCCTTCTTCTGCACAGCTCTTCATTTTATTGAAATACATCACAGCAACCATTAAATAATTGATAGACACCCAGTCTGAAACACATTCTTCCTCAACATTTAAATAACTACTCACCAAGCAATCACCATTTCCCAAATAATAAAAGAATGATTTAAGAAACAAAGAGTAATATACACTAAAAAATACTAAAAATGGATAGTCGTGACTGGTTCAAGAAATCCTTCTTTTTGAAGGAAATAACATGCACACTGTAACATACAAACTAGGCAAAATATTTGAAGGGAAGTAGACTTGACAGACCTTTTTGATTCCAGTCCTGGTAACTTTAACATTGCCCTTTCCAGTCCTGCCAGTGCTCCCAGACTAATAAGTGGTCCCAGCTGTGCTCTAACCCAGACACTTGATTGGTTTTATTTGTTCATGTCTAGCAAATCCAGAGTCTCTAGCTCACCATCACCAAAAAGAAGAAAAGTGAATAATGAAACAATTCAGATGGCAAAAATGTATATATATATAGAATCATAAGAAGAAACAATCCTATTCTTTTATTAAAGACAGGTGCTTGAGAAGAATAAGGTAGCAAGATGTGTTGGCTTGCATGGGAATACAGGAATCCCCAGCTGAGTAAGCTTCAGTACTATGATATGGGAAGATTTATGCAACTCCTGTGCATTAGCAGATCTCATTAGCTGGAGTCAGAAGGTAAAGCAGAACAGCATTCCCACTCCATGTCAGGGGAAACAGATACATCCAAAAGACTATTCTGCTCTCGAGGCTTCAACTGTGGCTTAATTACAGCAACAGACTTCCTAGAAAGAGCAGAGTATCATAATCATTGTGGAGTATCATAAACTCCACAAGTTTACCTTCTGCTGTCTTCAGCATAAAACTGAACATAAGCTGAACAGCAGGGGCTGGGGGAGTACAAAATCCATAAGCTGAGTTTTAGACTGTTGGTTAAGTCATGGAAGAATTCTTCTTTTTCTGATCCAAATGCAAATGAAGTCATTCTTCATTCTACTAAAGCTCGAGGACTGCAGCTCCCTTGCAGAGTTATTTAAGCCGAGTACTTCAACATAAGTGCTACCATTTTCCAGCAAGAAAAAAAACATTTTTAAAGAATAAGTAAACAAGAATCTGACCTACAATGAAACTTTCTCTATATAGAACAAGATTAATTCTCCTATTACAAAATTCACTGCTGAGTCATGTTTTACTTTCACACCTCCAAGTGAAGACTGTATCATAGCTGTCAAAATAGCACTCTGGTTTAGTCAAAATTTTCAGTTTATAACTTTTTACATATAAATATATATGAATTTTCAGTTTAGTTTGTCTCATTATTTAGGAAAGCTTTTGAGACAGAAAGATAAACTCACTGGAGAAGACCACTAATTTTTGACTTGTGCTAATTTAAGCAACAGCAACTTAGCAAAAAAATGGCCTATCTGACCAAAATCTCTGTCAACTTCACAGATACACAAATCATGAAATATCACTGGGGACATCTGTTAGGTTGATTTAAGCAAACATCAAATCTTTTTAGCAAAAACCTGATTGATGTGGTTATTATAAGAGTTTTCAAAAAAGCCCAAAATCTGCAAATATCAATGTAGCAGGGATATTTTATAGTTTGGGGTTGGTTGGTTTTGTTTTTATAGATGTTATGACATGAAAGTATAAATTGGTAAATGCAAAAAGCATCAAAATCACTTTCAAGAAAAAAAGAGCAAATCAACAATTCTGTCAGCAGAATTTCGTTAAAGAACTTCAACAGAAAAAACAAAAAGAGGTTTCAGTAAAGTGTCAGGTGCTGCATCTGTGCAACAGGTTCCAAAACTACAGATTTAGTAAAAAATGCTCAGAAATTGGCCTGGAAGCAAATTGCAACCAGGAGACATTGTACACCAGACTTAGCCAATGCACAGATTTCTCCCACTTCAACAGAAGCTTGAAACTAGTATATATCGAGTCAGTCTCTTCCATTTTGCCATAATAACATCCTTAAACAGACTACTTCATATAGCAGTGAGTACTCCAAACATGTTTATATTTTCTTAACAAACTTACAGAAACTTATTAATTATTTTATTTTCTCCTGTTTGTACGGTCTCCTATAAGAACTATCTAAGTTTTAGCTTTGAGTATTTTCTGCTACATGCCCACAAATTATTTAAGAAAATAAAAATAAATATTTTTATTAAATTTATTTTGAAATATACGTATTTACACAGAAAAAGAATACATCTGCCTCGCTCAAGTGTGAAAAGGGAATTACAATAGACAAAGCTACCTCTTCAGATGGCATAATCCTTCCCCCCACAACATAAGGATTATTAAATCTGAGCTTCTTCCAGACTCTGAAGGAATCAGACTCTTTCCCCATCTGTTCTTAATGAGGGCATGCAATATGCTGAAGGTAGGACTTTACAGCTTAAGGCCACTCAGTTCTTTGTTCTCTGTATTAGATCAAGGAAGGAAAAAAACTTGACCCTGAACAAAACCAAAGACAGTAAAAACCTGCTCTGGAGTCAAAGAGAACAGCCCTGTAGCAGTGTGTCTCTTATATTCACTCAAGTGCCTCACATCATCTGCATTACCTGTTCTGCCCATTTTGCAAAATGCCATGACCTTAGATAACAAAAGGTGACCTACAGTGTGATCCTATTACGTTAATCTAACACATTTCCTATTGCCAAGTGGTAGGAAGCAATCCCAAACCACCCATGAACCAGATCACACTGCTGGAAGTGCACATAAATCCCCCAGTTCCCAAGATCTACCTGGCTGTGCTGTACAAGCAGTGTCTGTCAATTCTTGCTCTCCACACCTCCATTCCAAGCCATCTTCCCCAACTTTCCTTTATAAATCAAGGAGACACTGGGAATAACCTAGCATAGAAATGCTGCTGCCATAATCAACAAACTTGCCCTTTTTCCTTCTGTAAACAAAAATTTCAGAATTAAGCACGTTTGCTTAATGTGAAACAGCAAATAAATAAAAGGAAAAATAAACGAGTGAGAAGCATAGAGCGAGCAGCAGCCAAGCTCCACAAAACTCCTCAAGTCCAAAGCAAGCCAGTGGCTGCTCACTGACATCTTAGAATGACACCAAAAAAACCCCAACAAAACACACACCCCCACAGCATGACCTCCCACTATGAGGACTGGTAACCAGACTAAGAAACACTAAAAGTACCTTTAGTTTCCAAGAAATGAAGTACTCACTACACTTCTTTCTTACACATTTTAAAACAATCTTAAAAGTTACACGTTGAAGTTATGAAAACAACTACACTGATTTCAAGGGAATTTTAATAAGTAGTGCTGCAGGAGTCAAGCAGGGATTCTGTGGCCTTGGAACATTAATACAAATGAGAAGAGAAAAAAAAAAATCACAATTTACAACCAAATGGGCATAAAACTTCCACAAACGGTTGAGATGGTTAATTGTGAAGCATTCTAGAGAGAAAGGAGATCAGAAGAGAAAGGAGTACAAATGTTTCTACTGCCATTCTTTTGAATTATGCCTGCTGAAACCTAAGGGATATCTCACCTATTCCTCCCTCCACTCCAGCTCCATTCATCTGAGACATGAAGCAGTATAATCCTCTTAGCAACAGCTTTTGTCAGAAAAAAACACCTCCTAGAAAGTACCTGTATTCCCACCTTCAAAAGAGACATTAAAACAAAACCATTAGCAATGAATCAGCATTTTCTACATGAATCATTCACACATAAATTCAAATCTGCAATTTTTCTGTCAAAATGTTCTCAACAAGCTTCTATGAAAAACAGATTTCAGTAATTCTTTCTCTGTGATACACAAAAAAACATATTACATCAGTGACAGGCAGAGCTGTTTTCCCACTGCTCCTTCATATCAAGTATAACATCAATTTAATAACCCACTTTTGTACATTATAGGTGTGCATTCTCCTTCTCAGTATTTCCCACTGCTATGGGATATAACCATAGTACAGATCTTGCCTATGCCTTTACTTATCTCGCTTTATGTTCTGCTTTACTTCATAAAGAACAAATTACACCTGATGTGGCCTGAATACACAGATTTCTGTACTACTACTCTATTGCCTGTGTCTGAAACACTGAAGAAATAGGTGGTATCAAAGCAAGATGCATTTTTTATCTGCTCTATACTGCTGGATTAAATACTTCATCTGCAGACAAACACGCACATGTATACACATGCACATACAAAAAGGTTTTAAATGAGAGCTTTATTATATAATTAAATCCATCAGGTAAACAACTCTCCTAATAATATTTATTTTTCATGAGCAGCTTTCCTGAAAAGCATGCTTTCTCTCTTTGTAATTAACAGTTCATGCACAAACACAAATCTTTAATCTTCCATCCTTTTTCTGTCACATCATTTCTCTATAAATCCTCTGTAATTTTCTTTTACCATTGCCAGAATTAACATCTTATTAAGTAGAAGCTTTAAGGAAAGAAGTAAACATGGACAATTAATATTAATAAATATGTTCTATAAAATTTCAGATTCTCAACTCTTCCAGAATCACTGTGATATTAACATCAAACAAAAACTACACTACCCCTTTTAATTCAGTGCCAGCCACACAAATCAACATTGGAGTTTTATAGCAAATTTTATGTAGCTATTTTCACTGTTTATGCAAAAATCAGAATGTTCCTTACATATCTTTACTACAGAAGCATATTTATACAATTGTGCCATAAAACAGTAAGGTTTTCAAAGGAAATTTAAAAATCGCATAAAGCTTTCAAATTTTTCTTACTCGATAACACCTCAATAGAAGAGAGAACGCTTGAAGCAATTAAGCAAAGAGCATCTTAAAAGACCGCAGTAGTACAAGACCACCACTGGGTGTCAGTGTTGTTCCATAACAGAAAAACTCTACTAGCTATTTTAAAAACTTGGGAGTTCTCTTAATACGGCTTCAAAATGTTTTGCTGAATTTCTATTGTGTAAAGAAATTACATAAAATTTTAGAAATTTCACTGACGGGCTCTCCACAGCAGGTCTTTAAAAAAGAAAAACAAACCACATTTTAAGACATTCTCCAAATACGAAAATCAAGGAAGTTTTTCCATAGACTTTCACCTGCGTAACTATTGCTGGGAAGCAACTGACACTGTTCCTCCCTTCAGTTTCTAAGCTTTTATTTAGTTTAAAGAACTAAATGGGCAAAATTAGGGTCAATTGTTCCCTTATCCACAAGGCAAACGTCCTGCAAGGAATGAAAAACCTAGATTCAAGGTATTCTTGGCAATTTTACTATTAATATTATCACACCAAGAAATGTCTTTTTGTTTTGCAATTGCATTTGAAGATTTACTTCCTACATCTTGTTCTTGTCTTTTGGTACATTTGTACATTTGGTATATCTTCCTCTGTACTTTGCACAGACACCAATGATTATTGTTATAAACTCTATTTTTGTTTCCCTCTTTTTCAATTTGTTTACAACACTCTGAACTCTGACCTGAGCATTCACAGCTTTGCAGTTTTAAGGAGCTTTATCTCATGTTTGAGCTCAGTACTTCACCCAGGTTTTTAATTGTAGTATCAAATCAAAAGCATGACCTAGAAGATGTTTTCATGTAGCCTCAGGTTTTCAAAGTGAACCATCCGTAGCCATTCTTCCTAGAAGAGTCAAACTACTTTTAGAATTGCCTTACAGGAATTTAATCTAAACTGTTTCCCTATTTCACTCCTTAAGGATGCAAACCCAAAATGTTAAAATAACAGAATGGACTGTATTGTATCACTGCATAAAAATCAACTAAGTTTTAAGTGGACTTACACTAGCAAAAGCCAACTTGAGTAATCCAGAAAGCACACTGAGAAATACAGAATTTTGACTACAGCTCAGTAAGCATTTAGATGAAGAGACAGCAAGGTATTTAAGTCTATCTTTAAAATATTACTGACATTTCTAAAACTGGTGCAGAGTCACTACGTCATCTTGGTTCCCCAGGCAGTTAAACTTACATCTCAGCTACCTAATTTTTCACTCCTGGGAATATACCACTTCCTTAAGTGCAGTCTCCAACCCAAGCCAAGCTGAAACCCCAGAAAGGAACTCATAAAATATACATTCACAAGCTCATGTTCTCAGATGTTTAGCTGACAAAACTTAAGGCCTAAACCTCTCTCAGATGTCTATGACACTTGACTTTCAATAAAAACATGAACTAAAAACGTCAATTTATTTTTAGAACAAACAAAAAAGATTGGGTTTTTTAATGTTACATAATAAAAGCAGAATGACTGTCATTACTGCCCCACCTTCTTTTTTAATGTGAGAAAGCAAATCCAAGTTCATTAGCACTAAAATCTATTTTGATAGTAAAATCCTGACCTAGGGAAAGCACAGTAAATGCTCAGTGCCAAGGCAAAGGAGAAGAAAAACACAAAATGAAAACAAAAGCCAAAAGTGCACTACTTAAACAACACCAGTGCATTAGCTCCTTCCTGGCTTACTTCTACCTGAAACCATTCCGCAGGAATGGGATAAAGACCAATAATTTAGGAGTGCTACTATGTTCTAAATATATGCAATATCTAGCATTACAAATATTTCACTGCATGAACAACAGTAGTCCAGCAGCTGACAGTGAGAGCCTACACAAGCACCCACTGTCCTTCTCCTTCAGGAGCCTCCTGCTCCTCAGCCAGCCTACCCCATCTTGATGTGAAGCCACTTCCTTCCCTCCACCTACCAACACTAGAGAGGCAATGTGCCCAGATGGAATTGCTCTCCCTAACAAGGAGCTTTTTCCATCTCTCCTACAGTAACACTGGAGAGGAGAGCTGCCTTATCTCTGGGTCAGTAAGTCCTGAGACAGGATTTGGTGGTAAGGAGGTTTCTGCTTGGTGTCAGAGGCAGAGGCCACCCCAGGAATCCCTCAAGGGCTTCCAAGTCATATTTCTATTACGATTTTTTAGCCACCTTTATCAAACCAGCCTCTTATCCATTTCCAAATGAAGAGGACTATTGTCATACAAAAGCTGGAGTAAACAGTGACAGTTTTAGAATTAATATTTAATATGTTTGACATGCAAGGAGAACCGTAAGTCTATTATTGGGTTAGCCTGACAGTCAGTCATTCTCACAACTTTCTAGACCCACACACCACTCTTCTCTTTTTAATTACCAGAACTTGTGTTATTTTGGGGTTCCCCTCCAGCCTCTCTGAAATTACTCTGTTCCAAACATCAGTATTAGAAGCAAGTTTTCAGCATACTCTTAATCAAGTTCTTGCACACAAAACATGAATTTTAAGACATTTTAACAGCTGTGTTGGTGAAGTCTTTACAGTCGCACCTCCCATAGTGTGATACACAGTGTGATGTGTGCTCTTTTTAAGTCTATTTCTTCTATAAAATTCCTCCTGCTGGGAATACTTAGAGTATGGGACTAGCAGCACATCTTTAACAAGTATTTCACAATATAAAAAAGGAAAAGGCTTTGTTCTTGAACAAAACAGAAAGCTTGTTTACCTTTACAACCACATTACACATCTCTAATAACATCACCATCAAAAACCTCACACTCTCCAGTTGCTCTTTCCCAAATGCAATATACTTCATTCACCAAGAGCTTTACCTAAGCTATGTACACGAAACTAAAAACCAGAATCAACCTTCCTTTATAATTTCAGCTCCCAGCAGAAGAATTCGAAATAATCATCTGCAAAGCCCTGACCTAGAGTCAGAAATCCTAGGAACTGGAGAACGTCTCATCACACAGGTCTACAGGAAACTGATTTTAGGACACATACAGTTCTACAAGCAGACAACTGGGCAAGGGAGAAATGCAGGTGGAAAAGCCTGTCTTGAACTGACAAGAAACTACTAAGCAGGGCACTCTCTGAAAGGGCTGCACACACAATGAATTTCCTTCCCTATGATTTCAAAAAGCTCAAATTCGATGGACTTTACTGAGTGATGTAATGTTCACCTCTTTATTGGCATCTCTAAACAGGGTGAGAAATCACTGAAGGTCAGGAAAAAAGCTGCAAATAAAGATCTCAAATCTACATGTGATAGGTTTTTTAAAACTGTACTGCTGCAATTTTAGGTATTATTTGTGATATAGTTTTGAATTGCACTAACAGCACTGTGAGTATATGCAAAGGTAACTACTACATAAGTTAAGAGCCATTAAATTTTCCACCTCAAAACAACTGCAAAAGGTACTGATAAATACTTTGACAGGTAATTTACATTCAAAATGTGTCTGACAAAGTATAAATTTATCATATTAAAGATGGCAAAATCCAAAGCACTAGTTAGGAAGTGGGGAATAAATGAGATTGAAAGGAAGAAAGCAAACAGAACTTCCCCCAAATAAAAGATGAAATCACCAGCTGCTTAGTGTCAGTCTAGAAGGAACTTTTGCCCATCTCATTCATTACTTTATTTCCACTTCTTGAGCCCTGCATTAACACAGCAGACACAGAGCATAACTTTCTCTGCTGGAAGTAACCAACCAAGTTCCATAATGCAGCCATAATCATCAATCACATCGGAACACAGGCACAGGAGTTACTTATTTCACCACCATGTATGTACGACAGGGAGCACCTGAGTCAAAGTGAGATCACTATTCTGCTTCAGTGGCCACACACTTTTTACAGTGAAGATTAAAAAGGTATATAGCTCTCACTTCACCATATATACAGAATCCTTGAGCGAATGAGTTAGTTAAACAAGTGCAAAAAAACCACCAAAAAGCCCAGGACAAAATAGAAACTTTGATAATAGTAAAAAACAGCAAGGAATTATTATTTCATGATGAAATAAACATGATTTCAGGTTCTCGTGACTTCTCAGAGTGCTTTATTCAAAGGCCATTATTACCAACAGCTTAGACAAAACAGTAAAGAGATAGTGAATTTTATATTTAAAACAAAAATATTAAAAAGACATTCTTCAAAGGAAAAAGGGGAGTTAATTATATCAACCAAACAAGAAAAATGTCAAAAGAAAGACTAAACAAGATATTCTAGAGGATTAATTTGATAAAAGCTAATAATAAAGACATTTCAAAGCAGATGGAAGAATCATAACAGGTGACAAGGATGACGAATGAGTGCCAAAAGGATTGATAAAAAAAAGTTAATACTATGTAAGTTGATTTTCTTTTGGGTTTTGGGTTGGTTTTGTTTTTGTTTTTTAAATTCTTTCTAAACTAAATCTCTATAGACATTTGGAAGTTCTCCAAACTTAAATTCTTGTTCAAATACATATCTAAGCAAGTTTCTCAAATTGATTACAATATAAAAGGCCTTAGAATATATACAGCAGTGACAGCAAACCCCGCTGGGATCAGCAAGTATTTACTCAAGAGCTCTACAGGAGCCAAAATCCAGAACTGTTGACATGTTTTAAATGAACACCTCTACCAGAAGAACGGAAAACATTAAAAAAAAAATCAGACATGGTTACCACATGAAATCCAAGGATTTACATAGACCCATATGAGCAAACTCATATAAGCTATAATAAAAATTAGAATTTGTAGCCTCGTGAGAACCTTGTGAGCTTTAGGGGGAAGACTATATTTCTGGCAGATGCCCCACTCACAGCTATTAGACTTCTCTGAAAGATGAAGAGAGTAAGTGGAGAGCAGAAGGATGCAAGGAGGAGAGGGTAGAAAGACTTATTGAAATAGCTTTGGCAAGAGCCTTCACCAAAAATTCCTACAGAAAATTAATTAAGCCACAAGAAGAAAGAAGAATCCTTTCTCACATACTAAAACATGGGAAAGGAAGGGTATGACACAATGGTCTTTCTTCTAGAGGATTAGTGAACACTGGATATATTTCTCTGGTTTGCACAGAATACCACAAATTTTAAGGCAAAGGACAGGATAGCAAGGTGTTAATTGGTAATGATACAGTTCTAGATGACACCAACATCTATAGCTTACTGCTCTTTGAGACCATAAGATATTCCATCAGGTGAATTTCAACATTAATAAACTAAAAGCACTGCACAATGAGAAGAAAAAAACCCTCATGCAATGTGCACAGTCCTGAGCCCTAATTTAGTTATCATTAATGAAAAATATGTAGTCATTCTGGACAGTAAGTCATGGCTTAGTAGCAGTCCAAATCACAAAGAATACTAGGATCTGTTTTGAAAATAATACAAGACACAACATTATAAAGCAAATCAAATCAAATAATTTCTAAATAGCAGTGCTGCTGCATGTAACTTTCTATTATAAAATTTTAAGTTGCTTAATTTTTAACACAGACTTCCACCACAGGTCACACTGTGCTGCACAGATTGTCCTGACTAGTTGCAGAACCTTCATCCACAGACTTCTTCCAAGATACAGCTAAGCAAAGCTACAGCTGATCTAATCTAGAGTCCTTCTTGGAGCACAAGCTTTAATTAGGACAAGCTTCAGAGATTTCTTAGAATCAAGCTTTCTGTTATTTCAAGAACTCAATGCAATTTGCAATTCTTGAACATATTGCATTTTAAGATGCAAAAACATAGGCTTAGTTTTAAAAATCTTTAAGTTATGCTCCCCTTGCTTAACACACTTTATTCTTACCTCCATGCTGGCTTTATATACGTAATTTATTTTTATTTCTACTGTTTTAAAATCAACTGGAACTATGGCACAATTTCATAGACTGTGTTGTTGGCCATTCAGGTCAGTGTTTTGTTTGTATGCTTTTTCATACGGTAGATCAAAAGCTGTTTAGCTTCTACAGATTGGTGATCCTTTAGCAAATAACCTAACTAACATATACATTCTACATTTAATTACAAGAGAAATGTAAAATCTTTTGCTAATGCTGATAAAGAGAGACAAAGATACCAAATCCCAGTTCAGAATACATTTAACACTCTGTGTGGTAGGCTTTCCATCCTTCTGAGAGTATGAAGTGTTGCTGTTTGCCATGCTGCTTCAGCACTGGTTCAGCGCACAGGCTTTCAAATGTTACAATTCGTTCCTAGTGTAATGTCCCAGCTCACTAAGCTTACACAGCAAACAGCAGATACCTGTGTGGCCTCTGTGTAACCAAGCTGATTGTATAGATTAGAGTCCTCAGCTTCTTATAAAAAGCCAGCTAAAAATTAACCAGGACCAGCTCTCAGCATACACAACACAAACAATGGTGATTTGCTGTTCAGCAACTTGGCACATATTTTGATGAACTAATGAATGAATTGGGAAGGTATTGAGGATCACTAATGCCTCCAACAGTAAACCAGATCTGTAAGAAATTATCACATAGGAAATGTAGGAAATTGAGTCTTTCTGTTACCAATATTGATTTGTTCTCTTCTCCCCCAAGAGTCCCAATTACGAGTTCTAAGTGTTATGAAAACCACTTTTAAGAATCTGAATGCAATTTTGCAATTGATATTTGGAGATTTCAGTTGGCTGGATCTTTTAAGGTGACTTTGCTCAGTCCCTGGCAGGAACACAGCAATTCACTGCAGTCTACCAATACCATCAGTTATCCCAAGCTCCCACTACCACTTAATTAACCAAATGATGGAACTGCAGTTGGATGACACACAGCACCCTGAGCATCATCATCTCTGATGTCTCTAATTAGATGTCAGCACTGAAAAACTTGACCAGATACAAGTCTGTCACCCACAGAAACCATTCTCTTACTCAAGACAGGCACAAAAAAAAGGCAAGATTAGAATTACGATGCGAGAAACATGATAGTAAGGCTATAGAGTAATTAAGTATTACCAGCAGTAGCCTGATGATATAAAAATTGACAAAAAACCCTCTTGATTTGGCATAAAATCACATGATTAAGTCATTATCTTACTGTCAGATTCTGGGTTGCATCTTCATAAGCACAAATTTGTCAATACATAGTTCCAGAACCACCTCGGGTATTAAATTTTTTAATGAATTTAGTAGTGTTTCTCTTTCCTCCTGCACTCAAAGTGATGTTACTGCCTTCTAAATTCATGTAATTTATAACTATGTTTTTCCAGCTTCTGAAATGAAGGTAAATACAGCAATTATAGTGTTTATGCTAAATTATTATTACAAGGTACAAAGTGAAGCTGTGATGCTTCTGGCATTCCACTGCATAGAAAAGTCGAGTCTACCATAAGACAACAATTAGTTCTCTGCCAAGACAAAAGGAAACATTTAAAAATTTGAAACATAAAAGCATGGCAGGAATGAGTAAATTCCATTAACCAAATCAAAATTCAGACAAAGGAAAAGCAACTCTAACATAAACACATCCATGAGTTAATCACTGTTTTTCATTTCTGTTTCTTTCCTTTTTCTATCTTCCTCTTCCCCATGGGTGTGCACAGTTCCTATTCTTAAACTGCAACACTGCCGGAAAAAAAGAAGTTGATATTATATAATTATATGCAAGAAGGCATGTAAGATACAAGGGCTTTATGACCAAGATATGACCTGACAGCTCTCAAGTGGGTAGTTCACAATACTCTCAGAGAGAAGATCCACAACATAAATACATTTCCCTGAAAGCAGACCATTCTCCATGTCACTGTAGTATTATTACATTCTTAGATACAGAATTTATGTTCTAGCCTTTAAGTCATTTAGCAACTGATCTACTCAGTGCTATTTTTATTTTCAGAATTAGACACACTTTAATTATACACACAAAATAAATTTATCCAAATTTACTTTGTACTTTGTAGAAGATGTTGCAGAATTAGGTGCAGAAATCAGGTGTACGTTCCTGGGCCACACCTCAAGCATTACTGCCCTTCAGGTATTACAGACTTCTATAAGAAGAGATTATAGTTTTTAAATATTTGAAAACTTGAACTTCCTAGGCTTCTCTTTTTCAACTAAACTACCCGGATCTTTTAGCCTTTCCCTAGAAGGTCATGTTGTTTTCTAGTTCTGTACTTAGATTTCTTTTTCTCCCCTTCTCCCTACCCACACAGCTTTCATGCAGTGCTGTACCCAAACTGGACACCAACTCCAGCCTTACAGCTGCCTTACAGCACTGACCAAGCTGAAAGAACCTTTTCAGCTATTTTACAAACGCCATAGTTAACAACCAGGACAGCTGCTTTTTATACCTCATTCAACAGCATGATACTGCATTATACTTTCTAGGTATATAACAAAATATAAAAAAAGAACCCTCAAAATATTTTCCTGCAGAACTGCTTCTCATGAAGCCTTATGATATGCAGGTGACTACTCCTACCAACACCCACAAAAAACCCTGCAGTAAGCCTATTGAAATACTTTTGTTTCTCTTTTATTTCAGACCCTTTTCAAAGTTAATTTTAAATTCCAAAGACTTGCTGCTGAAGTGCTTGCAACCCTTCAGGTTAGACATTGTCTCATACTGTAAGTAATCCCCAATCTCACAAGCAATTGTGTCTGCTGTATATCAACTACATTTTCTTGTAAGTACCTAAAACCACCAAAAACTCAAGGCTTCCTTAAACAAACAAGACAGCATTGTTTTTTTCTTTGTCAAAACTTGTCATGCCTTGTTTCTTAAATTTCTGTTTGTGGTTGCTTGTCATCCTATTATGTTTGTCTATAAAAACACTGAAAATTATTAAACTGTTTACAGAAGAGCATGTTAGTGTGAATGTTTTAAGATTCTCATTTTTACAGGGAAAAAAACGTAAAGGAGCAGTAACAATAGCTGAAGCCCACTAATCTTTTCCCACAATGTTCTTCTGCTGCCACATGTATAGAAGTGTGAAGTGTGAATCATTCAATTTTACATAAAGTAAAACGCAGCCATTTTGGAAGTAATTTTTTTACCAAACTACAGGCACATAATTTTAACCTTATCCTGGATGGAGATAATGCAGATCAAAGACACAAAATTAGAAAGGAAAAGTACTTCATAGACTAAGACCCCTGTCTTAACCTGTTTCCTGTGACGCTTCTTTAATATAAAGGGACAAAGAATTATCTTCTGGAGAGAAAAACATAATTCTCACCCCTAATTAATGTAAGTTCACAGAAAGGAAAAAAACAAAATCACAAGACAAGATATTCACCAAACTTTGCCTCAAAAGACTTGTCCTGCTGTTCAAGATTTTGGAGAACACCGGTCATTTAAACTTTCCCTCTGTGCTAATTGCTAATGGCTGGAGCTTTACTCTGTGTTAAGTGCTAGCATTCAGTATGGCACCTGATGTCAGCTGACAGTGCCAGTGTTTACAGTCCTCTCCTTGCATGACGTCCACAGGTCACAGCATCTTTCCCGTACGTGTTACCGCTCATGTCACACAGATGAAAGTGAACAGACAGGAACCGCAACTTGTTCCTGCACATGACGCTATTTCAGCGACAGACACTTTACTGATACCTCCATATTCAATGACTCAATCATGCGGAATCTTAAGGTGAAAAAAGGATTTACTTTCTACAAGGGTAGTTTCTCATAGACATTGCCTCACAGTGGGAAAGCCTCTCAGCAACAACTGCTAGAGGCTTTAATTGCATAGTTTGCATGCAAGCTATCAAATACAGGGAGAGTATTCCTATAAATAGACCAGATTTATTCCTCAGAGACAGCACGTGTTGATTTGAGATGGGTTACAAAGGTTAACCTACGCATGATTTGGCATCAGAACTTGGATGTGGTCTGTTCTTGTTGTGGGATGGCAGCCAAGTAGCTGCTGGCAACATCTTACAACAAAATTTTTGCTATGACTAATTCAGGTGACTGTACCAGTACAATAGAGAAGAATGAATATATCTTTCCCAGGGAAAAAAAAAAAAAGGAAACTGTCTATCTGTGGTACTGAAATTCAGGGCAAAGATTATCTGGAACTTCTCAGTGGCGGTCACAATCCTTTCTATAGAGACATGGTATGTTTTTGCCATCAAAAGAGCAGCTTGCAAGTAGTTCAAGCAGCTACAACCACCTTTAGCTACAAAAGGTAAATTCATTCCTTTCCTTCATTGAACAAAGCGATATATTTCTGCAATAAAAATATTTTAGCTTGTACAAACACTAAGCTTGTTAGGCAATTCAGCACCATTTCCCCAGTCCTAGTCCCTGCAAACTTCCAGGAGAGGCCTGCTTTTACCTGGAAGTACAGGGGCTTCACAACCTTCTTAAATACACCTGCCAAGCTTTTCAATCAAGATTTATGAAATATGCTGGTTCTAACCGACCCTGCTGCAACCCATGAAGAAAAATGCTCTCCTGTTAGTCAAAACTGTGTTAGGCCAAAGATCTGTTTCAATTCTCATCCTACTAAAACAGCAAGGGTATAAACTAAATGCAAATTCATTTTCAGCATATTCAACAGCTTTGCATTGCTGGGGATATGCAGCTGTATACTAATATTCATCTCCTTCTGCTAAGTAGAAGATAATGTCATGCTATTGCAAAGCAGAGTATCCCAATTTTACCCACAGATGCAGGATTCATGAAGATTTATCAATCCATAAAGCCAAGACACACTAAGAATAGACATAGTCACATCTGGGAGGCTCAATGTATAGAGAAAAACTTCCTAGACAAAACTAAGCTAGTACACCACAAAAGAAATTCCAACAATAATAAATAAGCAAAACTCCCAGACGCCAAGAAAAACCTTTTTCATAAATCAAATAATACACCTTAAAAATCTCAGTCATGATCTTCAAGGAAAGAGTGTCCCTGCTTCCACCTCTTTCTCTCTTTGCCTGCTGGACGCTAAATTCCCTTTCACGACACCTCTTACTCAACAGATGTTAAGTTTAAAAGTTTAGCTGCTGATTGAGAAAAACTGCACCTGTGCTGATGCACACCTATCTTAGAGATCTGTTTCTGTCACACATTCTCACTCCTCTCTCTGGCTGGTATTTGCTCTGGCACAGTAATTTCCCCCCTGTTTAGCTCTGGTAATGCTGGTGCTGCCATTGTCACTGACCGGCTCTGCCTTGGCCAGTAGCGGGTGTGTCCTGGGGCCGGCTCACATTGGCTCTGTGCTCGTGGGGGAAGCTTCTGGCAGACTCTTACAGAAGTCACCTCTCTAGCTCCCTGCTACCAAAACCCGGTCACACAAACCCAACAAGCAAGCTGTCACGCTTTAAGTCTAAACACAAAAGAATGTTAACATGCTTTTTACAAATGAAAAGAGCCTATATTTGTAAAAAATGTCTTCTTTGTATAAATAGCTGTAGTTTTCAAAGTTTTCTACTTTAAAAATAAATTTATTTACCAGTTCATAGTAATCAACAAGTCATGCAAAAAATTGCAGTTCAGACTGAAGATTTTGGCTTCCCCAGGGAACTGGAGTATTCAGAAGTTACAGAAACATGCCAAAAATGAAGGTACTCCAGGAACAAGGACCTTAAAATCTTCATGTGCTCAAGTTAAAGAGCTGCCTGTAGAGGTACCTAGCAGTAGCAGTGAGACAGCAGCACTTGCAGCAGGCCAGGGTGCTGTGTGACACCTGCAGCCCTCATCCAGCACTAGGCACCTCCCGTCAGGCAGCACGGCAGAGCCCTCGCACTGGCAGGACCTGGCACTCGGCTCACACGGGCACGCTGCCCACTCCACTCACAATGGAAAAGCAAAGCCTCTGCCACAGCTGCCATCCATAAAAGAACGATAACAACAGCTCTGCCTCACAACAGTACTGCAGGGAAAATTGAATTTGTGGTGGGAAGCATTCAGGGACAAAAAGTGGATATTTTTATGAGCAAATTTGGAGTATTTTTAATCAACAACTAAACATTTGAAGCAACGTAGTTATTATACCTTGCATTCAAAAATACTGCAAAGATCACATCCACAAAACCACAGTGCTTCCTCTGTTATCTTCCTCCATGTCCTCCAAGGAAATGCCACACAGAAAAGCACATTTATTTTATATACAGTGATACATTGCATTGGATGCTATAATTAAAAACATAATTAAAAAGCAAAACCAATTAATATTGTACACTATGGTAAAAAAAATTAAATTGCTGGACTGTATCATACATCCATCTTAGCTATGGCTAACCAACCTAGAAAACAAATACTGCTTTAAAAATGGCTCAGATGAAAAGGAACATTTTATGAACTACCTCTGCCTCTCTGAACTGGGCCTCCAGAATCAAAAGGTGAAACAAACAACAGGAACTCATCCAAAACTCCAGAGCTACAAACACACTAAGAGAGGCCTTACACTCCAAAAACAAATAAAAAATTATAGAATTGTTTCAGTTGGAAAAAGACTTTTAAGATCATTGAGTCCAACTATTAATGAAACAGTGCTAAGTCCACTACTAAAACATGTCCCTGAGTAGCACATCTACAAATCTTTTAAAAACCTCCAGGGATGGAGACTCAAACTCTTTACTGGGCAGCCTACTCCAAGTCTTAATCAACCTTTCTGTGAAGAAATTTTTCCAATATCCTAAACCTTCTCTGGGAACAAAGTGAGGTTTTTCTTCTTGTCCTACAACTCATTACTTGGGAGAAGAGACTGACCCTCACCTTGCTACAACCTCGCTTCAGGCTGTTGTAGAGAGCAGCGAGGTCTCCCCTGAGCCTCCTCTCCTTCAGGCTAAACAACCCCAGCTCTCTCAGCCACTCTTCACACTTTTACCCCAGATCCTTTACCAGACTCATTCCTACCCTTTGGACACCTCTACCATGTATACATAAATATGTAAATATATAAAAAACACATACAGAGAGAAATAAAATCTAAACAGTTCAAAACAGGAAAAAGCAATCTGCAACTAAGCAGTGCCATCTGAACAGTTCTGATGAGATTCAGTGACCCTCGCTGCAGAGGGTAGGCTGGATATTTGAATCGGAATGAGTCACTGTCCCATTTGCAATCACCACAGCAATTTATCTTTCTTATCTTGGACACCTAGCTAAGAAAGAGATGAATGGCCTTCTGGAGGTAATTATTTCTGTAAATTTAATGGAGATATAAGAGTAACCAGCTCGACACAAGCATCTAAATTTTAGGCAATTAAATTTGGACAGAGAATTAAACTTGTGTCTACTGTTGGACCATAACTCTAAGACTACACATTCCTGACAACAGGCATCAAGACAAGAGCACAAGAGCTACATTTTGAAATGCACAGGCTAATATTTACCTACTGTTTGAATGCAACTGCAAGAAGAGCTTTCAGTGTTGTCAGAAAAGATAAAGCTTCTGCAAAACAGGCAGAATCATAATTTAGGGAAAACAAAATTCTGTCCTTATAAACAGCAATTAAAAATACATATGAACACATTCAAACTCTTAGAATCCTAAGAAATCCCCTTGTTTCCCGAATGTCAAAGAAAAAGTCCTTCTTAGGATGAACTAAACTTGTGCTTCCTCCTCTTTCCTCTAATAGGAAGACAGAAACAGCTACTACAGTCAGTCTTGTAGAGAACTTGCCCAAGAAGTTATCCCAATATTTTACCAACCTTCACCAATGTCTCAACTTCTTGACTCAGGAATATGACACAAATTGATCTGGATGATTTCAGGGAAATGGATACTTCTCACACTGAATTACTTTTATACCTAGAGCACTAGTGGCTGCCATAGACTCCAGAAACATGCACAAGGGAGAAAGTATATGTTGGGATGATTGAATGATGCCCTTCTGGCAGTCACCACACTCCAGCATGTGCAGCACCACAAAAGCCAACAGCACAGCTATAGCCATTAACTGCTTGCACAGTCCGGTGTAGAATATTTTTACACCAAAAAGTAAATGACTGCCCCAAAATTAAAGAAAGAACAAGCAAATAATGTACATAACTGTAAAATTCTGAAAGCCTGCAAATTCAGGTGTCTGCTTAAAAAAAAAAAAAAAATTTCTTCATTGAACAGACACTCCAATAAACTTGTATTTTGTGTGATTGAAACTTGCAACAAATTATATGCAGACAGGCCACAGTAGCAGTAATGCAAAATCTCACTATTTCTACTCCGTTTCATCCTATGTGCACCACAGAAATTCTTCTATCTTGCATTGCCTCTAGCAGTTTCTGAAGTTGATTTTAAAACTATAGTTTCACATGTAGATAGAAAATTCAGGAATAGGAAAATAAAGCTCTCATTTAGCTAATTTATCTAAATTTATCTAATAAGTTAGACTGAAAAACTACATCTTTCAAAACCTATGTATTACTACACAAAAATTACATTAAAGACACAGACAATACCAGAAAGGAAAGAAAATACAAACATTAAATGTCAGACAGGTTTCATAAACAGTATTTTTATGTGTATTTACTCACACCACTTCAGGCATGGGCAACACTATAACATGCTGTAACTCTTATCTTCAATAGCTACTACTTGTAGTCCACACAAAATATATTATGCCACCCTTAAGACTTTTTTTCTTTTGCTCTTTTTTTGCTACCTTTTTTTGTAAGGATATTGTGATCACAGGATCCAAGTGAACAATATGAAATAATTAAACATGCCTTCAAGGCTCTCCATAAAGTGAGATGACACTACCTTTCCAAAGTGGAATTAAGCACATTTAGATTTTTGTTAAAATTATCAACAAAGACAAGCTTTAACTTTGAATGCCCTGCTTGAAACACCAACAGGTTTTTTTGGCCTAAGTAGGTATCATTCTGATATGAATTTAGAGATGTGCACTGAATGTGCAACCCACATTTCTGAAAATCCTGACTCCAGCTTTCTCCATTGCTCTGCTTTAATTCCTAGTCAGAATTCCCACCCTTTCACTCCTTAACCTTCCCTATCTGATGGAAAACAGTCTTTTCTCAGACACTGTCCAAAAATGAGGAGAGTGTCAGTGAACTGTTACAGAGATACTCAGTAACACGCACAGGGAGGCAGACAAAGAGCCCTTCACTGAGTGTGGCAGGCAAAGCACTTTGGCATCTGCTTTACCATTTTTCCCTTCTGGCAAAACCAAACTGAGCCGTGCAGTCCACACACCTGAGGGACAGGATGCCACCCAGAGGGACAAGCTCAAGAAATGAGCCTGTGGGAACCTCATGCGGTTCAACAAAGCCTAGTGCATGGTCCTGCACCTGGGTTGGAGAAACCCCCAGTATCAATACAGGCTGGGGGATGAAGGGATTGAGAGCAGCCATGCTGAGAAGGACTGGGGGGTGCTGCTGGATGGAAAGCTGGATGTGAGTTGGCAACATGCGTTCAGAGCCCAGAAAGCAAATGGCATCCCAGGCTGCATCAAATGAAGCAGGACCAGCAGGCTGAAGGAGGTGATTGTGTCCCTCTGCACTGTTGAAACCCCACCTGGAGTGCTGCCTCCAGCTATGGGGTCCCAAGCACTGGAAGGATGTGGACCTGCTGGAGCAATTCCAGATGAGGGACACAAAAATGATCAGAGGGATGGAACCTCTTCTGTGAGGAAAGGCTGAGAGAGATGGGGTTGTTCAGAGAAGGAGAAGAAGAAGGCTCCAGGGTGATCTTATTGCAGCCTTTCAGTATATGAAAGGGCTTATAAAAAGGAAGGGGACAAGCTTTTAAGCAGGCCCTACTGTGATAGGACAAAGTGGAATGGTTTTAAACTGCAGGAGGGTGGGATTACAAGCAGATACAAGGAAGCAATTTTTTTTCCAGTGAGGGAAACACTGGAACAGGTTGCTTAGAGAGATTGGTATATGCCCAATCCCTGGAAACTTTCGGGGTCATGAATAAGGCTTGGAACATCCTGATCTAGTTGAAGATGTCCCTGCCCATGGCAGAGGGGCTGGACTAGATGTCCTTTAAATGTCCCTTCTGACCCAAACTATTCAATTATTTTATTTATGGCATGAAGTGTTGGAGTCCAGCATATCCCTCTGGCCGCCCTGGAGGGTTTGGAGACTGTACAGGGGGGGTCTGGGATTTGTACAGGGGGGTCAGCCAGCCTCACACAGAGCCCAGAAGGACACTGACTCTGACTCCTGCCCATGGGAGTGAATACTCACATGCAGGAAGAATCACAAACTCTAAGAATTTAAAATAAGTAGTTGCTGGTTTATTATAGAATATAAATATAGAAATTAGGATTCTTAGTGTATGGGGCTGAAGAGACAAGATGGAGGAATTGGGGAGTGGCCCCTGTGCTCCTTGTTCTTGCTCTCGTCCCCCATCTTTTGCTGAGTTGGATTTTAGAGATTGGTTTAGAGTAGAATTGACATGTTAGCATGGGTAGTAGGCATTGGTAAGATTTTGTAAATAAAAAGTACGTTTTGGACGGTGGTTGGGTCAAGGGTACCGTACATAAGGTGCGGGGCTCTCTGATCCGCCCAGTCCGCCGCGTGTCCTGCTCTGCTGGGGATGCCTTGCAAAGCTGGGAAAGAACTGAGAGATAATTAAGAATAAACAGCCTTGATAACACGGACTGCTGGACTCAGCTTGGCGTCTCTGGCTCCAGTGTGAAACACCTAGGGCGAAGAGAAGACAGAAAACCTTATTACCCCGGGGAACAGCAACCCCGAGGAGAATCTCAGGGAATACCAACCCCAAGAATGAAGTTCGATATGCATGCTACAAAATTTGTCCCTGACTTTAAAGTTTCAGAAATACTTTTCATACACTAGAGCTCTTTAATTCACAGTAAACACAGGAAAATACTTCTAATATAATTCACAAAGAGATTCAACAGAAGGCACCCCACTCCCTTCTCTACATATTCCACTGACAAACTGTGAATGCCTAACTAAACAACTCAGTAAGGGCTTCTGTCTTGCTGTACACTCAGGCTATGCTTATCCTTTATGGCCAACTATTTATTTTGTCTTTACTGGTTAAAGGATCTAGACACTGACTGCTCAAAAGTAAAATTTTAAAAAATGCTTCTCATGACACCATTTTCACATCCCTCTCCACAAACATGATTTGCTCCCTTTTCTTTGATATTACTCATAACTTTTTGAAAGATCAAGTCACTGCCTACACTTTGGCAAGACTATTACTCTGTTTACTAGTGAGAATTTAAGAGAAGTTGATGGTTTGACAACAGAAAATTTGGCTTTCACACAGACTGGTCAAATAACCATGAGTCACAGTGCTGATCTCAAAGTTGCTTTGCCCATACAAATTTGATCAGAAAACTCCCTCTTGACTCACAGACTTCTCCCTCAACAAGGCACCACCTGGTTCTTCACCAGCCTTTGCTAAGCATTTTCCCTATCTGCACATACACCTGTATCTCCTCTGAAGTTTGGTTAAAGGATAGATGTAATTCCTGATATCTGGGCTAACAACTGCAATCACAATTTACTGTGAAGTGTCCCACCTCACGAAACTGTACAATAGCACACATCCAAGTATTCTTGACATGAATTAATTTCATATATTCTGCTCCTAATTCTGAAATTTTTAATGGATCTGAATTAACTCAAGTCCAGCTCCATCTGCTATAGGCAAATAACAATATATCATCAAAACTTATATAACTAACTACCAGTGTATTCGTAGCTCCACCTAATGTATCAGTGAGGTGAAATGGGGTAATTTGTGAGCAAGCCTTGGGATATAGAGTGGTGTTCTACAGGCACTAAGGCTTGAGATGCTCATCTCCAGCCATGAACAGCATTTACACACTCCAACTTTCCCTTGACCAAAAGCATCTCTTTAAACTCCTCATACAACTGAAAATTGCAAGCTTTCATACACAGAAATGCAAAGGACACTGATAAAAATAGTGACAGAGGAGACATAAGGGTGAAGAACAAAGGCAGAAGAAAATGACAAAATAAGTAACCTTGTCTCTGCCTTTTTTTAACATTACTTCAACTAAGACCATTCATTTTTCTGCACTCTGATGTTCTTTCAGGAGAGTTCAGAAAGGATATGCAGAAAAAATAGAGCAACATGAGGCATGTCTTTATTGTCATGAGCAGGTAACTAGTATGACAGACATTTTGTCAGATAACTAGCTGCTTTTTCAAAGTGCTTTTCCTTTTCCTCTTTTTGCTTTAGGGTTATGTGACTGGATCTAATATGTGAGCACATGTGAAAGCATTATAAGAGGAGACTCATGTTCATGTTGTCTGTTCAGTGTACTGCTGATTAACTGAAAGTCCTAATTACCAGCAATTCTGACACCGTTCATTAATACACACCCACCCTTGCTCAATTACTTCAGGTTCCATTTTCCTTACAAGTCTTACAGATAGCTAAATTCCGGTCTACTTCCATCTGTAGCATTAAGAGCCAAACAGACCTTAGTACACACCTGCTCTTGATCTCTGACAGCTGAGGGAGGTGTTAGAGAGCAAAAGTAATGCATCAGAATAAATAGAGAAGTTCAATTCACAACTGCTGCATGCTGATTTCTACAGAGAATAGAATACAACGAACTTGGAGTTAGGACAAGTTATGGTGTCTCATCATTCAAGTTAGGAAGAAGTAAAATTTTAAAAATAATGTTGAGGACCATCATCTTCCTTATTTTGAAGAAATCAAGATGAATTCAGCTGAATGTATGAAGACAGTCCCCTTCAAAAATTATTCTCTCCTGTTCGGCAGGACAATTATCTGCCAATAACCATATATGTTCTATAAAATAAATCGTAAGAGAAGATCATCCCTCTCAGCCATTTTCATTTTGGACAAATTCTGATAAAATCTTTCCTGCACCAGCTGAAATTTTATCTATCACAATATTTCAAGAAATGGTCACTTTCTATCTGTCTTGAATGAAGAGCTTAGCTTCTGCTTCTGAAAGCATGAAGGGATTAAAAAACATTTTACCACAGCTGCATGTTGTCCTAGCAAAGAATAACTGCAGTGGATAATTGTAACACCAAATAACACATTGTAACACCAAGTAACATCGTGCACAAAAATTAGAATTCATCTTAGAGCACTGCATAAACGTAGCATCTCCCTATAATTGCAGGGCTAGGTAACTTACCCTTCGTCACTTCCCTTTGTTGAACTTGCTCTAAATGCTAAAATACATACAAAGAGAAAAAAAAAAACCCCAATCAATCAAACCCACAGACTGATTCACTAAGCCTGAGGGCTAATTTGCCTGAGATCCTGAGGCAATTCAGAAGAAAGTTTGATTATATATAAATTGGGGAATGGCATCAAAGAAGAATGACTATTCACAACAGTGTGTATTACAGATTCACAAAGCACAGGAGGCAGAATACGCTTCTCCAATCCCCATGCCTGAGCTGGTATCCATTTTACCTAGACTGAAACACTCCAGCTGCCAAACTAAGGACCATAAGGCAGAGACAGGCACTTTTGCCAAATTTCTCTGCCCTCCTTTTGTATTCAATATTTGGAAAAAACAAACACTTCATAGATTAAATTGATAAACCATTTCACACAAAGTCCAGCTTACTAATTTTTGTTTTAGTGACCAAATTCAAAAGTTTTTAAAATGCAGTTCAACTAGTCTTAGAAAAACAATGATTATATATTATGCAGTTTGTCCAGCAGCCACGTCACACAGATGAATTCTAATCAAGCAAGCCACTTTTAGCCAAATTTGACAAAGAAACAGAGGTCTCAAAGACACCTAAGTTTCCTCTAAGTTTCCCAGAAATCAGCTGCCTGGTAGGAGCCAGACATACAAATTAGCAGTTGCATTGTGGAAAAAGGAAACAGAACTTGGCTGTCATCCATCTCCAGCAGGAGCAATCAACTGGTCAATTGAAGCACTCCCCTAGTTCCAAACCAGCCATAACACAGGCTGGTGCTTGCCAAATACAGAGGGACGTGAGAGGAAGCCAAATGTGTGCTGGGGCAGGACAGGCCACCAGAAGGAAATGAAGGCTTGATAGTACACAGGGGCTGGGGAGTACCAAGGGCAGTGCAGCAGCCCCACCATGGCAGTCAAAGGGGAAAGTTTGCAATAATTGGTTTAGTATTAGGAGCTCAAAGACAAACACACTTTCAGATCTCCACAGCTCTGAAAAGCTTATTTTCAACTTGTTTTTCATTTTGTCAATGGAGCCAAGCAACCATATGATGCTATGACTCAAAACTGGACTATTTACTTTCTTAAATACAAGAGTTTTAAAGTTTATGCTCTGCTATTCTGATTAAGAAATAATGAAATCAAGTCTGTGCCAAAACATTTAGGAAGCAATATTAAGCTAAAAAGTACATAGTGAAATATACATCTGCATCCTATAGAAAAATAAATTCCCAGTATATGATGAGAGCAGGCAGGCAAGCAAGAACCAGCAGAGATAAGACATCTCAAGCAATAACCACCTCAACTGAGAAACAGGAACTGGTGATACCCTCCATTTGTCAAATAGTAAAACAGGTACATCATCTTCTCAGAGAAATGGCATGGTAACATTAAACCTTTTCATTCTGCATAGGCACATACCCACATGCAGTCACCAATTCTCACAGAACTGTGCAAGCCAAGTCCTACCCCTTGTAACTGCAAATGACTGTCACTTGTCACTCTTACACTCAACTCTTCTATCCAAAATAACAAGTACGACAGGCTAAAAGGAGCCATGCAAAGGCCACATACTTGCAATTTTGAAACTTTCATGTAACTTATCATGCACTATATTTAGCTTAATAAACTGGTAATTAACATTTTTTGAGGAGTAGGAGGTTGAATAATACCATAACTGCATCACATCACATTTTCTCAGTCATGTGGTACTGTTCTCTATAATGACAGATCAAATATATATCTCCCTTCATCTTTTTCTTTCTCCTTTTCTTCATCTGCTTTTTCTAAACTCTCCCTCCTGTCTGCCCTTCTCTACTTGACAGTAAGAAAGCAGATCAAAAATACGGAACACCTTTCTTTTGAACACTAACTAAGAAGATCGGGTTTCTCCACCATGAAAAAGACCAAAGAGGGTATTTAACATATTCATATGGTTGCAAGTGATATTTAGGAGATAAAAAGGGATTGGATACTCACCATCCCTAAGCTAGCAGGTAGGAAATTGAGCAAACTTAGGAAAAAGGTGCTTCATACAGCATATGAAGGTGTTATTCACTATTCTGTGTCTGCTAAAATTTAACATAGGTTCAGGAAAGGACTGCTCAGATCTGTGCAAAAGAAGTTCATCAAAGAAAGAAAGAAAACATCCAGCTGAGGAAATTGCTGGAAAAAACTCAATAGTCAAAAACCGGGGAAACTGTTTGAGACATGATCTCTGCATATTTGCCTCACTCTCAGGCTTCTCTACAAACATAAGTTATGGCACTTGATTAGAGACAGTTCTGGGACAGAAACTTTGATCGACACAGTAAAGGACAGCTGAAAATCATCCCCTGTAGAGACTAAACAAGGAAAGATGTGCATGAACAGAATGATTTAAGCCTCTTGGACCTGTAGCAAAGCCTACTCAAAATACTACTTCTACTTAAAATGAAGATATCTTTTGTGTTGCTCTCCACACACTCCAGTTCAGAAATTAGAGGAATCAGAAGTTAAGGTAGCAGCTAGATCAAAAAAAGTCATTCTAGTAATGGTTATTATAAAGTACTTACTTCCCATGTAATACATATTCTGTAATGAAGAAGTACATTACATTTTTTTTCCTACACATCAGCATAGCTTGCTGGCATAAGCGTGTCAAAATTCTTTTATTGTGACCACATTAAACTTTAAAATAGATGCACAACTTTTCATTAAAAAACCAAAACAAAACAGAAATAATAGTGTGGAGGGGTTTTGTTTGTTTTGTTTATTTTGTGTGGTGGAGAGTGTGGAGGATAACATGCTAGTAAAAACTGAACAATGCAAGATGTACCACCATAGCAATTCCTTGGCCAAAAGGAATATCACAGAGCTCAACAATAAGAGCCAAGCCATACTCTTCCTTCCAGCCACTCAGACTAGGAAGTAGCTGAACAGAAAGCAGCTCTGTGGGTTCATGGTGTAGAACCATTTGAACACAAACCAGTGTCCCCATACACTGGTAAAGCCTAAGGACATGCTGGGGTGCAACAGCAAGGCTCTAGTTAGCAAATCAAAAAATGTCATTATTTCTCTCCCTATAGCACAAAGCCATGTCTATTCTGTCCAGTTTCAGGGCTCCCCATTATGAGAGAACACCCCCCAACTGAAGACAGGGCACTGAGGTGTTTCAGGGGCTGCAGGCCATGTTCATAGGAGGAGACACTGAGAGCACCATTGTTCATCCCAAAGAAGAGCAAACAAGGAAGTTGTTGCCCTGCCTACCATCTGAACATGGCTTAAGGAGACAAAGCCAATTCTGAGTGCTGTGAAGTGAAATGAGAAAGTGCAAGAAACACAGGTTGAAACATGGGTAATCTCAAATGGACATAGAGAGAAAAACTTTCCAGAGTGGCTAAGCACTAGAGCAGGCCACCTTGGAGATATTCAAAGCTCAACTAGACAAGACCTTGAGCAAGGTGACCTAGCTTGAGTTAGCCCTGCTCTGAGCAAGGGTTGGGACTAGGATGGCCTCTTCAGAATCTGACCAAGTAAACATTTTTTTTAATTATATATTGAGCAAAAAATATATACCAAAACGTGGCATCTTTATAAGAATTAATTACCAAAAATACTTTCTGTGGAACCTTTTCTACATTTTTCCCCAGCAAGGATACTTAAAAGCTGGCTTATTGAGACTGGAATATATAACATAATATTGTTACATATAAATAACAAAAGGCTCAATCTTTAGTAGACCATGTATAAATGTGATCATTTTTAATCACCTTATTTAGCTTATCAACTGTACTTATGAAGGAGGCTATTAATATTTCTCAATTCAAGCTGTAAAATCTTACTTTATTACCACACAAAAGCAGCACTGAACCATGAAACTACAAAATGAAACTTGGAAACATTATTAATTGCTATTTTGTTATTAAAGCATGTCTTCCATACAAGTGTCAAAGACCTGGACTACTTCTGCTTCAAGACTTCATATTAATTTCAGAAATAATAAAAGCTTAACATGCCCAGTGTTTGCTGACTCAAAAAGCAAGATGCTGAGAAAATACCTTCAGTTTTATTTGAAACATTTAAAGCAGAATTTTATGACCAACACAAAGACACCAAGAATAGCTGCTATAGTGGGTACGGCTCTTAGAGAATCGATTCAAGTGCTCTAATGAAAAAAAAAAATAGCTTTTCAAGGCACATCCCGCCCTCCTACATATCAAAACTGGCACAAACAAGAAAAGAAGTTACAATTTGCTCAGAACACAAGGATGAACGATGAGGACCACTACTGAAACAATGAAGTACATCAAAACTGAGACGCCAGGCAGAAAGTAATTTCTTTTACAGCTGTGGTCATCAATGCTTAAAACAAATACTATTACTATTACTGCATATTTTTAGCTCAGGACAGAATTTTTTTCTGGATACAGAGTTACTTTCAACCCTATAAAGGTGTCCTGTTTACTTAGACCTTTAAAACTAGATTTATACCATATTTACAAAATTGACTCAAAAGTAAGTAGCATGAAGGTATGCACTCTTGCAATGTAAAAGAACATACATGAAGACTTGTTCACAATTAATTTGAAAAGCTCTACAGCAACAGAGATTCATATATTCCTAAAACTAAAAAAAAAATATGAGGCATTCCAAAGGGCTTCCAGTGATTATATCCAAGTTGCTGCTCAGCAGTGTTGTGGTTTAATCCAGCAGGTAGATAAACACCACACTCACCAAAAAAACAAACACTAACTCCCTGCCCTTGTTTGGGGTGAAACTGCAAAATTTACAGGTGACCACGGTACCAGGCACTTGGCTGTACCATCCCACACACCCTGCTACCTCTCATAGCTACCCAGACCTGGGGGCAAATTAGTGTCTGTGTCGTATCCTTAAATAGTTGTTTCACCCTGAACAAGACCTGAAACACATTCAGGAGACATAGCAATAAGAACATGCTGGTTTGAACATGCCACGGATACTAGAAGTTCTTCCAGAGCTACTGCAATCAGCCTGGAGAAGAGGGGGAAGGTGGAGAAGTGTCTCCCCTGCAGCCAAGACTGTCTGAGGAGGAAAGGTGCACAGTGCAATTATTGCCGATTCCTGTAGATGGCTCCCGAAGCTCGGAGATGGCAGCGGTGCGAGCACAAACACCACAGCAGTCTCCCAAACACAATGTGACCGGGAGCCGGCGCTACAAAATTCAGTACAATGAAAACCCCGACCCGGCCGCCAGAGGTGATGAACAGCACAACGTGGAACATATACAGCAAGTATTGTTACTCATACAACATATATACACTTATACATATACACACTTAGACACTTAAAGCAGGCCTTGTCGATATACAACACAGCTCTGCACACACAAATCAATGCTGCAAACTAAAAGAGGGCAGATGAAGATGAAACATTAGAAATAATATTTTACTGTGGTGAGGCACTGGAAGAGATTGCACAGAGAAGCTGTGGATGCTTCATCCTTGGAAGTGTTCAAGGCCAGGCTGGATGTGGTTTTGAGCAATCCAGTGTAGTGGAATGTGTCCCTGCCCATAGTAAGGGGGTTGGATGTAACTAGGTAATCATTAAGGTCCCTTTCAACCCAAGCTAGTCTATAACTCTACAATTACAACAGATTTGTTTCAACGTGCTCCAGTCAGATCTTCCACTATTTCAAACATTTATGTCCCATACTGGGTGCCAAAAAAGGACTGTTGTGATTTAACCAGCAGGTAGCTAAACACCACACAGCCACTAGCTCATTCCTTCATCCACAGTGGAATGCGGAAAAGAGCTGGAGGAAAAAAAGTAAAATTTGTGGGTTGAAATAAAAATAATTAATAGGACACAAAAGGAAGAGAAAATAATAAAAATTATAATCATAATGAATTAATATATATATAAATTATACACAATGCAGTTGCTCACCTCTTACAGGCCAAGGCCCAGCCAGTTCCCAAGCAGCAGACTCTGATCAGCTTTCCCCCTAATATATACATTGACCATCATGCCCTGTAGTATGGAATATCCCTTGGGACAACTGGGGTCAGCTTTCCCAGCTGTGTCCCATCCCAATTCCTTGTGATCACCAGCCTCCTTCCAGGTAGGGTGGAGTGAGAAGCTGAAAAGTCCTTGATAATATAAACAGTGCTTGGCAACAACTAAAACATCAGGGTGTTTTCAACCTCATCCTAAATCCAAGTACAGGCCTATAAAAATGTGAAGGTGATCATCCAAACTACTGCAAAATCAACTTAAGCATCCATAAGTGCAGTTTAAACGTGCTATCAGGAGCATACTTTTCCTAACTGGTAGTATTCTTTCATTAAAATGTTTATAGTTATACCCACAGAGTTGTATTAGAAAAAACATTTGTTCAAAGTGAGTAAAAATTTAAAGAGCACTTTGCACAAGAGAAAATATGCATTGCCCTTCACTACTCCTGCTATAAATAAAGTGTAAAAGAATCTGCCATGGTAAGACATCAAATGATGTTCCTTTTCATACTGCTTACCTACATTTTCTTTGAAGTAACAGGTAAAAATCAGGTGCTGAAGCAGCTCACTAATAAAATTTATTTTCATAGTCTTTGGTTTAATTATTACTTTCAATTTAGTATTTTTGCATTGCGGACTCAAGAGGAGAAAGGATTTAAATTAAAGGCTCTAACACACTCGAGATTCATCTAACCTCCCAGCCAGATGATGTGTAACCAGAGAACAACATATGTCCTTTATTCTCCTGCTTTTTTTTTGAATGATCCTCTAATCCAAGCTTTCACTTCCTTTCCTTTTTAAGTCAGTCACACAAATGCTTCATCTGACAGAAAACTACTTTCTGTTCTGTCAGCAAGTTGGGGGAGGAAAGGGAAGGGACAGTCAGTTATTAAAAGATAAAAATTATGTTATTATTTTAAGAATCAAACAACATAGACACGCAGTAATTATTCTGAACAGAGAAAAAACACTGGATGACATTTAAGAGTAGAATTACGCAGTTACAAAGCACTAAGTTCATCTCTAGTGCAACAGCATGAGAAAAATATGACCACAGCTAAAGCACAACAGCAATTAGTCTTCTAGACTAAATTAAGCTTTTTCCGTTTCATCGTGTTATTATGATATGGTGGCATGGTTTAGTTAGGAACTAAAACATAAATTAAGAAAACAGAACAGAGACTACTGTAGTGTTCAAAAAGACATTCTCTTTTCCTTCTCTTCCCCATTCTCAAACCTAGAGAAAATTACTCACTGGTAAACCTTCAGCAGCATTCTCCAAGGAAATCTTTTCCATCTCAAAACCACAAATAGAGAATCTCTTTGCCTAAGCATCCAAAATCATAAATGAGCATCGCATTGAGCATTGCAAATTTCTGCAATAGTTATTTGACCAAGGCTGAAAACTCAGTGGATTTACAAAATGTAATACCTCAAGCATAAAAACACCCTCAAGTTCTTGTTTCCTCATTTGCTTATTCCACAGCAATTCTCTCTATTTTAGACAATTCTTCAAAATGAATTTCTGAAACATATGCCAGAAATTTTTCAGAACAAACTCAGAGTGAGAGATTTCTTTGGACATTAAGAAAAAGATTACTGTTACCTACTATTTAATGACCAAAAAAATTTGATTGAAATAATTTTACTCTATATATTTGAAAATGATTTAACTATTAAACAAATCCAAAGAGGTTTATCTTAAAATATTAAGTATAGGTAATGGTACATCCACTTCAATCATTTTCTCTGATTTTCATAGTTACAAACACATCTATTGTTATTTTGTATCGAAGAGTGTAGGTAGCACTCAAGTGAAAAGTTGCAGAGGTATTTGGCAAGTATTTGCCGAAAGGGAGAATTCCAGGCTGTTCCTTACACCAGCTGAAGTGTAATTCTCTAATCTATCAAAACCTACCTGTGTACTACACACGACTGTGTATCATACCTTACATCTGAATTTAAAGGCACAATTTTAAATAATAAGTTTTTAAAACCAAGAACCATGACTGTGCTCATTATACATTCTGTTTTCAATGAAAAGCAGCTTGATGGATCATATTTTTACATAAGGATCCTTTCAGCATTCCTTAGCAGCTCATTACTTCAACAGAAAGTGTGCCTCATTCAGAAATCACTACTCTGCACAGTCAGAACCAGACCCTTGAAAATCACCCACCTTCTCTTCAGCTCCTTCACTAATGTTTTCTCCCCTCGTGCCCTTCTCCAAATAACAGTTTAATGGAAAACGTCACACTTTCTAGTACTTTCAACTGTATAACAGAAAGTGTGCTAAGATTGAAAATGTAATGTTCATTAGCATTACAATTCTAAAAAGTAGTTTAACATTCATCTCTGCTTTGTATTGTCTTGGACACAGTACCACAGTTACAAAAGTAAAAGAAAAATAAAAATGTACTTGGAAACTGAGTAAACTTAACTGCCCTGATGCCTTTTAAAGTCTCCTGCACTCCCACTGTACAATGAACCTATCAGAAATTATGGCAACATCAACCAAAAGAAGTGGAAATGTGCTTCCATAATAAATGCTAATTTCCATTTCTATCACTCTAACAAGCAATACCACAAAGCAAGATGATCCAGCTGTTGAAAGATGAATTTTAGCTATTCAGTACACTGCCATCAATATCAGAGCTAAGTGATTTCATATCCTCATTAAATAGGAGAATAATATTATTAATGCCTTTCTTAAGGGTACTGGATAATGCACACGTCTAGCCTGTGACTTAATGCTGTATCCCAATTTACATCTGTAAGTATTTAAAGACTGAGATCACACATACTGTATTTTACAACAGTAGAAGAATGTAACACAGTGAAACTTCAGCAGACTGAAAAAAAAACAAGTGAACTTGAGTCTCTAACAACTACTTAATAGAAGAGATTTAGTGATAACACAGGCACACTGTTATCTAACAGTAATGTCTGCGATGCAAAAATGTCAAACTTTTCCAGGTAACACACAGAGATGTGCCCAAGATAACCTCACTAACTCTAAACTTTGATAAGATAAGCTTCCAGCAAGTAGCACTGCTGTAAAACAGCAGATGCTAGAAACAGCCCCTGCAGTCAGAAACTGCTGGACAAGAGCTCTTGCAAGCTCTCTACTCCTTGAGAAGATTTGCTACTCCATGATTCATAACAGGCCAACAGGCCACTGCAACTTGACATACAAAAGTCACAACACTGTGGAGGGATTACTTTGTTCATGTAACAAAATTCTTAAAATTCCTTTTTTTTCTTTTTCTTCTCAGATACAAGCTGTGAACACTCTTTCTCACTCACATTTTCCCAAGAAAATGCTGGCAGCCACCCTAAAGCATTAAACTGAACACAAATATACTAAGGCTGGGGCCGTGCCAAAGACACAGCTGCCATGCCACTGAGAATATCTTGAAGCTGTCTTAACACACATGGCTTTTTCTCCTCTGGCTTTCTTCAACAGCTTTTTTCGGATATGACACAGCACTAGAAGCTCGAGCTGTTCCTGGAGCACTAGGAGACAAACAACAAGAAAGAAAAAGCCAGTCTTGACCGCTGCCCCCAGACCACACTCCCTCACAAAGAGGTGAGTTCAGCAGTTCTCCAGTAATCTTCACTTGCTGTCAGGTAATGCCATCACTCCCATTTCCAAACCTAGGCTACATTTCCCAAAGTGAAGGGTTCAAAATGATGCCAATACAAGAATGCCCACATGCCTCAATTACTTACCAGTGGTACAAAGATTATTTAACCCACTTTCTTTTTCCTTAAATGTGCAAAGAAGCTCAAAGGTTGTACATCAGTTCTAAAGCTGTCCAGTCCTCCTAAAATCTTACACCTCATGACTATGCATTATGTTAAGTACAGAAAAAGTGATTAGAAACATACATATACTATTCATCCCCTAGAGAGCCTTTCCTTCTTCCTGTCAGGTCTATTAGAATTACTCTTACTGGAATTAAATATGCTCCTTTTGCTCTAAAGAAGTAGAAAATGTACTGTTCCTGAAAGTATGAACAATATGCATAGCTTGGAGAATCAGTATTAAATTTATTTTAATTTTATTGCTATGAAAATCACAGAAAAAAAAAGTAACTGATGTATAGGATATTTAATATCCAATTTTTCCAAGTGTAATTTTCTCTAACTAAAACTTCAGGACAGCTTTTTACTCCTATGTACTCCTACATGTATTATTTACATAAAGCTGTATTTTAACCAGTAATAACACTCAAAATACACACACTGAAAATCCTATTGAATATCACTCTGTTATCAGAATGAATGATAACAGTACCTTACTCCAAAATCACCAGCTATGCTCACACCAGCTTGCTGCTCAAGTCACTGTCTGGGGAGTGTGAGCACACAAATTTAAGAGAGGAAAAAATCTGTCTCAAGAGTCTTATAACATGATTTCAGAATGCAAAGTCTTTGCAAAGGTCTTTCTCCTGAGACCCGGTTCATCTATATGCAACATCTACTCCAAATGCCTCAAATTTCCACATTCTAGATGACACAGGCTTTCCGACTAATAACTTAAATTACCAGGAACATGTAACTTTAGGAGAACCTACTTTTGCTCAAATGGTAAGATACTGACCTTCAGAAAACTTTATACTTCTTAAAAACACTGCTGCTTTTATTAATTCACCCTTCCATTGGGAAGTTCATTTAGACTTGCTGGAAAAGGCAGATAATAATCAAGCATGCTGCTATTCTATCCTTCCCTCAAATCCCTACCAAAATCCCATTTACAATACACTGAAAAACAAAATTTCTCTGAGGGAAGGGGTAAATCAAGCCAGAATAGTAAATCCCAATTATGTAACAAGCTCCACCTCATCACCTTGCTGATGTGATGACAAACTAGTTTAACAACAGAAAAATTGATAGAAAGTCTTATGAAACTCAGTGGACAGGAGATAATGTGCAGTGTTTAATATGAGTTTTTGAAGAGCACCAGCACAGAAAGAAGTAGAAAGAAGGGAACCAGTATGTCACTGACTCAAACCCATTAAGGAGCGCTTGTCCTAATGAAGTATTTGCATCCTATAAAAAAGGCTAAACCTAAGAATTACAACACTAAGTAAATAACTTATGAAACAAGACTCAATATATTCAAAATTCCAAGGACTTCGAAAAGGATACTAGCTATGGGAAACTTACACATTTCCTGGGAAATCATTGATTGGAAAGAATCAATGAGAGACACACTATACCAAGAAAAGTCAGGACACTGAAAAGGTGGGTGTTAAAGAGATCTGCAGCAATTTAAAGGTCTTTAACTTTAGATGTGTTGCAAGTAGAGTAAGTTTTTTTCTTTCCTTTTTTTTTTTTCACAATAGTAACAACTTCATTCTAAGTTACAACAATTCTATAAATCAAGGACATCTTATATTAGTGCTTTACCTTCCCAGCAGAGAAACCAGCAGGTAAAGTCTGTGTCCCCGAGGGCAGTGCATAAATCCATATGAGATCTCACATAAAAAGATGCAGGGACAGTCTCTCCCAGCAACTGACGAAAACCAGAAGGGTGAGCTGCAGCAAAGCAGTGGAAATAACAGCTGAGATAGAGTGCGTAGGGGACTGTCACACTTGCTTTGCCTTTTCTCCCTGTTTTCGGTTCATTTCTCCCCAAATCCTCACTCCCTCTTCCCTCATTACCAATCATGGGAAGAAAATCCTTTCTTCAGAATTATGGTGTGAGGACACTTACCTAACAATATAAAAAAAAGAACATAAATGGTGTTTTATCTTATGCAGTCTAGGGCTGTCTAACACAGTTCCATTTTTGTCAAGGGTGGCCAGAGGCAGATGATCCAGGTCAGGAATGCTAACCACAGCAAATATCCAGACATAAGTCTCCAGAGCAACTTCTGGCTATCAGCCAGAAGTTTTTAGAGCTGGTAGTCTAACTTGCCTGTAGAGTTCAGTATTCAGTGCAACTATCCCTACCTGGCTTTGCCTGATTACAATTTTAAGTCACTCACACTTTTTCTGCTCCACAATATCATGTGGCAAATAAGTTCCACAATTTAATTACACACTGCTCAACAAGCTACTTTAATTTTCATCAGGTAGCAAGTTTAATTCACCATGTGGCCTAATTCTTGTCCTAAGAAAAACAGCTACTCTTGCTATTTATAATTTCTTTATGATCTATGGATTTTATAAATCTCTATCATCTCTCCCCGTATTGTTCTGTTTTTCAGAGTAAAGAGCCTCATCTTCCCAGCACAGAGTATCTTCCACACCTCTCATCCACTTTTCCAGAGTCTATGAAACCCTTGTGTGCTGGCATGGTTACATTAACGCACACTTTTAATGATTTTGACACACCACTGATGAACATAATGACCTCACAATGACTTAATTGTTGTGAACAATTCCCAACAGCTGTCTGACCACTGCCCTTTACATGTATGCATGTATGTAACAGGAGCAAATTTAGAGCTCATCCCTGTGTAGATAGGTTTGTATTATTTTCCCCTGTATGAACATCAATTGACATTCACCAGAACTGAAGTAAACTTGCACGTGAAAGAACAGGATGACAGCTTTGGAAGAGTTTGCTGCAAGTACCCAATTAGTTCAGATTTTACCAGTCCCCAAAGATCAACAAACTGTTATGGTGCCACAGTACTGCCATTCCTCAAGAATATTTTTTAATACAATGACCCCCTTGATCCTAGCAGAAACCTACTGCTAACATTGTTCCAACATGAAACAATCATTTATCTGTCTAGTTTCTCATTTTTTACCCAACCATACCAACCACAGGATAACAATTTCTCTTTGGCAAATAAGGTTTGGTTGAGGTCCTTAGTCAAAAAAATTACCCACTTTTAAACCAATCTGCTACGGACTTCAGTAAGTGCTTTCCAATTCTAGAGTTGCAGCATTCAGTGAGCAATAACTGTGTAGGATTTGGTGAGTAAGAGATCTACTTTCATTTTATGTCCTGCCTGCAGATTATATAAACCTCACCAGCTTCACCTCCTTCAGTTTTCTCTTCTGCAAACTGATGTGTTCCAAACATGTTCGTCCCCTACCTCCTTCCATCTCCTTACTTTACCCATCCTTTTTTTCACCTTTTAATTATAGCTCTAAATTTGTTTCTTGTATCTGTAACAATTCCAACTAGTAACTTATTTTTCAAACACCTAGCATCTTCTTTAAAAAGAAAAAAAAAAAAAAAAGCATCTGAATTAGGTTTTGAGGTTGCTTTCCTTAATAGAATACAAAATGCTGGACCTTTTGCACTCCTCCAGAGTGAAAATGACATGAAGAATCCAAGTTATAACAACCTTGTGACGCAGCAGGAATGCAAATTGATCAGATTAGCCAGTAAGGGATACACCTGAACAAATAAAAAATGCAATGATGTGGCATTTTGTTTAGCACTGGCATTTTGAGATTTAATGGTACCAAGCAAACTTCACAAGTTTTTGCACATCACAAAAGAAGTCTCAAGAATCTCAAAACAGATGCATCTTTCCTGTGAAACACAAGATGTGTGTTATGCTTGTGTTTAAGGAAAATCTTGTCTCCTGCCCAAGCTTGCTCAATATGCAGGAATCAAATTCAGCTGTGATTTCCAAAAAAGCTTTATTGGAATAGCAAAAAAACATGAGGGAAAAACAGATAATCTTGCAGAATTCTGGAACTGGACTACTTTGCCAAATGCCTGCTGTGTTCTTAGAAAGTGGTGTTAGATTCATCCCTTTGAGAACTTCCCTGTGTTTCTAGGCATACACCTACTTTTGCTTTAGAGCTTGGATCATATCAGATTATGAGTCCTACAAGAGGACACGTGGTAACAAACCCATCTTAAACCCAGAGTTACCCAGTATGCAGCACATCACTTGCTGAAATATGAAAAACTCAGTTCAAAAGTTTGTTGTACATCAGCTCCATATTTTTCACTTACAAAGAATATACAACCACAATGACATTAATATAAAGGTTTTCTCAGGAACTGTTAAGCAGTACTCCTTTGTTTCCAAACAACTAGTACAATTCCATTTCCTCTTAATCTCTAGGAGTAACTTTTCATAATCATGACATTGTTTAGATAATCTACGAAGTACATTAATAATACAAGACTGTACTTTTTTCCACAGAGTGACTAATTTTTATGGCATCACACACTGCAATAAAAAAATCTGTCCTAGTTGACAAAGAACTCACAAGTATATTTAGCTGTACTAAAAAAAAATCTTTACTTATCCAGTTTGCACCTCTTGCTTTCCCACAGAGATCAATCACCAGACCCGAGATCAGTGAACCACACGCTAAACCTGCTGTAGGCCAGGGCATATCGTTCATTTATGACAATATGTTGGCATTTCTTTGTAAAAAATTCCCAAGTTCGGCAAAGACCTAGGAACACTGTAGAGGGTCTTGGCTTGTCATATTTTCTTATGAAATGACACATGGGAAATTTAAAACAACAAACAAACAAAACCATAAAACACACAACAAAAAATTCTGTTGCAAGCCAGTAAGAAGCACTTTGCAACTCATTGTTTACATAAGGGAATGTATTCCACAGTTCTTCTGGAAAACACTTCTCGTAATAAAACTGGATTCACTAATTCACGTTCCATTAAGGTCCACATTTTAACAAGAACACTGGAAAACAGGTTCTGAAGTTCATTGAGTAACTACATGTAACTATACACATTATGTATCAATGTAACTATAACAACACAAAAAGGTAATTCTGCCACTTGGCCTTGCTTCTCATGCTTGATAATTAAATAAAAAGTTAATACAGAGCTTCTGTTCCAAGACAGAATATCTTTTTCACAGACATGTAATACAAACACCTTATCTCTCTCCTAGCTGGAGCCAATATCTCATTCCAAGGAACAGTGTAGCGTGTAATGAAAAGAACAAGCACCAAAAAATGCAGGTTTTCAATGAGAGCTGCAGGGATCTGTCTTCAGAAAAACTACAATTCTGCACATAAACTACAGGGGCCTTTTACTCATTTTCATAAAACAACACCATCACCAAAAAAAAACCAAAACCAAAACCAAAAAACAAAACAAAACAAAAAAAACAAACAAAAAAACCCAAAAACAAAACACAAAAAAACCAAAAAAACCACCAAAAAAAAAAAAAAAACCACAAAAAACAAAAAACCCAAAAAAAACCAACCCCACCAAAAAAAAAAAAAAAAAAAAAAAAAAGAAGGCTCCCAGCTTTACCTACCACCGTTACATTTACTAGGTAGGGCTACTTTACCTTTCAGAAGCTGACAAAAATGTAATTGATATACTGAAGCCAAACATTACAAACTCTCAGACAATTTTATAACAGATTACTCTGACAATACCTCATTGGGGGAGAGGAATAAATATATAATTACTGTTCAGTATTAACTACCCTTTATTACTGTTTTGCTTGAAAAATAACTTTATTTTTAATTCAGAATAGTAAAAGGTAAACACTAGTTGCAGAAACTGACAAACAAGTCTCCCTTCACTCTTTCTTCTAACCTTCTAAGATTTAAGAAACTTACTGTAAAATCCAACCAGTACAGGCAGTATTTTACAAGCTAGCAAATTTTCAGCAAAGCAAGGACTTTTTTGGGGTTTTTTTGTTGGTTTTTTTTTTTTTTTACTTGATGTGCCATGCAGTGCTTCTGCAGTGGGAACAGATTTTAACATATAACCTCAGTTTTGGTTTTGAACTAGAAAACTTATCATTCTGACATCAGGTGACAGCAACAGTAACAACCAATTTGGTACAAAACATTATTTAATCACCAGTGTAGTCAGACACATAATACTACATTAAACACCACTGAACGCTCACTCACAGATGCACTAAATAAATCTAAGATCTAATAATATGAGAAAAATCATAAGTAAGAGCAAAGCAGAAGCACGGATGTTCAGGTTACTATTCTTTTTGAAAGTGCATGAACACAGCTAAGCAAGATTTCTAAATCATTATTTCTTTTCCCACTCCACCTCACATTCCTCAAAATATATATGTATTAATTCCTCCCTCTTTTATACTACCCTTCCCAATGCAACTAGGTCAAGGCATAATTCCAGTGGACCTGATAATCATCCCATTACTTGCCCGATCAACTTTCAGCCTCTGGCTCCCACCCTACAGGACTGCAAGAATACCAAGTGTTTACAGCCATTCAAGAGTCTGTGCCCCCAAGGAGGGCAGTAAACATTGCAGAGGGACAGGATGTTGCAGAGGGACAGATTGTTTCAGAAGCTCCTCATATTTATACTGCCAAAACCTGAAAGCCATTTACCAATGGCTCACATTCAGCTGAAAAGGCAGAAAAACAATTCAAGAGCTGAAAACTGTGAAAAATTTTTGAATAAGCAATAGAAAGCCAGAAAAGCAAACTAAGAGAGTAAAACTACTTTTATGGAAGATTTTTGCATTTGTGGAGAGGTCTAAGGAGCAAGTCTAAAGCCACAGTCCAAAATTCCCATTAAATAAGCTAATGTTATAAAAAGTAGCAGAAATATTTATGATTATTTCAATTCCGCAACAGGCAAGAACCACAGGGTTGTGCACTCTAGAACTACTAAGAACAGTATTTTTGGATCTTGCTACACTTATCCAAGAACACACCAAAGGACACCTAATTACTCTATTTGGTTACTATTACCACAAAGTAGCACTGCAAAAGTTGGCCCAACAAACACAGTATCACCGGGGGGTTAAATGAGGTGATTATCCCACTGAATTCAGCACTGGTGTGGCCTTACCCGGACTACCGTGCACACAATTAGAAAACTATGTGAAGGTTCTTAAATACGGAGGAGGGCGACAAAGCTGATGGCATATTCTGTGACGAGCAGCTGAAGACTTTGGCTTGTCTCGACTGGACAATGGGAGGCTGAGGGGCAAACCTCACTGCTCTCTTTCTACAGCCTCCTGAGCGGGGGAAGTGGAGAGGGAAGTGCTGATCTTTTCTACCTGGGATCCAGTGATAGGATGAACAGGGATGGTTCAAAGATGCATCAGGGAGGGTTGAAATTGGACATAAGGAAGCATTTCTTTACTGAGGGCATAGTCAAGAACTGGAAGAGGGCGGTGGTCAATGTCCCAAACCAGTCAAATGTTTAAGAGGCATTTGGCCAGTGCCCTTAATAACATACCAAGATTGGGTCAGCCCTGAAGTCATCAAGCAACTTGACTAGATTATTGTCTTAGGTCGTTTACAATTATCCTGTTTTATTCTAAACCACATAATATCAACTTTAACCTTTTCCATCTTAGACATATTTGAAAACACAATCCAGGACAACCACTAATGTAAACAGCAAAACAGAAATATTCCCAAAACGCCATTGGAAATAATGCGTGTTGCTTTGTGCTTCAGCAGTCAGCACTGAACTTTAGGTTTGGTGAAAGACTTTCCAAGTAGTTATGGAAAAAAGTCAGCGTTGACTAATAAGTGAATCAGTTCAACAAAACAATCAAACAAACAAAAAAGCCTCCAAACCAAAACAAAAACTTCCTACAATGTAAACTCACCTCTAGGCCAGCAAATAAGGGTTTGTAGTAGGTGTTTGAAAAGCACAACTCGTTGAAACACGTTGCTCCAAAATGGATACTGTGTACTCAACGACTGGGAATAAGTGGAAAACACAAGTACCCGAGCTCAAGCCTCACGTGTGCTTCATCCACCCTACCTTAACCCCACTTTTTTCATCTTGCCTTCCTTACTAAAGGGCCGCACAACGCAATTAACAACCCCAGCGCTACGGGCAGGCGCCAGGCCTCCGGACGAGGCCGGTCCCGGGGCAGGCGGCCGCCGAACCCGAGGGGTCTCGGAGGTGGCCCCGGGATAGAGGTGTGGGCCCTCCCCGCAGGGCCGGCGGGACGGGCCGGGAACTCCTCTGCAGGGCGGGCCAGCGCCAGGCCCCGAGCGCACCGGGGGCCGCACAACCCCTGCCCGCCGCCGCCGGGCTCCGAGCGGAGCTGGGGCGGGCACGCCGCCCGCCCCGCACGCCTCCGGCACGGCGCACTGCCCACCCCGCCCCGCCGCTCGGAGTCACCCCCGGAGGCGGCGGCGCGGCCGAGCTCGGCGCCACTTACCAGCCCGACTCGGAGAGCGCCGCCCGCGCCCGCTCGGCCATGGCGCCTCCCCCGCCGCTCACCGCAGCACTCGCGGCCGGCGGGCGCCGCGGGGACCCCCGGCACTCGCCCGGAGGGGGAGCAGGGACGCGGGCCCGCTCGTTCCCCCGCCCGCGGGCCTCTCCGGGCGCTCGGGCCGGCCAGGGGGAGGGAGGGAAGGGGGGAGGGAGGGAAGGAAGGAGGAAGGAAGGGGCGGAGGCGGCGCAGGCAGAGACGAACAAAGCCCGCGCCCGGCGGCTGCCTGGAAACTGCCGCCGCCATGGCGGGGAAGGGAAGGAGTGAGGGCAGCGCAGCGGGGCAGCGCCGGCCCGGCTCCTGCGGCTCGGGGCCTGCCGCCGTGCAGTGCCGGGAAGGGTTCGTTTAAACGCGCTTTGTCTGTAAAGAATGTTATTGACTGTAGCGTTGTTCTGGAAGAGGCTTTCCTGCGTGCCCGCAACACGCGTGTTGCGGATGAGGAGGGATTTTTAGAAGGGTCTGGAGCGCACGTCACATGCGGAGCAGCTGCGGGAGCTGGGGCTGTGTAGCCTCGAGGAGAGAAGGCTCAGGAAAGACCTTCCCGGTGTCAACAACTCCCTGTGAGGGGTTCGTAGCCAGGTGGCGATCGGCCTGTTCTGCCGAGTAACAAATGGCAGGACGAGTGCAAATGGCCGGAAACGGCCTCAAGTCGTGCCACAGGAGGTTTAGGTGGGATATCAGGAAAAACTTCTTCGCAGAAAGAGTGAAGCATTGGAACATGCTGCCCAGGGAAGTGGTAGAATCACTGGGAAGTGGTAGAATCACTGTCACTGCAAGCGTTCAGAGAAGCTGTAATGTGGTGCTTAGGGGCATGATTTAGTGGCAGACTTGGCAGTGCTCAGTTAATGGCTGGGCTCATTGTTAGTGGTCTTTTCCAGCATTAATTATTCTTTGTGAAAGACTGTTCCTGTGTTTCTTTTATGTTTGGCAGTTTGTTGTTTGGGTGGTGTTTGGGGTTTTTTGGTTGGTTTGTTTGTTGTTGTTGTTGTTTGTTGTTTGTTTGTTTGTTTTGTGTTGGTTTTGGGGTTTTGTTTGTTGGGGTTTTTTTGGTTTTGTGTGGGTTTTTTGTTTGTTTGTTTGTTTGTTTGTTTTTAATCTGCCTTTTTAAAGGGAACTATACTTTAACAGAATAGCACTATTTCAGTATTGCTGTTACAAGTCCTCAGTGCCCTGGGGCGCCGGTGAGGGGCGCGGTGGGAGCACTGTCCCCCTGTTTAATCTGTGTTCCCACGTTCAGAGAAACGCCAGAAGTGGAACTTGAGCAGATCAGGAAATTACCATAATTTCCACAAGCATTAGGAAAGTGCTTCTCGAGGCCTTGGTGCTCAGGGTTTCTGCCTGCAGGTGAGATCAGCTGCTCTGCAAAAAAACAATGACCAATTGCATTAGTGCATCATGTCCAGCTACTTTTGTAACCCATCAATGCCAAATGGGTTTTTTCAGTACTGAGATTTTGAAACTTGTCTACCTGCTATGTTTGTCTATTAAAAATGAACTCTTCTTCATGGGTCATTTTCATCCTTAAGATGTTATGCAGCATTTAAGTCAAAGCTTACAATTTTGCTTTTGTTGAGGAGGGGTTTGATGGGTTTTTTGGGGTTTGTTTTGTTTTTTGTTTGGTTTGGTTATTTTGATCAACCTGAAAACCTCTCTTTGTTATACCGAGTACAAATTACTCAGGATTTTTGCACACAACACTCTGTGCTGTCCATTGATGGTATTTTCTTTTGTGTCTATAGGTTATATACTTTAGAACAAATGTTTTGTCATGAGTAGGTATGGTGTCCTGTGTGGCTCCTGTTTTTAGAAAGGCACATGTATCTTTAAGTTGATAATAATTAAAAGCTTGACACAGATGAAGAAACAAAACCTATATTATTCAGGTTCAGCTGAACAATGTATAATGCTACACATATCCTTGAAGCTTTCCTGGTCATGAGCCTTAACATAAACCTAAAAAAAAAACCAAAACCAAAACAACTACAACAACAAAAAAGGCAGCTTAAAAGTGCAAGACTGACATGTCATTTTGTCATTTCTGCCAACAAAATCTCAAAATAATGAATATAAACAGAGGAAAGTGTTAATCCTTGTGGTGGTCATTAAACAACAATAAAAAAAAAATAGCAGAGGGAGCATTATTAATTGGGAAAGTGGATTTTCAGAGCTTGTGTAGTCCTGTGTCATGACAAGGCTCCAGGTGGACATTAGCTGCCAGAGGAATAATGCCAAGGAGAACTAACTAACCCAAGAGCCTTGAAACAGACCTACTGTGTGTCTGTACCAAAGAAACTCTTGAATTAGTGATGAGGAATACCATAAAGCAGAAGAAATGAAATCACTGAAATGTCAGTGGCCAAGTTACACCTGTGTTACAACAGTAGCAGCTACTGACATGGAAAAGCACTAGTAGATAGGTGGAAGTGTGGTTCCAGTTCAGAACTTATTATGCAAAAGAAATGGCAATAAAAACACCTTGCATTTGGAGTCTGACCTGTCTGCACGTTAGATTATCAAGAAAAGGTTGTAAACACTGTAACTCAAAATGAGATGCCCATAGAGCCAATTAGTTAGGAATGGAGTATGACCTGGCAGAAGATAATGAGAATTACAGACTTTATGCATTGCTTCATGTTAGTTTAGGACGTGGAGGGTTTTGCTTACTTAAATCTTCCTTGAAATCACCAGGCAATTATACCAGCAGTTTATGCCAGCATAGGGCTAGCTGTTGCACCTCATGGCACTAAACACCATCTATAATAAAGAAAATGAAGGTGCTGTCCTTCTTAAAGGTCTGCAGGCATCTGCTCTAACAAATTCATTATATGCAAGCTGAGACGTGTATATCTATTCACACAGATATCCTTTTGTACAGGAGAGGTCCCCATTAGTGGGTGTTTCTCTGCTCACAGAGGGCACTGCCTGAGCTTCGCAGTTTGTAGCTGCTGTTGGCCATGCTGCACTGAGGTGAACAATTAGTTCCACTGTAAAACAGGAGGTGATACAGTGCCTGCCAGGCAGTCAGAAACTCTCAGGTAAGACCCTCTGTACCAAACATAAAACATTCTTAGAATATATTCTCTATATCAGTCACCCTTAGAATAAATGACATTGCTGTAGGTAATGAGCACCAGAATAACTGGGGCTGTACAGGGACTGACCTAAATCCCCACATTCCTGTAAGGGACTCTGTGCCTCCTGAGCTTTCTCTGAAAAATGCTTGTTGCTCCAGATGAATCAGTGCATCACTGTCCACAAAATTCACATGGACTTCTTCTGTCCAAACTGCCTACAATGTGGTTCTGTTTGAATGCTTCCCATATGCCCTGGGACAACTTAATCTATGCCAAAGAGGTTATTTCACAATGTTCTGTAATTTTAAATACCTGAAAGGATTGGTCTACTCAAGCACCTCTGGTGACATAGAGCTCTAACAGACAGAACTAGCATGCAGCATAAGACAGCAAGAGCCAGTTTTTGAAACAGCCCTGCAGGGTTCTTGATTCATTGGATTGATTCATCCTTACTCCCTTCGTCTCCTGCCAGTTCCAGGCCCAATCCTCTTGATTAGCAGTAGACTCCCAAAACTGGGGAGCTGAAACTTTTGACCACACTTTGAAGAAACCTGTAATGCTCATTGTGAGTTATGGCATCGTTCACACCAACCTGATGTGCTGAAAGCAACAACGGTGGGATGAAGTCCCTAAACACCAAGTCCAACAGGAGGTCCCCACAACAATGGAAATGCTGTTTCGGTCTTAATTTTTATTTTGCCTATTGTGTCTTTTTAGAATACACTTTCTTCGTTACATTATCTGAAGGGAACAGTCTGCTTACTGAACATAAAAGCAGACGATCCTTATCCTGGATCCATAGCTGGAAGTAACTGGGCACTGAATATAAAAGGCCTTTCCTTCTGGTTGTATTTCTAGGAGTTTGCTAGAGTTTCAACAAAAGAGGTTATCTCTCCATGTCCTGTGATGGACCAGGTCCTGAACTGATTGGACTGCAGTCAGAAGGATTAGCTTTTCTACATGTATTGTTGCATGTCAGCCAAAATATTGTGTATGTTTTATCTGAAAGAGAAGGACAGTGATCAGCAGTCAGTCTTTCTCATATGGCAACTGGAGAAGGGATTGTCTTTTCACAGGCTAAAGAGAAGAAGGGAAAATTACAGAAGTAAAGATTTTCTTCATGGAAGAGAGGAAAGGGAGAGGCTTGGAAGGGAGCAGGATGAATGAAAGAAACAACATGTACATATCCTACATGGGACTGGTAAAGGATTTTGAAGTCTTGGACATAATACCACAACCTATAACCACAGACTGTAGTTAAGGTGGTGTTGCAAGGAGAGATAATTTCCACTAAAGGCCAAGGGTAACATTTTTGTCAGGCTGCTCTAATTGATTTTGTCACCTGACTGTCCTCTTCTGGAACCCTTCAGTTTGACCACACCTCCCACTTGCTCCTGCAAATTACTACATGTATGTCAGGCCACAGCATATTAAAAGTGTAGTTCACACTGGCATTATGTCAGTCAAAAAGACAGCATCAGACTCAGCAAGGCACTGTGGCTGTCAGGATGGGGGCATTTATATATGGCACAGTGTTGCTGTTGTTGGCTCTGTGCATGGCTGCTTATCAAAATCTCAGCAGTTCAGACCTGAAAGTGCAGATGAACCACTGCAATGATCACTGGGGTACGATGGATCACTGAGTATTGCAGAATGTAATTCCATATAATTATGATGCTTTCAGGGAGCCAGCAGAAGGGCTGGTGTTTGTCAGCCGTTCTGGCACGGCTCAACCTATTGCCCCTCTGGACACTGACTTGGTAAACAGCCAGGGAGCAGAGGATCAAACAGCATATGGCTTTGCAGACTTTACTGGGCTGCCGTAAACATCCCAGCCCTGAACAGCTGTGCCTTGTCTCTAACAAGATTACTTTTAAGAGACTGATACCTTCTGGACTGAATGAAAATCTGGAAATAAGCATGTGGTTGTCAGGACTTTGAGTATACCAAGAGCCTCTTCCCTGCTCCTTGGGGCTTGTTTGCCCATCTTCCATTGCAGCTCTGATACGGTTCAGCTGTAGCCTTGGATGAAGGTGCTGGGGACAGAGCTGTGTGAGGAGGAGCTATGGGAAGCCTCATGGGGGCCCTCCTGCTCTTTGTTTGGGAGCTGCATTGAAGCTCAGGCCTTCATCCTTGAGACTTGTCTTAGGTCTGCCTGTGTCTGTCCATGTGCCTTGCTGATCCTGAGCCACTGGTTTGACTTGATCTTCAGTGCAGACATGTCTGGTAACCTTAAATACTGCCTCACCCTGCTCCCCAGTGTGACACCTGCTCAGGTACCGCCCTACCTGCCTTGCTATTGCCCTCAGCTCTTGGCTTCCTTGTCTTGTGGGGCAGCCCATGCTTGCTGCTTCCCGAGAGCTCCTCTCCCAGAGCCATGAACTTGGTGTTTCCTGGAGAAGTTACATGATAGCCCACTGGCTATCTATCACCTGGTGTCTGAAACCGGTACACATGATGCAACTGAACAAAGCTCACTGGAGACTCTGCTGGAGGCCAGCTGGACATGTAGTCCCTCAATGTACAGGACAGAACAGTGCCCCCAAATAGGAGGAGAGCAGGGAGGGAATGCCTGATCCTCTGTGCAGCCTTCTGCTTCCCTCATGCTTCCCCAGCTTTCAAGTTGAAAATTTTACAAATTTGGTAAAATTAAGGTTAATACGTACGAGCACTACTGGGCAGAGCTGCCCATGAAGGGCTAGCTGCGTGCTGAGAAATTGTGGCCTATATATGAGCAGACAAGTTAGGGACAGCACTAAAGGCCTTGTGGAGTAAGTGCCATGCAAGAGGACACCTCACACAGTGTCAGGGAGCTTTCAGCAGGATGTAAAGAACCTGCAGGGTGGGGGTGGATGGACCATTGTAGGCTGGCCTATCCAGCCACATGGACATCCCTGTTAAAACTAAGCCAAATTCTCTAGGGTAGGACAGCAACACCCCAAACACCAAGGTAATGGAAGCCTGTGGATCCAGCTGTCAGAGCCACACAGGCACAGACACCATCATCCTGCGTAGTACACGAACAGGATGTGTCCTTAGCTATAAACACAGATTAGACTGGAGAGCACAGCTGTGCAGCACGACAGTGATCACCTATTACATGTGGCTGTGTAGGAATTCTGTATATTGGGTTTGCTATTATTACTATTAAAAGTCATAAAGGTTTTGTTTGGTATATCCACAATACTAGAAGACATCTCTGTTAAACGGTTTGGGGCATAAATGACCCAATAATCTGTCAGCACTTTACTTAATTGCAAGGTGAGAGAAAAAGACTGAATAAATAAGTGCTGTTTTCTCATGGAAATCTAAAAAGATTATTTTTGGATTATAAAAGATTCACTCTGTGGTTTTCCTCAAGTGCTGTCATATGTTTGTGCTTGAGGAAAAGCAAGTTATTGGAAATCTATGCTAGGCTCCAGATAAGCAGTTGACTTTCTATCCATGATTTAATACCCACTAAACAGGCAAGAATGCTTCTTTGTTATTTCCTGGCAGTGAAAATATACTGTTAGGCATCTTTCCTGTTCAGATGTGGCAGCTTTTGCCTACCAGTGTTCTTCCTCTGTAGTCTGCAGGCCCAAAGCAGTACAGTTCGGAAAAATAACTAAATTTCTCAAGAACTTTCAAGGAGCAGCAAAATCAATGGCTCTAACAATCAAGTGCAATAACTGGGCATGCTGTTTGCTGTCCTTCTCCTATGAGTGATTCAGTCCTTTTCTAATTCTGCTTTTATTTATGTATCTCTCCTGTCTCTGTTGATTTTGTTGTTCTGTCTTTGTGCTCCTTCTTTCCTGCCTATTAGCAAAACACAACAAACCAAAAGAATGCAAATCATCTGATCTTCATGGTAGGTTTTTAATCCTCTTTCAAGAGAAAACTGGGCCCTATTTTCTGAGTAACTACAGTATTATGAAGGGAATTACAAAATTCCAGAATCATCCTTAAAGCAGCCTTACATATTTTAAGTTATCAAAAGCAACATATTCTTTTTCCAACTATGTTTCAGCTAACTTTTTGATTAAGTTTTGCTGTTCTCAAAGATAAAGGATGAAAAGAAACAGAAATGCTAGAGCCCTGAACAATTTCTCACTATTTGCAAGGATACACTTGGAACTTTCCTGACTTGGATATCTTGTCTCATCCTGACTAGATGAGACTTTTCAAATGGCAACAGGGCCATAAGAGCAAGTGAAGAGCTTCAGGGACTAAAAAAGATTCATAGCCTCACATCCCCAGGTGGGGTCCTGTTTGCCATGGTTGTTTTAAAGGTTTTCATTCCTTTATTTCAGTACAAAATTATAATTTCACTTTTTTCACAGCCTACAAAAAAATATGATTTAGTACAAAAGCAAATATATGTGTTAATGCAGCCATTGTCCTGTACAGAGTCCAACAGTTGCCAGTCTGGGGGACATAAATATACTCCAGAAAGCACAGTGCTGTTTGGCACATATTAGTGAACCACTGAAAACTGGCACTCACCATGAAACATTACTGAAAGGGGGAAAAAATGGAGGAATGAGAGACTAGAAGAAAAAGTTGTGGAAGAAGACCATTAAAAATTGAGAGAATAAACTAAGAATGGCAACAACTGGGCTGCAACATAGAGCAACAATTTGGGCTACCTGTGTCAACAGCAATTCAGACCAGTAAAATAAGATGCTGTGAATGAAAATAATTTATCATGAAAATAATACATCAAGTAATGCTGCTAGTCAGCAAATCAAAGTAGACACAGCATAAAAATTTATATAGGCGTTACTAAAGACTCCCTTTTTCTTCTCATGCAAATGAGGCTTTTGGCTTGGAGAGTGAATACTTTTTATGAGATTTTATGAATTTATCTTTTTCCCTCATCTGGACACAAAATCAGAAATAATCAGTACTCTGTTCAACCCTCTATAAAATTCACTGAGGCATTCCTTTAATTATGTTTATATATGCTTATACTTGTGGGGCTGCTGTGTGAACCAGGCTCCTGGCTGAAAAAAGGGAAATTGGAGAGAAGGGATGCTAAAGTTTTTACTTTGAAGTGGATCTCTTTGCTGGTCTGATTCACATTACAGTCCTGCACCTTGTTGACATAGGTGTAGAAATTAATTAAGTCAGCACTGGTGCTGGAGACAGTATATCATCAGATCATTGCCTCTCTGGAAAAAAACAAACCCATTACTTGTGGAGCAATGTAGCTGCAAATTAAAGGTGTTAGGAAAACACGTAACTGAGGGGCAAATGAAAGGCAAATGTGAGAGGGACAGGAAACGTGTGTGTGTGGGAAAAACATTTGGAAAACAACCGAGGGATAGGAAGAAAAGGTATAATATATGGTAGCAACACTTTGACCAATTCTCTGACCATCTTTACGGACCCTAATTTCTCTTATTTTCAGGTTTTCTGCAGTTACTGCTGTTAGTTCCCAGTTTACCCCAGCAGAGCACAAGCATGGGCTAACACTTCCTGCTAAAAATGAAACAGTCGTTTCCCATCAAAGCACAAAAAGCAAAGCAGCAGAGGAGAATCAACCAGCAGTTATTTACCAGCAGTTCGTTATCTATTTCAGTGCTCACAACCATGTTCTCTTAGCCTGATAAGCAAGGTGGCCTGCTGCTAACAAATATTGCCTGAAGCAAAACACTAAACAATCTAAAAGAACCTTTTCTTCCTATTTTACATATTTATTTCCAAACAGTTCCTAACAGCTCCAGTTAGTGCATTAAGGTGCCTAGTCCTTACTGGCTGCACAAATCAGTTCTTCATGCTGACGCCAGCAGTATTGCCATGGTTACATGATTAGAGTGGCTTAATCTGGCAGGTGGCTTAGCAAAACACCGAGTGCCAAAGCAATTCTAGCATATAATCTATACTTTTCTGTCAAACAAATTAGTATATCACATGCTCTGTTGTCCACATCATGGTAGGGTGGGTTGTTTCTTGTTTGCTGTTTATTTTTTTTTACTGTGTAACAATGCTGTTCTCAAAATTTTACCACTTTTCAGCTATAACATTGCAAACAAACTATTTTCTTAAAGAAACACCTTGTTTCCTCACAGTTTTGTAGTTCCAACAATCTCAGTAAAAATAACAACTAAGGAATAAAAAAAGATTGCATAAACCACAAAAATTCAGTGTGAAGTTTATATTTATAACTGTATTTAGGATTGGACTAAAAATCTGGAAAGATCCCATACCATCTGAAGGCTGGGCAGCTATTACTTGTTTGAGGGGATTCTTTGGGAGATGCAAAGGTCTGGTTTTTTGTTTTTTGGTTTTTTTTAACTGATGATTTTTTGAGTTCCAGAAGTTTTGGAGATAGATTCAGCTGTAAACAGTTGTGGTTGACACTACCAGAACTGCTCCATCAAAGTATGAGAATATGTGCCTACCAGCTATCCAGACCAAGTAATTCATATACAAATAGCAAAATGACTTAAAGCTATATGCCTTCTTGAGAGGAGATAGTATCAGAGAAATATAAATAGTGAAAATGTAATGGACAGATCAAACTTTGGTAAGCAAGGAACTGCTAGCATTTTCTTACATGGAAGCTACTCGACTTTGCAAATTGCAAACTAATACAAAGCCTTAATGCCTCCACTGGTATTATTTTAGCTTTAATTATAAAGATATTATAATTGTTAATGTACTACATCCAAAAACTTCCTTTTGTTTCCTTCTGTTGAGCGGGGTACAATGCTAAAAGAGCAGAGAGGGAGCTTTCATTAACACTTTCACACAGCTTGCCAAAATCCATTTTCTGATCTGAATATAGGACAGTGTAGTAGCTTATCTAATACTTAAGGTATAAAAACACCTCGGAGTGTGCAGAAGTTTTATAGCTGTTTCATAGATTCATTCATACTATTGCCCAGTATATTTTCTGTCTCACCTCCAAAAAATCTGATGTGTTGTTTTTCACAGCTTGTTTGCCATCTTTCCTTTCTCATGCTGATTTCACTGCTGTGTTGATGAAGCTCCAGTCCTCTGGTCTTTATACTGTAGCATTCAAGTTGAGAGATTCTGAAGCCTTCCTTAGAAGTGACTCAAGTAATTTTTCGCATTTGGAGGAGAAAGCTGAAAAGCCTTCAATATTTAAATAGAAGCATAAGTTTCAAGTGTAGTATAAAGGCTTCAGATCTCTTAACTTTATTCATCAATTAACATATCTGCAACAGCTGGGGTTTGATCCATATTTTCAGAGAACAGTGATGCTGATACAGCATTTCCAGTTCAGTCACAGGAATACTGAAGTGGTTTTCAGAAGATAATTTAAAAAGCACTCAGTTGACAGGATGTTTCTTCAGGGAACCATTGATCGCATTTTCAAATTGCAACAGAGCCAGAGATTGTCTTCATTTTAATTTCAATATCAGGAATGCCTTAAGTGACGATCACAGCTAACCCATTTTAATGACAACCCTGAACATTTAGAAACTCTTATCTATTCGATGTACTTCTGTGCAGAGAAACAAGAACAGATGGATACTTCCTTAACACCTGCTGCTGTGGGAGTCTTCTAAAACACTTGCAAGTAAGAAATTATTACTGCTATAAAGTGTCTCTCGGTTTTATTTGTTTAGAGGATTTCTACAGAACATGCATACAATTTATTTTAGGTTTCTCAACTTAGTTGTTGCTTTTAGAAAGCTGAGGAAGGATCACTTACAGAAGGAAAGCTTATTTCTATGCTTCATTAAAAAAAAGGTTTAGGATAATAGATTGGAGATTTACTGCAACCTGTTGTGTAAGGAGGTAGAAGAATGCACATGGTACGGTACGCCAGCAGTGAAGGAACAGCTCTAGGAACAAAGAGTCCTGCAAAGCAGGAGGAGTTCCATTGGAGAAGGGCTTTCTAGAGAAAACCGTGGCAAATTGAAACCTACTGCTTTTCTCACTAGGAACTGAAAGACAAAGTACAGAAGTTTTAGCTCATAATTGCCCTTAGAGCTTTCTGTGGGTGATTTAAATATTTCTTGGCTTCTACAAGGGTCCAAAAATTATTTCCTAGATTTGGAACACTGTTCTCTTCTGAAGTTATGTGCATCGGTTTTGTTTGTTTTGTAGATTTTCATATACAGCAGATTCAAGAAATAACATGTAAGTTCAAAGGATCTGAAAGTGAAATGTTATTAAAGATTCTAATCCACCTAGATAATTTAATGGGTTTCATTTTCATTATGCTTAGTGGTCAGAAACTGCCCTAAAATAAATCTAGTTAATTGCAATAGGAGATACAACCCAAGTTGAAATACCAAAAGAAGACATCCATCCTTTGGAACAGATGTTGCAATAATGAATGCAGGTGATAAGAAATTTGTAAAATGGAGAGGATGGAAGTATCTAACACAGAAGGAAAGTGTTTCTTCCAGTCTAGGAAGCCATTGGGGATTGACCTTGGAGCACCTCACTTTGATTCCATTTTATAGGTCCACAGACTTAAAACTTGAAATATCTATGCAGACAGTTTACTCTGAGGTTTTGCATAATAGAGGTCACCTGGTAATTCTTGACCCATAATTTCTGACTGGGCTGAAGCACATCTCTTAGAAAAACACAGTCACAATTGAAAGGCTTCACTTTGTGATAAATTCCTTAATTCCCAAGGTGAGTTGTTTTGACTGTAAATTGCCATCATGCTAAAATGATGTACATTATATTAGCTTGAGTTGATATGTCTTCCGACTACAGAACTTTTTAATGTTGTCTTACTGATTCCACAGTTCTCTGATCTCTCTCATCCCACTGCACAAACAAATCAAATAACCACTGACTTTCCTGTGGCCTAAACTTATTAAATGAAACTCATTAACTTCTTCTGGCTTTAAGTTACGGATTTCCAAACCTTACCAAATTGAAAAGGATTCTGCAGGAAATAAAAGTATTTGGCATATATTTTTAGAGACTAGACAGAAGAAAATAATGCTATTCCTTACTCATCTCTGAAGTAATGCCATATATAAGCATAGAAATGTGCCTTTGTTAATTTATCTAAGAATCACAGCAATTAATTGAGACACTTCAGATATTAGGTTATCCTGCCAATTTACATGCATCTAAGATAAATCTTGTAATTTGTTTTGGCTCCTCTGTTTCCTGAACACAAAGATAAATTTGCTATATGTCTAGGACTTGAATTCCAAGGGCTGAACTCTCTACGATGTTCAACGCACAAGTTCAGATAAACCATTTATCTACTCTGAGTGATTAAAACCTGAAGTACATGAGTTATGAGGACAAGCTTAAAAGGATCAGTCCTTTTTATTGTCCTCATAATAGTTTGTTTAGCCTGGAACAGGCTTGGGAAGTTGTTGTCTACAAACACCCATTGAGGGGTGTAGGGAAGATGAAGTTGAACTCCTTGAAGGTGCAGAGTGAAAGCGTCAGGCAGAGTCAGAGCTAACTGCTACAAAGTAGCTGTTAAAATATTAAGGGAAAAAAAATTACTCCTACTGAGGGTAAGCAGCCACAGGTATCTCCACGGCTAGGAACCACCACCCTTAGGAATACCCAAAGCTCAACTGAGTGATCTGATCCACCTGCCAGACCTACTCTGAAGGGTGAATCAGAGCAAACAGATCTGATCCAGAGAAAGGTTCTTTCCAGTTTACATGACTCTGACTCTATGACTAATTAATTAGGTCTGCTGGCCTAACTCCGTGGTGTAACTGAAGCTATGCTGTAATTTAGTCTTGAAATGCAGACCTTTCTTTGCACAAGACCTTACATGATATTTTAAAGGAACAGGGTTTTCTATCTGGGTGCTGGTTCATACAAACAAAAAACTACTCAGCAGACAACAGATGAATATCCACCTCATCCAACCATCCATTGTGCTTGTCTTGGCCATCCCTGTCTCTCCTGCATGAACTAAACTACTTCACTTAACACCACAACCTGATATTATAGACTAGCATAAATTCCAGTTCTACACAATAGATAAATTTTAGTTCCTTATGCTATAATGTCATAATTTCCAGCAATGCAGTAGTAACTCCTGCATAAAACACTGACTTTCCCCCAAGGCAGGTGGAGAGCAGATGATTGAGAAGAAGCAGAACCATGGGCAAAACAAATTTCTGAATCAGCACCCTTCTTTTTTGCTTTCATTGCAACTAAAATTGGTCCAAAGAGTTATGTTCTTGATGAAGCTACATGCTGTGCCAAAGCTAAATGTTATTGAGCTTGCTTATCAGACATGATAAGCAATGCAAGGTATATAATATAGTTAACAACTTAATTTGTACCTGTTGTGTTCAAAAGAATCATCCTATTATCTTTACTTAACATTCTTCTACACCCAGTTAAACTAATCCAGTGAAATACACATACATAAGAATTAGGCCTTCGATATGATCAGTAAATTAAATTAACTTGACTCCAGGAAGAAAAAGATAAGAAAATGCCTGTCCTTATGAGAAAGGTCACAAAGAAAGAATAAGAAGAATGCACACTTAAGACCAGAATTTAAAGGAATAATGGCCAGGGGGATAAGTGGCCTGGCTTTTTGGTAGGTTTCTGTCTGTTTGAAAGACATCTTTCTCATTGACACTTTATGGTATTCCAGATTAAGGACACATTCTGATTATATGTTCTGGTTTGATATGCCTCGTGTGGAAAAATGACTGGGGGTAAAACTAGAGGCAACAGAGAAGTTATATTCACATCCTAACAGAGGTTATAATGGTACAGAAAGTAGATGGTAAAATGTAGCTGCTACTCCTTGGGTGGAATGTGATCAGTATGCTCCAAACCTATTCCTTGAAGATTCCCCACGCACAATCTGCAGCCATAAGCACTGGCTGAGGGGGTGGAATGGAGGAGGGTGGAGCAGAGTGCAAACCCCGTGGCCAAGGCTCTGTTGAAACCCCTGCAGGGAAGTGAACTCGCTGGTATTTGCAGCTGATAAACTCCATAGGAACTGTCAGTCAGGGGAGGTAGGGGAAAGTGTCTTGCTGCCAAGCCAGCAGCTCTGGTGAAATCGCTCTCCTCAGATGAACTTGGTTCCCTACAGCCTAATTATGATACAACACACACCTCCATCCCCAAGGCACCCACCCCAAGGTACCACCACCCCTCACTGAGGAAGTGTCTATATTTTATTGACTATACATTTAAGAGTGAAGCAAGGGAATTTTGCACCTATCAGTAACAAACCTCTGTATGACTAGAATTATTTAAGCTCCACCTAAACATAAAATATGTTGTAAATATGCTGTAAAAATATGTTGAGAATGGGGAAAAGTTAGGGAAGACTCCATAGTAACTGCTGGGATCAGTCGATGGGCTGAACCTGTCCTCTCACTCATAAGGACAGGTGAGAACCACCTGTGTCTACTGAATATTTTTATTAGGGATTAGTTTGTCTGCATTGCTTTGAGTATGCTTCTGCACAAGGATCTTGGCTTTCCTGGGGCATTGACAGACAAATCAAACGCTAAGGGACAGGGAAATCTCCCCTTTTCATGTGAGTCCTAAAATGCTGCACTTCTGTTGCAGAAACCAAACATACTCTATCGCAGCAAAAAGTGAGAAATACATGTGTTAATGGTTTAAACAACAGCGACATTGGCCAGTAGGTTATAAATATACATATTTTCTTTGCTGTTTTCATCTCCAGTTTGAGGGTCACATCAAAGCCATGTCCCTGTATTGACAGGAGAAGTCAATACTTCAAACAATGGGGAAAACAGAATATGAATTTTGAATGTATGTGCAGTGTGGGTTGTACAGCTAAGGCTCTGGATATGGAAGTAATGTCTTGCACAGGGATGACACCCTGGGAAAAAGTTGTTTTATGAAATATACTTTTTGCCTTATAAAATACTTCTCCTGTTAATTACTCCATGATCAGATAGAATTGAGGAGATAGATGTGTAAAACTGATCTCCAAACTTTTTACTGCTCTTTCCAAAAGCAACTGTTTTACCTCAGCTGTCAAAAGGTCCTGTCAAAATCTATAGGATCATCTGCTCACACAGCCAGAAGTTTTAACTGGTGTGAATATGTCCTGGAAATGGCAGCTAAGTCAAAGCTGGGCAACTTTACTGGAAAAACAAACATTTTCTGCAGCAAATGAAATATTCACTAGTCTTAATGACTAGTAGTAGCTGCAGTGAAGTTTGTCCAGTTAATTTCTTTGAAATATATTTGCTTCAAAAATAAACAAAAAAATCTTTCTTCCAATCTCTTCTTGAGATTTCTGATACATCAGTCACTTGCTGGAATCCAGCCTGAGCAAAGGAAGACATAAATTTACTTAAACTCTATCTTTTCAAGTGTCTTTGTAGACTGTGAGGTGTTTCACACTGTAAGTTAGTTTTTCTTTAATTGTGTTTTAAAACGGTTTGTTTTAATTCTTGGCAGATGATAAAGTGATCACACCCAAGTAGCATTACCAGGAACCTTTTTTTGGTAGGACAGCTCACCCACACCTTCCAACAGTCTTGTTCAGTGACTCACTCGCTCTGTTGCTGCACGATTTCCCCCTCTCCTGAGAGCAGGGAACAGCAGCAGTTTCATCTTGGGCTATTTGTGTCAGAGCCCTTTGCAATTCTATTTCTACTCATCTGGTTCATTTACTTATTTGAAAACTGAGATCTTTTTCCATACAATTCATAATAGTGTGTAGGGTTGCCTTTCAAATCTATTGGTATGATAAAAAAAATGCATCTGCAAGTAGTTTTATCAAAGATTCTGCAGCCATAACAAGACTTGTAACTGCATTACAACTGAAGGTGTGAAACGTATGTATGTGTTTGTGCATATACTTGTCCCTGTCTTCTCACACCATAACTTAATGTAAAACTTTGAGTGTTATTTATGTATCTACTTGAAGCTCTGGAGTAATTACTGTAGAGTAAATTAAAAAAAAAAGAGCGACATAAAAATTATAAATCTTGCTTTATGTTTGGGGGCTGTACTAAACATAATTTGCCACAAAGCTGCATCTTGCATTTGCAGAGTGTTTATCAGCTTTCTCTATTTATAACAGATGGAACTAGAGCATTCTGAATGTTTCTATTAAACAGAAAATGGCACTGCAACGTAAACACAATATTGTGGAAGTTTGGTCTTGCAAATTAAATTCTACAACCTGGCAGATAGCTTACAAAATCATCTTATCCTCTCTTTTGTAGACTATAACTTCAGCAGATATCCCTTGCCACAAGCCCAGTGAGGGCAATGTTATGGCTGCATACTCTGAAACAGGAAAGGGAGGATAACGCTGATACTCCACAAGGGTCATTCCATGGATTTCATGAGGTGCTATCATGTATTAAAAGAAATGAATGGACAAGCAACAAAGACAATCTCTCCTTGTAGCCAAAGAAATCTCAGTCTGATCCTGATCCTTAGGCACTTATGTCCCACCATATTATTGGTTAAAATACTTTTCCAAACTGACTTTTTCTAAGTCAATAGACAAAATAGCAATGTAATCACAACCAGCCCACACTGAAGAAATGGCCATTCCTGATCTTAAAGAAACATCCTCTTCCAATGAACATGTGCTTCCAGACTTCTGACTTTGGCCATCTTCAGAGACTGTAAATAATTGTTTACTCATGGGCATTTATGTAAGTCCTTCAGCTGGTAACCATCTACTTTTCCAGTTGTCAACATATTTTCTTTTCTCAGAGGCTGAAGTGTTTTTCCTCCTGGGCTCTCCTAATACCCTTCCTTGTTACAGGTCTACCCAAGACTAGGGTTAGACAGTCATTCATTGCCCATCATTTCTGTCTTCATTTATTTAAAACAAACAAGCAAACTTAATGTGTGCAAATAAAACCATAGCACAATAAAGAATGCAAACTATACCAGTGAGTCAATGTGTTAAATTCTCCCACCTCCATTAATTTATAACCCTCTTGAAAACTAGACCCACAGAGATGGTCACAAAATGGCACCATCATCTGTAGCTTTGCTCACATAAAAAGTTAGAGTTTTTATCTTCAAACCCTTGCAGAAGTGTTAACCTCAGATCCTATTCCCTTTGGAGTCCGCAGGCCCTGAAGAGGCCATGCAGAGGCAGGTTTACCCTGAAGGACTGCAGTCCATGGAAGGGAACATGCTGGAGCAGAGGAAAACTAAGTGGAAGAAAGAGTGAGAAAGAGGAGCTCTTATGGACTGGTTGCAATCCCCATTCTGTCTGCACCAGGCTGGGGGCAGGAGCGAGTTGGGAATGAAAGAATGATGTGGAGCCTAGGAAAAGGGGGGATGAGGGTGGTGGGAAAGTTTTAGTTTTTGTTTATTTTTCTTATCATCCTACTCTACTTTAATTGTTAATATTAACTAATTTTCTCCCAATCAAGCCTGTTTTGCCCACAACAGTCATTGGTGAGCAATCTCCTTGTCCTCATCTTAACCCATGAGTTGTTTTCTTCTTATTTTTTCATCCTGTCCCACTGAGAAGGAGCAGGGAGAGAGCAGCTGGGTAGGAGATTGTTAGCCATGGCTAATGTACCATGTGTAGATTAGCCATGATACCAGTCTATCACCTTTATAGCATCTCTAATTTGATCTGTATCAAATGAGAGTATTCAAAAGGTCACAATTCTAGAAAAAATATGTGCAGGTAACTTCATGTTCTCAAGCTAAGCACATGAAAGATTTCACTTGCCACTTTGTGGGTAAAACTAGACATTCCAGCAAAGGAGATGTATATATGCCTTATAATTTTTTAATTTCTCAAAAGTTATTCTTAGTAGTTTTCCTCATTTCTCATTTTTAATTACGGAGAAGGGGTGGAAATTATTTCAAATTATCTGGATTAACTTTTGAAAACTAATTCCTATTCTTCCTATATGTTTAATGTGTAAAATGTGTGTGCAAAGTAACATTTGTCAAGCTGTGAATATGTAACCATAATGACATTAATGTCTTATCCAGGAGTCCCTGCTGGATAAGCACTGCTGGGGCATCACACTTGCCAAGCAGAGCCAGGGCAGTCTCCTGTACCTTCCGTTGCTTTATAGAGCTCAGGCTCCCTGCCATTATCTCCTCCAAATAAGCATGATTACATACATGGCTTCAGCTAGCATTCTGACAATTGTCACTATCTGACAAAAAATGTCAGATAGTGACAAATTTAAACAGTGCTCTTAAATTTGGAAATCAGTATGTAAGAGATGGTATGGCTGAAATTTGGAACCAATATAAGCTGTATCCATATAAGACAAGGAATACTGCAAGTGGTAATAGACATTTCAACATCTATATTACGTACCTTTAAACATTCCAAATATATATTTACAGTATCAGGAAGTGTTTCTAATGGACCTTATGCACATGCAGTGTTCAGCCAAGTGTATTGCCCCTGCAGAGGTTATGAACACATCTGATCCATAAAACTCAGCTTCCTTACTGACCTGTGTTTTGCCTTGTGACACCTAATTATTTGAGCTAGCAGATCTAAAATGTGCTTAATAGATTTGTAATTTTATCGTGATTGAAGGATCAACTTAATAAAACTTCTACCCAATTTCAGAATGGCATTAAAAAAATCTGGCAACTGAAAATCTGCTAAGACGGTTTTTATCAAAATCAGTTGGAAATTATACTTCTTAAATTGCCTGTGGCTGTTTATAATTTTTTTAAAAAATACCAGTTCCTCTGTATTTATGACAGTGGCTCATCTATTGCTACAAACCAAAGCAAAAAATTTCAACATATTGTTATAAATGAAGTTAAAGTTTGTTGCTGAGTTTCTTCAAAAAGGTTCTGAATTTGTGGTTAGAATACTCTCATGTCTTTTTATTTCATGTTTAATAACCCATTTTTGCCTGAGAGCCTTTTCTTTCTTTCCAAGTTCTGAAACTTGGCATGACATAATGTTATTAATTGGCATTGTAAACACTCAAGTCTTGATCTTGTCAGTTGCCCTGAGTGCCATAAAAACATAAGGAAGGCAAATATCTCAACTGAAAAGTTTATATTTAATGTTTCAGCTGTTATGCAGGAAGCTGAATGGCTTATAAGTCTTATGTCTTTAGCTGATATAGGACCACAGATTTTAGAAAGCTGATGTGGTTAGCAAGGCAAACTATTAATTTAAGCCAAAGAAGGAAGCAGTACAATTTCTGACTGTTTTACTAATGGCAGAGAGCAATGGAACCTTAGAATAGGATAGTTCAGTTGGAAGGGACCTAATACAGTCATCCAGTCCAGCTGACTGATCAGTTCAGGACTGACCAAGAGTTAAAGCATGCCATTAAGGGCATTGTCCAAATGCCTCTTAAAGGCTGACAGGCTTGAGGCATTGACAACCTCTCTAGGAAGCCTGTTCCAGTTCTTGACCACTCTATCATGAAGAAATACTTCCTAATCCAGTTCTGTGGTGCAGGTTGAAGCTATTCCTTTCTGTCCTATCACTGGGCCAGAAGGAGAAGCAATCATAACATCCCCCTCCACTTCTCAGGAAGCTGCTCCAGAGAGCAACGAGGTCACCTCTCAGCCTCCTTCACTCCAAACTAGACAAGCCTAAAGTCCTCAGCTGCTCCTCATAGGACTTGTGTTCTAAATTCAGATTAAGTGTTAATAGATGACCAGAGCTGACATTACTATGTGTGCATGGGTGGACACCAGAAGGAAAACACCGGAAACAGCAAGAGAATTAAGCAGAGAGCAATCAAATGAGAGAATTCACAGTAAAATGTTATCAGATGAAAGATGTATCTCTGGTTTCTTATTTTCCACCATATTCAGGCAAATAGGATTCCGTGTACGTTTTTCAAAAATAAACAAGATTACAACAAAGACATTTCTGATTGCAAAATCAATTTCAGGGGAAAATAAAACAATCTGAAAGATCTCAAACTGCTTAACTTCTCCAGCTATGTCTCTGTGGAATTGTGTCTTGCTATTCTTCTTCTTATAGACCTGTAAGAGAAAAGAAGGGTGTCATTTCCAGAATGTTACAGTTTGTGAGTTACAAACTGAAGGAAAAACAAAAATATATTTGTGAGGCAATGAAGGATTATTACACATTCCTTTAAAGGTAAAACATACAGTTTGTAATCTAAAAGTAAATCATTCTATATTTAAATGTTATATTTTTCTTATGAAGTGACTTACCCAAGCGAAACAGCAATGCTGATTTGTCATAAGAAAGCCATTTTGCCATACAGAAATGGAATATTTTCAGTTAGAGTTATTTTGATCATTCTGTGATCTACCTATTTCTTCTTACGTTATTATTTTTAACAGTTAAAAATAATCCTGTCAGTAGTAAAGGAATAGAACAACTTTTCAAAGTTTACATTTCTGTTCTTATGAAAAAGAAAAAACCACAAACTGCCCAATCTCCTTATGCTAAAACAGGAAGGGTTCTGGGCATCCTGCTAGAATATGGAGAGGAAGCTTTGGTCCTTGCTCTGAAGGTTGCTGGTATTTTTAAACAAATACAGTTTAATGTAAAGTGTTCCTGTTTGAGAAGCCTTGTCTGGCAATCAGTGCTCTCTTCCCCCTTGGGTGATTCCTTTATCCACAAGCCTTTATTTAGGCTTTGTTTCTCTGCTTTTCCACATGATTCTTGTATGCTGTGCTACACAATGGTGCAGAAATCATGATGTGATCATGTCTGAAAATCAGGGGATTTGGGTTGAGTCAAAGGAATGCCTGCCTATGTGGGGATGGCAGTGGAGGAGGATAGGCAGGAATGCACCACCACCAAATTAGAGCGAATAAGCGATTAGACCAAATTGGAATGGATGGCTGTGGGCAACGTAGCAGAATTTTAGTCTCATTTAAAATGGATTTAGCTAGAATACATTCTTTCTGGTCATGTCAGCATCCTGCAAATGTAGATAGTAGATATTAATGTAGATAGTCACTGTTTCCTTCCCACACATAAAAACTTTTTACTATTTGTTGTACAGTAACAGCAGCCAAAAAGCAGGAGTGCCACCAAAACCCAGGTGATGAAGTGTATGGCTTAGAGGCAAGATAAACATTCCTAGAGTAAAACTGGCCCAATTTTGACGAAAATTTTTCCTATGGAGTGTGGCGATGCAGGAAACAGTTGCAATACAGGAAAATAACACTGAGGAATCATCATTCAAATGTCACCATGACAAATATCCCCTGTTGTGACAGCCAGAGACCACAGAGCTCTAGATATAGTGTAGCAGTTCCTCAGGGCTTCTGACAGTGATAGGAAACAGCTCTCACCTTTCCCTCAGGAAAAAAATTACTGCTGCAACTCCCAAGGCAACAGCTCCCAAGCATGCTGAGAGTGAGAAAATCCCTCTCTTTACATCTGCCCTTTCAGCTTTGCTCATCAGAGGTTTCCTTTTGCATCAATGGTGAAAGGCAGGAATGACATTTAGATGTTCTGAGGTCTATGTGGAGCCCCTCAGCCCCTCCAGCACAGACATCATGCCTCATATCACTGTGCTGTAAGTAAAGGCTGGGACTCTACTTTCCAAGCACCACAAAGAGGTGAAGGAAAGAGCCTGAGAGTGGATCTATGTCTCTCGATCAGTGGAACAAATCACAACACTGCTTAGGAATGACAACACTCAGACTTGAATTTCTGTGCACTTTTGAAGAATCTTCTAATCAAAATTAACTGTATCCAACAAGCAAAAATTTAGTTTCTTTACTATTGTACAGTAAATCACTACAAGCTTTTACTCAGTGTCTAAAACTGAAATAGAGTTTGGTTTCAAATGCAAGATAGTAATGAAAATAAAACCCAGAGATATTCTTTGTGAAGACTGACAAATTTACAAGAATGCAAAGTACAAACATTCCAAATACACAATTACATAAACTATTTCATTTTGCAATAAAACTCAGTAAAACATTAAATTTTTAATGCTCCTTTACCATAGAATATGCAAATCAACTTTTACAAATCTACATCTTCCAACAATAGATGGGACTACAAATTCCTGCATTCACCACAACATTAAATAATGTTATATCATTTTAACATTTGCAAAACTAATCATAACTGCCTAAGTAATATATGATAATCAACTTAGCTCTAAAACACTTATATAGATTTTTTTTTCTCACAGCAAAATGGAAGGTTACGATAGAAGGAGCAACATCTCAAAAATATTTCACTACTTACACTGATTTATCTGAACTGAGAGCTAGGAAAATATTCCACTATCAATTACAATGGTGTAAATCACAATGCTCAGTGTCAAAGAGGTTGCTGTTTATTAGCAGCCATAAGAACAAAGCCTGTTGTCTATTTATAGGAGCAAGAGGCTGAATTTTATGTTCCATTTAAAAATCAGCGAAGTAATTTTAGGCACAGATCTTCCTTAGGAAGGTACAAAAGTCACTTTTAAATAGACAAAGCTTGTTGATGTTTATTTGCAACAGGAACACACCTGCTACTTCAGGACAGGAACCACATGGGTTTTCCTTCACAGAACTGAGCCTCAGGAGCTGCTCATCACTTGGAGTACTGCAAAAACAGCACGGTACCTGAGAATGCTGCTGTAGCAAAGGAAGGATCTGGGTTGTGGTATGCACACCTTAACACAGCCCCACGTTAGACAACCAGCCTGTTATTTAGCAACCATAGAAGGCTATTGATCTTTGTATAAGATGATATATATGCTACATTCCCTGTGCTCTTTAGCAAGGTGAAGGTAGGATTGAAATCAGCTGATTAGCAGCTGGTGGGAGAAGAATAGGCACAGATTTAAAGGTCCAAAGTAGTGAACAGAACAAAGGGCAATTGTGGAATATACAGATTCAAGTATTAGCAAATCACAAACCAGTCTTCTTGTGCCTGTGATTTGCACAATAGAACAACTCCTTACTAGTATGTGGGTTATTGAAGTTTCTTCAGCAGGCCAAAAGAAAAGGAGGAGAGGGACAGGAATGTGAACTTCACATCAAAGTGGATATGCTGATATGAATATGCAGGTGTAAGAGAGGGGCAAGAGGTGTAAGGAGAACATGGGGATGACTGACCTCTATCTAAACTGGAACAGCCCAGTCCACAGACTGCTTGCCACCAAATACTTTCCTGCCTATAGACCAGCACTGGCTCAGATCATAACCATCATTACAGAGCACTATAAGGAAACCCATTTTTAAAAGATTTTAGGCAATAAAACCCATGACTTCAGAAATGGGAAAAGCATGAGGTAGCAGTGTCTGCTCTGGCATTCGTGGTAGGTACAGTTTCAAGCTACTTCTGCCATTATCCCCTCATTCAACCATTGCCAAAACACAGTTGTGCATCAGTAGTTAACAACTGTTGAATCTCTGTGACAGACCCGTGGAGGGAAATGCTATCAGGGAAGTCAGGCAGCCCTGCATGCACCTCTGAAATGTAGTCCTCCTTCTCTAAGTAACAAGAATAATCTGTTCCATGTACTGTGGCAAGTCTCCAAACATCACGCAGGGCTGAACTTTAGATGAAGTTGGCGTATTTGAAACAGCCAGCCTAAGTCAGTCTCATTGTTTAGATCAACCGTCTCTAAACAGACCTTAGAAATAACCATTCAATTTCTCATTTAATATCTTCATTTTTAATTGGCTTGTTGCATTTTTTATATGCATTGAAATTCTAGTACACTAGCTCCTGTGGGAAAATAGTACTCAGCAATTTGAACTTGTTAGCTGCTCTGAACATAAGGGACCTGATTTTCATTTATGTTACAGGCGCTTTATATTGCTCAGGCAGTAAATTGCATTTACACTCAGTAAATGAGCAACCGGAGTAGTGTAAAGTAACTTTAGCATGAATGAGAATTAGGCCCAAAGCCTTCCTAAGTTTTTATAGCAACTCTGTTATTCATCTCAATTGGTGAGATAGGGATTGATTGACAAACAAATAGCAATGCGGTATTGCCTAGTTTGGAAGGAGAATTGAGCCAGGGATTAGAAAACCCCAATTCAGCGAAGGAAATCAGACAGGCTATTAAAAGCCTGAAGTCCAACAAAGCACTAAGGCCAGATGGTTTCAGCATACATTTTTACAATCACCTAAGTATAAAAGATGAAATAGCTCCCCTGCTGGTTAAAGTATTTCAAAATTATTTACAGATGGGAATTAATGTTAATGAGTCGTGCAGCAAAGTCCCTACATACCATGCTGAAAATTTACCACCCTCAGGTTTAGTCCCAGTCAATGCACCAGAAAGTTTCATCATTTGAAAATAAAAGTAGATTTTCCTTGTTTTACCACTTATAATTAACCATTTCAGTTTCACATCTAAGAGGCTTAAACTGAAGTAGGATAATGAGGGACAGGCCTAGTACCAGAAATGTCCTCAACGTGAGGATTATTTTAATTGTAAATTCCCATGGCTGGAAGATTTACTCATAAAATATAATATACAGTATGAGTCTGCTATGGAAAGGACTGATATTAAAGATATGTGCAAGAGTGGTTGAGGGCAATATGGAGCTTTCTCTCTGGGTGAGAGACTCAGAGCTGTGTTAGGTCAAAATGCAGATTTCACCATTTGATGCTCCCATGGGGCAGCCACTCACATGATAAAAGTGCTAATGGGCCATCTAACTGCACGTGTCAGTGAAACACAGAATATTCTGCTCTTTTTATCTGAACATATTTGTTGGTTGTTTCACAGACACAATTTATTAGATCTAACCCAATCAAAAATTTATAATAAACAATAAAGAAAACAGAAAATTTCCCCACTGTGGAATTTTAGTCAGGTTATATTAATGCAGGTTTTCTCCTGTGTACAAATTTAAAGTCAAGCCTTTGCCTCAGTAAGTGGCACAGGTGAAGTAGACTGGAATCTGAATGAGCAGTTTCAGATTTCTCTCCTCTCTACAGATAAAAATCTCCCTAATCATTGCACTCCCTTAACAGGTTCATTTCTCTGAGGTACAGCTAGCTTACAGTTTGAACTCTCTTCTCTCATTAAAAAGCAAACAATTTAAAAATATTCCTTGATCAAGGTCCTTTCAATTGCTCATTTTACAAATAGGGATAATCCAAAATGAATGAGACCAAGAATAAATTTCTGCTATTAGTCAAATATAATTACAGCCAGACAAATGATACTTTTTAATTTTAAAATTGCATTCAGGATCTGGGCTAGCATGGCAGGTTAATACAGCACTCAACTTTCAGTGTTTCCTTTGTTTCACTTTGACTTTAATTGCATTTATTTGGTCTACAATAACAACTGACTGACCACTTCTGCATATGAAGAAACTACTACCAGGTACATTATTTCAATAGTCTGGGTTAAGAGGAAGATGAAGACAGATAAAGCTTCTGCAGAGATCATCAAATGATCAGCCTTTAGCCCTGCTGAGAGAAAACAAACAAAAACACTCAGCTACCAGAGAAACAGGTTTTAGAAAAGCATCTTCAGAAAAGGTAAGAGGTTTCCTTGTGGTCGCTCCTTGAACAACTTTCTCCTGACTTTGCCTTCACTTAGTTATTTTCTTTTTTAAATAATTCTTCAGCCTACTCAAATAGCCAATGCTGAAATATGTTTGATGCTCTCCAATACTGGACAGCAGTAGATTTTATTTTTTTAGCTCCAGCAATGCCTAAAGTGCAGAAACCTTCCCCACCTGACCCTCTCACAAAAAACAAAACAAAAACAAAAACAACAACAAAAAAACAAACCCAAAACAAAAAAAAACAAAAAAACCCCACAAAAAACAAAAACAAAAACAAAAACAAAAACCACCACCAAAAAAACCCCAAAAAACACCACCAAAACCACAACCAAAAAAACCCAAACAAAAAACCAAAGAAAACAAAAAAAAATAACAACAAAACCCAAAACAAAAACAAAGGACCCTTGCTGAAGGAAACAGGAGTTAATTTTGGAGGGAACCCCTCATCATGAGGACTTGTGGCAGCTCTGCTCTGTCAGAGGTTTCCACCACTTCTGCGTGGGCTGCTCCGCGATGGACGGCAGCGCTGCGGGAGGTGCCGGTGAGCACCCATTGTGGTCCAAACTGGCAAAGCTTGGCTAAAAGCTGATTTTTGTACTACATTCACCTGCTAGTACTAGGGACTGTCACTGAGAAGCCATGGGGCAATTCTCTAAAACCCAGTTTATTATCCAGATCATAAGAGGCAATTCCTGATGGCACCAGCATGCACAGAGCCATCAGTCAGTCAGCTGGCACTAACTGCAAGGAATGACACAAGAGCCACACCTTGCACTCAATACACAAAGGCATATTTCTCAGAGATATCCACTGCCAGTCAATAATATGCACCCTAACTGTCATTAATACTTACTTGCCTAAGTAAATTACAACAAACTCATACTAGCTGCTGGGAAAAGTCCATTTCTACATCTATGTTTTCTGAGCAACTTCGCTTAAATATCTGCTCTGCCCTTGCAGGAACTCCACCTGGAATACTTTGCCCAAATCTAGAGTCCTCAGTACATGAAAGATGTGGAGATGTTAGAGAGAGTTCACAGGAAGGTCACAAAGGTTGTCAGAAGGCTGGAATATCTCTACTATGAGTACAGGCTGAGAGAGCTGAGGCTGCTCAGCCTGGAGAAGAGAATGATCTGAGGAGACCTTATTGCACCTTCCAGTACCAGAAGGGTATTCTGAAAAAGAGGGACAGTGAATTTTTACATGGGCAGATATTGATGAGACAAGGGGAAATGGTTCTAATGGTTTTAAACAAAAAGAGGGATTTCAGTTAGATGTGAAGAAGAAATTCTCTATTGTGGGGAGTGGAACAGGTTGGCCAGGGAGGCTGTGGATGCCCCATCCCTGGAAGTGTTCAAGGCCAGGTCGCACTGGTCCTTGAGAAACCTGATTTAGTGGAAGGTGTGCCTGCCCATGGCATCCTTAACCTGATCCTTCCAACCCAAACTGTTCTATCACTCTGTGATTCTGGTTCCATGTACCCTGTCATATCAAATACTGTCATTTCAGCAACTCCAATATATTGTCTGTTTTCTGTGAGAGGGGATTTTCCCCAAAGCCATCTGAGTTAACTCTTTGTCTGCTGATATCTTATTTTTCACTGAAAACTACTTCTCCCCAGACTGAGAACTCCTTTCTCTCAGTTCTTTTCTTTTTGAACATTTTCATTATAAGGATGAGAAATAATGGGTACACAAATACTATAGCTGATATATTTCAGTCTTGACATGTTGAAACAGATACAGTTTGAAAGTATAAATTACTCTCTACAGTTTTCCTTATTGCATATTAGAAGAAATTTAGATTGCAATATAAAGATTTAATAAACACATTAAGATGTAAAGACCATTACTTATTAAATTAAAACTGAGATAATGCAACAAACAAATTAAAAATACTGTTGCAAATACTTGCAAATCAGCAAGTTGACGGTTATTTGATTTAGATTATCAAATTATTCTAACTGTGAGTCAACCCCTGCTGTGAGGTTGAGACAAGAAAAAAGTGGGATTTTTTTTCTAGTCCTGTATCAGGAAAGAAATTGGGTTTGTGTCTCAGTCTAACACAATTATTTTGTTCCCACTTTTTTTTCCATAATAATAGGGATTTTTCTGACAGCGATTCAACTGTCGTGACTGCTTTCAGAGTAATGCATAGACTGGATATTTTCTAGCAAGTACAGAGACCAAATAAGCTTCCTTAGCTACATTTTCACTGCTGTTTTCCCTTTTTCTTAAATGTCATAATTGTTCTAGTAGCTATTCTTTTGCTTTTCTTATTACCTTCTCTATTGCACATAACAACATAAAAACTAAGCAACAGAAATAAAAGAGTGTTTACTACGACAGGTTTCTACACAACAGTTGCTCCAGAAAGCACTTCTGTAACTTTGACAGCACTTACTCACATAAAAGACCAATTTGGGAGCTCATTTTAAGGTTTCAGAAAGTATTATCAGAAGGGGTTTTTTCACAAGGACATAAATTCATTCTTTGTGCTTTCATGAGCTGGCAGGACACGAAAAGAGTATTCCCTTAACACAAGCAGGAAAAAAAAAATGCAATAGAAGGATACGCTTTTACTTCTTGGCCTAGAGATCTTTGATGTATGCAGGGGCTGCACAGAATAGCTGATACAGTACCTTGCTTAATTTTTTAACACCTGCATCCACCTAATGGAAAGTAGAAAATTTGTCTTCTGTCACACCCAGCTCAGACAGTTCTTGCCTCCTCTTGCAGAGTGTGCAGTATCCAAAAGGAGGGTGGGACACATCTTTTATCTGCTCTGTGTCCACCTTAGATGTGCCTTTGATCACTCCTGGAGGTGATTCTCATATGAGCCTCTGTTAACAGCATCAGCCTTCTTAAATATCGGATTAAATAGCATAACCTTAATACTGGGCTGTATGGCTTACGTACAGTTAACATAATCCAGTCATATTTCCCACTTGATAGCCTCAGGGCTGAGATCACTATGGGTTCACAAAGCCATCCAACAACCACCCTTGGAAAAATTCTCTCTTCCATCTGCCAATGAAGTAAGCTCCAAAAATACTACAGCTGAATTCTCTGTTATGTGGGTTAAATCAAGACTCACTAATGTTGTTCCCCCAAAATATGATTAGTAGGAAATACAGTGCTGGGCTAGTGAAGCACCACTGAAGTCAGCCAGCATTCAGCATGGGATGGAGCTGAGAACAGAAGAGACTCAGACTCCTGGCTGTGCCCTGTAGCACCCTCTGATCAATGGTTTCTGGCACAGGGCCGCGGATCTGAGCTGGCTGCTCCCGAAGTGCTGCTGAGGGAGTTAATAAGCCTCCCGGAATCCACTGCCCTGCGAGGAATGATGCAAAGCCCTGAGGCTGGCTCTGTGGTGCTCAGCGGGGTGCTGGGACTGAGCCAGAGCAAATGAGCCCGGCTGATTCTGCTGAGGGACACTTAATTGCCTCTGAAACAGGCACCCCAGGACTCGCAGTTCACTCTAAGGAGCAGGCTCGGGCTTGTAGGAGTCATGAATTGATCAATCAGCCGTGGAGGAGTAGCTAAAACTGCTTTTGACTTACTGGCGCTGACCCTGGAAGCAGTGCAGTCGTGATCATGCAGTGCTCTGTCTGAAGCGGCAGCCTCTGCACAGAGGCAGCCCCTGTGCCCTGCCCTCCCCGCGGGAGTCACCCCCAGCTGCACACTCAGCCCCCGAGCACTAGGTGTATCAGCTGCATGCAAACATCAGGCAGGAGAGGTGGCACAAGCGTCTCCAATCTTCTCTTAAGAAATAAACCATTTTTGAGTCACTCTTTAAAAATGACTAATGACCTCGCAAACACTCAACACTCACACTCATTCATCTTTTTATCAAGTCATATATCCTCGCATGAAGGGAAATTAGGGAAATGTGTTACAAGATTTCATCAAGGAATACTTTCCTGATCTGCTCAGTAGAAACTGCTTCTATACCTTCCTACACTAATTTCTATTTAACATCACTTAAATGTAAGGCATGTCTTTAACAGGCAGTTCCACCCCCTACTATTCACAGTCTCTATAGCACTTGCATTTACTGCAACTACGGGTAGCAAATTTAATAGAACTGCTGGCAGCAATTTTTCAACAGAAAAACACTTGCTGCAAGACTCCTCTTCCCTGTTTCTTTTCCACCTTTTCTTCTTATTGAGGAGGTTGGCAATTTAGTAGTTTACCCCACGCCTTGCAGTTCCTTCTCTAGGCCACCTGCTGGACATTTACACCACCATTACCTCTCTGACATTGATTTCTGATGAATCTACCTTAAACACTGTGACTGTGGTTCTGTTTAGATGGGAGTCATTCCACACCTGCAGTCTCATTGACATGAAATTCAATTAATTTTGTATTATGATCAGGAACATGAAATAGATTTGATTTTGCAGAAAGTTGACATTTCAGCCAAGAGAGATGTATATCATTCTGATTTATGAGATGAGGGAAAAACACTGTAAGATGTTTTTCCATTATGGTACTCATATGCAACAGAGAGATTCCTTATTTATATGAGCAGAGGGAAAGTGTTTTGACCTAGGTATGAAGAAAGTTGATTGTCCCCTCTTGCCATTGCTATGCTGTATGTCTATGTATCTTAGAAATCTCATTGTGTAGCTAAACCTCAGACTTTCCCTTAGAACGCTGCTGTCACCTCCCAATTCATCATGAAGTGGTACTGCACACTAACTCTGAGCTAACATTTTGTCAGAGCTTGACAAGATCACTTTCTTTCAGGACCCTCACTTGCTGGGGCAGAGTCCTCCTGGAATAAATGTGCAAACAGAATTGTGGATATTGGCTAGGAGGGCTAAAGAGCATTCAGATTGCTGATGGCCTGAGAAAATGAACCCTGTGGTCACATAATAGAGATTTTCCCCCTTCAGTTTTCTTTCAGAGAATATGTTATGTATGTCTTGGTTAACTATTAATTTAAAAAGCATAATCAGTCAACGAGGGCATCACATACTAAGCACAGACATATTGCTGCCACAGGGGGATATATTTTTGGATGTCCTTTATAAAATCTTTCATTATTTTGTTAGCATTTCACACTTATTGATACATCACATAATGACAATATTGGAAGTTGAGTAATATATATATATAAGGCATTAGTATTTGAACAGCAAAGTGAATATTGTGAATATCTGTCTGCTTTTTATGCCACCCTCCATTCTAGACTATTTTGTTTTGCTCCAACACTTCCACAAGTTTTCATGGGATTACACACGAATCACAGAAAAATGTGGTCTTTTATTGTTTTCCATATTGATTTGGTCAGTTTGGTCATTTGGGACTGGCTTTTCCTGATCTGCGTCCCCTCCCAACGTCCTGCGCAGCTTCAGCCTACTCACCTTTGGGGAAATGGGGAGAAGATGGGAGACAGGAAACAGGAGAGGGCCTTGCTGCTGCCGGAGCACTTCTCAGCTATAGGCAACACACTGGTGTGTGATCTGCACTGGTTTAGCCAGAGATGCAAAGCACAGGGCCCTACAGCCTGCTGGAAGAACACTAACTCCATCCCAGTAGGACCCACTACAGTGAGCTGCTTGCTGACCTCTCTGGACAGGAAATCTCTTACCGTGCGCCCCAAAGGGTCTGACATTTCCTCCTCTTTGTTACAGCCTTACTAGGGCTGGCAAAGATTAAATGTCTACAGCTGGATTTTCTTATTCATTACGCCACGAGATGTATATTATTTCACTTTAAATAGAATAGTATATATTTTAAGCAATTTAATCCAAAGATAAAGATTGAAAAGTTTTCCCTAAGCCAAAATTATTAAAAAATGAATACTTGCAATCTAGAGCTCTTCATTCATTTTAGGACTTCAGTTTGTGCAGTCACCTGTTAAAGATAACTATTAAAAACTACAACATAAAAAAAAAGAAAGGTTTGGAAGCAAATTTGTTTGATGTGGCAAATAGTTCTTGGCAGTGAAAGAAAGAAGCTGTGATGTGAGCAATCTTATTTTTGCTTGTTGTAATAAATGCCAACCTATACATGGAATTCAAGATTATTAAATTATCTACTTTTAAAAATGAATCAAGTAAGTCATCTCCTTTTAAAAGTCGTGAAAAAGAAATCATCTTATTTTTTACCTTGCCAGTAGAAAAGGGGATAAGCAGGAAGTACAATTGATCTCATCTAAAATCTTATAGTTGAGAACATTTATTAAGGCATAAGGCAGAAAGGGAGAGAGGCTTATAAATGAGATCCAGCTGTCTCTCCAGATGCATTTTGCTGAAAGACTGTTCAGAGTGAACCTTTAAAACTTGAATTTGGAAAGCATAAGCCATGCTTAAATAAATCTAAGCTGATATATTCATTTGTAACAAAATGGATGTGACACATCATGGCTATGACAATATGCAATTTCACCCTGAGAATTCAGTTTTCAGAGGTGATTTAATTTTCTTTAAAACATTATTGAAAACTACAAGACACGGATTAGAATAAATATCCTTGTCTCATATGGGTATTAATTTTGACAATGCTCACCCTACAACTAAGATACAATAGGCAAAACCATTATTTGCTAAGTCATCTATGATGGAAAGGGTTGGTACATAATTATCTAAATGCTCAGTAGGATTATCACTGTGATGTTTAAAGACTCTGAGCAGGAGACAGGATAAAGGTTAGAAAAATTAGATGATTTACAAATGCTTAATTAAATATTTTTTCAGGCATTACCATAACCCAGAAGAAGGAAACTAAGTCAACCTACCACTCTCTGTAAAGTTTGTACATACCGTGTGAGGCATAGTAGAGTCAGACTGCAGTAAGAGATGTGTCCATGGTATGGAGCTGTTTGATAAATGCTGTTGCAGTGTTTGTCTTAGTCCCTAAACTGTGCCTGCTAAAGTCAATGGGAATTTTTTACTGCATCTGCAGGCAATGCATAAGACCTAGATTCTTTACATTTGCTTGATATTCTCAAACACAGTGCTGTACTCCCTGCAATTGTGTGTGTACACAAATGCGCACAGACACGCTCGCGATTAAGATGTGGACGTGGGGCAGAACTCTCTGCCTCCACACCCACATGCCTACCAGAATGGGTTACTGCACACTTCTCACGTGTCAGGATGTACAGCCTCCATTGTCCAAGCTGCATTAAAATCACACCATTTTTATTTAGCAAAGGGTTTAGTCCTGTGCCAGCTTTAAGCATGTAAGTAGTCCTGGTGAGTTAATGATGCTTCTCATGTGACTGAACATGAGCAGGTGCTTAATGGCTTGGTTTGGGGCCAGAGCACTGAGAACACTGTGAGAGGGAGCTGCAGGCAGGGGAATGCACCCTGCGAAGGCAGGCACCGCTCAGGTAGAGTAATGGCTTCGTTCCAAACTCGTTCTTTCCAACCGGCAAAAACTTTGAAGAAGCCAAAAGTTTTTGCGGCTGTTTGAAAGGATCTTCATAGTTCAAAATTCGAGGCAATAGGGGGAGCAAGGTGGCAGTATGGACTGGATATATACCAAAGAAAAATAGGATCAGAAAGAACAAGAAGTATATAAGATATAGAAAAATGTCAAAACTAATAAGAGGAGATTTCAGCTACCCAGACACACAGGAACAGGGACACAATGAGAGAAATAAATCAAGAAACAGTCATGTACTATATCCTCAATGTATTAAAAGGTGGCAAAAAAGACAGAAGTTCTGACTTTCAACTGTGCAGCTGTTAGGAGACAGAGGTGGAGGACTCACTAATGATCATAATCCAGTTGGATTCATTACTGCAGACTGAACCTACAAGAGGAATAAAAAACCCCCAAGGACTTTGAACGCAGAAGAATGGGGAAGTGCTGGAGGCAATCCAGTGGGTTAAGCACCTAATGGGAGGTGTGGGAGGAGGGAAGGACACAGAGGAAATGGAAACTGTTCAGAAAGCAATTACAGCATATCCAAGGGTGGTACGTATTATCCAACAATATGTGCACTAGGATGAGAAAAAGACCATAGCAAATAAAAACAGGATTGAAAAAGATATTGAGAGATAAATAAAAAGGATACATAAGCAGCATAAAATTTCAGGTGCAGAGGGAGAACAGAAAATTTATACAAATAATTTAAGATAAATGAATACAAAGATAGAAAAAGTGCAAGCAGATAACGAAATTAAATTAGAAATAGGCTAATATCAGAGTATATCCCTAGAAGATGTAACAAAAACTCTGCAGAGAAAGAAGAAGGTTTTCAGGGTGAAACCAAAGCAGTATGATAGCATGCACTGGTTCAAGCTCTGTTTGTCATGGCTGAGTTTGCCATTCCTGAAAGGTTTAAAGCAATAAAACAATTGGAAACACTTGTTTTTAGACAATTTTTTCTCCATTTACTACACTCTGGAAGAAAGACAATCCTTCTATCCCCATCTCACAGCCACCTTTCCCAGTTCATCCCAGGCGACTGAAAGGTAACCGCATACCCTTAGCAGACACTGCAATTTACTTGGGCAGTTGCTTCTTTCAGTACTATTCCACCTCCCTTTTCACAAGCTGGAAATTAGAAATTATAGGAGGCAGTGCGTTTGAAGAGATATTTTCAGTTCCAGAAGGACTCGTATACTCATGCCAGTTCAAGCAGTAAGATGGGAAACATACCTTGAGTGTAATTTTGGGTGTAAATTTTGGATAGACAGTTTGCCTGAGCCAAAAACATCCCAAGAAGCATCCTGAAAAATCAATGATATCTGCCTGCAGGTAAGCTACCACACCAGAGAGTGCTCCTCTCTGTTACTTCAGATAGTTGATGTGGGTCCTTCTGAAGAACGTCCTTTTAAGGACACTTTTTCTGTCTTTTCACTAACAACAGAGGAAATATTTGCAGATCTTCCTCTCCAAGCCAGTCCTTGGCCTCTTCCCTTCTCCATCTCCCAGCCAACAGTCCAATATACCAGAATAAGACAAGGTAGCGTGGTTCAGGTCAGAGGACTCGTACTATCTTGGCGTCATTACAGCTTACAGCATTAGCAACTCCCATCTTTCACATCTACTTGGTAGACTCTTACAGAACTTTATTAACTCATTCCCTATGAGTGGAGCACTTGGCTTTCAAGCTGCCTAAAGAGGTGTTCCTAGAGCCAACCCTTCTTATGTTTTTTTCTCCATGGCAACATGTTTCTGTCAGAAAGCTCTGGTTGTAATTTAAAAACAAATGGAAGAAGAAACAAAACAACAAGCAAATAGCCAGCAAAAGCACATTACCTCTAATATTAATCAGTGAAGTCCACAATAGAAAATCTTTTGCTAAAAGCAGAAGACTACATCTCCTAATTTACTCCTGTATTTGAACCACAGTAATAAACTGCATAGCACAGTGTTGTTACTTTAATTCTGTTTAGATGTCTCATTTTGTGAGCAAATTTTACCACATTTTTTCATTTAAGATTCTCTGTTGTTTTGGAAAGAAAAATACAACACAACCAAAGCCAGTAACAACAACGTTAAATGACAGGTGGTCATTGGAGAAATGCTGTACAGTTTGAGGAACTGGACCAGTCAATCAAATGCTGTACTTGGAAACAACAGATAGGAGGGCAGGTATTTCCTTATCACCATTTGTAGTGGAACTACAGCTGCAGCTCCAGTTCTGTTTGAGATGTGCACACCGCACACAGTGGGATACAGAAACATAATAGTCAGAGAAGCTGCTTAAAGCCACAAGAGAAAGCGTGGACTGGTTTGACAAAGATACAAAAAAGCTCTTGATATTCATGAGATTCTGTAAGCCCTGATATAAAACTTCTTCTGATTCTTAACCCTTTATAACTTACGGTTGTTTTTATTCTTACTGTAGCATGTACTCACACTCCTGTGAGCTACTGGGGAAAAAGTTGAGAACCATATACACCTGATATCATAAGGTACCATTTCCCCTGTATGGTATAGTGCAGTTAATTCCCTCATGACAGCTCCTAAAATGAGGAAATATGTAAAATATGTATAAAATACTTGGAGGTTTTTATTATATTTGTTTAGTATTTTTCACAATATCAGTATTGCAACAACAGATTTCCTGTGCTCAGACACCTCTCAGTTCACTGTTCTTTCAGAAAAATAAGCATTTCTCTCAGATCTGAGGTTTTTTAAAGACAATACAAAACCTCAAAAAATACAAACATCTCCATTTAAAATCCCAGAGTTAAGAGGAAATAAAAACTTGTTCTTTATTGATGGTTACACTAAATTACTTTGTTCTTTTGGTTACACATAAAATGTTAACTGCAGTTGGGTTATCAGGGCTATCTAATGTATAGAAAAGCTGTTGCTCTGCATACAATTTTCACATGAAAAACATACAGATTTCATGGTACAACTTAACTCTATTAATCTCACTTCATCAGCACAAAATAGACTTGACTAGAGATACCTCTGTCCTTTCTAATGTGAGTCTATAACCCAGTGTATGTATGGTTCATCCTTTATAATTCCAGTCAGTAGCACACATACTGTATATAAATGTGCCTTGATTTTATTTGCTTTCAAGTTCTGCATCAGTGAGAATCTTCAATAACGTAAGTAAAGCACTTAAAGCTCTCTGCTCCTCTCTGCACCTTTCAGCAATAAATAAATAAGACCCCAGTACTGAAGGTAAGGCTAACCCTTTGCTCTAGCAGGAGACCTTATTTCAGTAGTTTCACACAGATGAAGATAAAGGGTAAAGGTTTAAATTACTAACTGCATTAACTTGTGCTTTTTTTTTTTGCACAACACTCTTTTTTTTCTACAAAATATTCTGAATTTCAGAACATAGAGAACCAGGACATTTGACATAATTTTTCATTTGAGTTTTTTTTAAACAACTGAACATACACTTTATTTCTTCAGAACAACAATAAAAGCATTTGAAAAAAAAAAAAAAAAACAAAACCCCCAACTTTGCTAAAACTGTAATTAAAAAAAATCTTTCCTAAAATCTTTTTAAGGTGAACTAAATTATACTGGACATATATAAATAAAAAAGAGCAAAGAAGAACATGAACATATATTACTAGTGTAATTCATCAAAAACAGTTGACACTTCAATCTAATCCAGAAATGAAAACACAGAACTTTACAGAGTTATAGGAAGTAAGCAATTTAAACGTACCATGGCACAAGGTCATCTAACAATGAAAACGGGAAGATGTTCTCTTTTTATTCGTTCTCCTTCACTCCTTTAATCCTTCTGAATCTATCAAGTATGGCTTAATATAAATCTTTTTAACAGCCAGAGGTGATCTTGAAATCAGATAATTAATAGTAGTGGTCCAAGTTTTGTATAGCAGGTCTATCTTTCCATTTTAATAAAAAATGAAAAGGTACTTTATGTAACTAAGCTATTACTCTGGGAAAGGTTTCTTTTTCCATAATAAAGTAATGTAGGTCTTAACTAATTATCTCATAATTTTAAAATGTAATATTTTTTTTGTAAAACTCACTGAAATAGTCCATCTTTCTTAAAAGAGTGCTGATGTGGAAAAAAACAATTCTCAGAATACACTCACTGCAGCTCATTCAAAACACTCACTTGCCGAGTCATTCCCCACGTAGTTCAGAGCTAAATGCATGAAGCTGAGGAAATGCACTCAATTTGCTTTGAAAGTAAACCTCCAAGGCAATTTCATAAGCAGAAATCATATTCATGTCATACAGATACTGTGGTTAAGTTTATGATTCCAATTTGGCCTGGAGAGCTTTCAATACTCTAAGAAAAAATACTTCACCAATCTATATGTAAATACTTCAGTAAAATCACTGAACAGTGATCAAGTTCAGTATTAATATCACAAATTAAAGAGGGCATCTGAAAAGGTACTGTCTAGAAGAATGATCAGAGCTTATGCTGAAGAACAGTCTGTGTTTTCAGCAGCCTATAAGCATGGCAAAAACTGGTGTTTCATTAATTAAGTCTCAGTGTTATATATATAAAGAAAACACTAAATACTGAAATACAGCACGTGGTTTGGTGGCAGCAGGGTGGGTAGCAGGCAATCACCTGGAAGTGTCAGCCTAAAGAAACTCATGGTAGGACTAGCAGACTTACGTTTTACTGTTCAAATTGGCAATTAAATATATTTTTTGGGCTTTCATTTCTATTATATATCGTTAAACAAGAAAAAAAATCAACCAAGTAGCTCAAATAACCTCTCAACTGTTTGGTTGTCTCAGTGGAAGTGTTTATTTAAGCAGATGTGGGGGCAAATGTGTTTGCCCCAGGGGAGAGTGGGAAGAATTAGTCAATATTCTTTTGAAGCCCTATGGAGAGGCCAAGACAGTTGTACGGGAGGAAGGCACAACCATTCCCTTACTTTCCAATGGTTTAGAGTTTTTGTAGCTCACAAGACACATATACTGTCACTTGTTTACACCACTGCTCACCTTCATGTAGGCCAGCATTGCCCTAGGACTCAGCCTGCACACAGCTGCACCGAGAGAAGCCAGCTGGAGTGGGCCAGTCCGTGGTAAGATCTTTCAACTGTTCCTGCTCCTGCTTCCCTCCCTTGGCTTCACTGTCTTATACTGAGTCTTGTGGATGTGGGGACACAGATTCAGACAGTATAACTTCTCAAAGCAGCCCCTAAGTTGACATTTAAATTAGCTACAAGAATAGGGGGCAGGATTCAGTTCCAGACCATAGATACCAAAATAGAGGTGACCACCAATGCACTAGATATACAGGGTCTCACTTCAGATAACAAAGGTCAACCTGGTACCACACAAAGCAGGTAAGTTTCATTTTAGGTGGATGCCTTAAGACCTCAAAGACTTCAGCCAAAGGTTAGCAGATGTGATGCAGAATTTACAAAAGATCCTGAATTGCAATTGGGATTACTAATAGCAACTGGCATTAGAGCAGTATCCTACAGGTCTCAAATGACACTGCAGAGCCACAGCAATGTCACATTTCCCTGCCTTACCTTCATAAACCTTGTCACTGCAGAACCTATTAACTAAGCTCTATTACAGAAATAGCATAAACAGAAAAAAAAAATCACTCTTCCATCCACAATTCTTCATTGCTGGACCTTGTTGGACCAACCCAGCATAAAGAGCAGGAGTTCAATACATGTACTGTGTGACAAGGCAATTTTCACACAGAGATTCATAGGGGAAAGGAGGGTGCTCCACTTTTCAGTGCAAGGTGATTCTAAAGTGGTTTTAAATTGCAAGGTGCTAAGAGTCAGAGACATTCTCCCGAGAGATGAGCTGCCACATCTCTCACTGCTGTGCCAGCATGGAGATGGGCACACAGGGAAGCACTCTGGGCTGCTCTGCCATTTGGGGGCTCACAGGAGACTTCAATGTGCAGTAGGCACCAAACAGAGGACAGGGCATCTCTGAAGCAACAACCAAGAACCAAAACTTAACAGACAAATGTAAATCATGAAAAAAAACCATTTTTCTGTTGCTTTTCTTATAGCACATTAATGAATTAGATATTCCTCTTAAAGCTGTTGTGTCTAGGCATTAGATATCTGCTGATTTTTGGTATGACCCATGAAAGAATTGAATTGGAGGAAGAGAAGGTCATCAGATCCATTTTTACGCAGTTATTCTGGATGCTGTGAATGACACAGGATTTGGCATGCACTTAGGCTGAGAGGAAAGTAAGAAAATGCTACGGCAAAGCTAGAGTATTAAAAAGTGGCATAAAAGCCAATGAGTATATGCAAAGAAAGGTATGAAAGTCCCTGAATGTATAGAAAGGAAATCTAAACTTGATGTGAAAGTCTAGTGTTAGATATCATAACAATTAAGCAAACCCTAAGAGACTGAAAATCTGCAGGAACCAAGTTGCCTTGCTTGAATACAGTCAGTACAGATCTCCTTTGGCTTAGGACCCATCAGCTGCAACCTTTTCTCTGCTCACTCTCTATTTCCCATATGGCAAAGGAAAGGTAACAAAACAGAGCTCAGAAGGTAAAACAGTTTTCACCCACAAATACAAAGAGACAGGAAGGCTTATGTAGTCATCATGTGATGTAGGAGAAGAGGTCTCTGTTCTCTCCAAATTTGTATCTGATAAACAAAACCAGGAGACATGACACCAGGAAGCACACTAAAAGTATTTACCACAAAGTACAAATTCTATTTACAATTATATTGTAACTGCTTTTAGCTGACTTCAATCTTTCCCAACTGGAATTCACCCAAACAATACATTACAGTACAAAATATTATATATATGTTATCTAGAATTGGAAATTGCAGCACCTATCCATGGCCAATGTGCAAGATATATGCAATAGGGATGACCATTTGTCCTCATGAAATTTTTTTGACCTCAGGATATTACAATAGTCTATGATACTGCAAGTTTGTAATACTTTAAATAATGGCCCAAATCTGCCTATGGTTCCAGATCTTCATTTTGAACTCACTATTTTATAACAGTACAAAAGGAGTTTAACTTGTCAAGTGGTTGGCAAAGCTGAAAATGAAATATCATAAGAAAATATGTCAGAGGTAGACCTTTCTGACCTAAACTTCTCTTCGGCCAGAAAAACAATTTGTCTCACCAGTCACCGTATGGGTTGCATCAATCGTACAGCTGATGTTTTTTCTGGACTTGCATCAAACAATCTCAGTACATTGATCAGGACATTCTTAAATCTCTGTCCTTTCATGCTAAATCCAAAAGCTTCCTTTTCATCTGCACTCAACAAATAGACATTCATAACCTCAGAACATAAAAACATGATGGATTTTATCTTGAAGGACCTAGAATAATTAAATGCTCCCAACTTGTTTCTGAAAGGTTTCACTTCAGCTCTGCCTCAAGGATGTGACATATTTGCTATTTTTCTCAGTTTTGATTTCTTTTGCTTTCTCAGGGAAAGCAATGCTGTTATACATCACACAAAACAGTGATGCAGTAGGGAGAGATGAGTGACAAAATCTGGAAGAGAAAAAGAGTTCAAATAAAAGTTTTCATATCTTAATCCCTAGAGGATTTTGTCAATAACATAAAAAATGTTAAGACTTGGCAGATACTATTAACCAGGATTTGCTTCCCCTAAGGAAAAAAAAAAAAAAAAAAAAGGTCTTACCTCAGAAAGGCATGAGCAGTCAACAAAAAAACCTCATCATCATTAGGAATGCAAATTCAGGGTAAATTTATCCAATGACAAACTGCATTGTTCTGCTGTTACTGAAGCAAAACTGTGAAAGTCAAAGTCTGGAAGTGAAAGATCCAAAATCCACACTGCTGTCCATTGTACATTTTTTACACAAATTTTATTTCACCTTATGCACCTCTGTAATTCTGTGGTATCTGCCATCACTGTATCTAACAATATCCTAAACACTTAAAACACACTTCTTTTTTTTTTTTTTCATTTTCCTGCTTGTAGAAATAGTTTGACTGTTTTATGCTGCTACACATACGAAAAATTAGAACAACTAGGTGAAGGGCTTCTTTTAAAATTTCCCATTCTAAACACAATAATCTGCATGGTACATCTCATGGGAAGAGTGGCCAGTACAGGGTGCTATCAGGTAGCCTTGGCAGCACTGGGCCAGCAAGGCTAGCAAGGGACTGGCAGCATGAGGCACAGCTCACACAGTCACCACCATATTGGCTCATTCTGAGTCAGTGCTTCCCAGTAATCCCAAGTAATTTCAAACTGTGAGTGCAAATGATTGCAGAAGAAGGAGCTGTTTACACACACATACACACAGCCCGCAGGGGAAGACTACAAACTGTTATTGTTTTTTAGGAATTAATTATGGCTATTTTGTTTTTCTCATCTCCATCAAATAGTAATATTATTTATTGTGTCATTTGATTCATGATCGTGCTTGTCAAGTCCAGGCAGATGCCCAAGCTAATAAAAATTCCAAATAACAAGTAGAATATATGCAATATTAGTTTTTAAAAGCTAGACACTCTTCCTTCAGAATAATTGCTCTACTCGAGATCTCATTTTGATAGGCTATAATAGCTGAATAAACAAAACTAACTAGATTAAAATTTGATCATGCAGACACCACTAGATCATGATTACATTATTTAGTGGAGGAAAGATTGTTTTAAGAAAAATATGAAGACTTATCGGATACAAAACCCTCCACTAAGTAAACACTATCTGCAAGTACAAAGTAAATACTTTTATAAAACAGCAAAGAGATCCATTTAATCATTGGCATATAGCTGCCTCTGTAAATCCTGGGTAAGTTAAGATCACAAAATCAATAAATTATGTTACTGTTAATATCCCAGTTTGCATTGCCTTTTCTGATATTCTAATTTCTAACTGTCAGTTACATTGAAATTCAAGGAAATATACATGGCACCCACACTTAATTCTTATCATTGAATATTGGCATTTGAAGCCAAGTCCTTTTGGTCACCAGAATATGAAAAATCCTACAGAGAGCAAAGATAAAGAGATAGTGCTGGGAAGATGGGGCCTCCAGATAACTGAACAAGGAGACAAAAGCAGTGTAAAGATTATGTTGATAATAGATCTCAGCCAGATGTTCACTGACTTTTCCTGCCTTTTAAAAGCAGTGAAGCTTGCCTAAGTGAGACATTTTCAATAGTACTACTGCACCTTGGGGATTCTGAATAAAATTGCTGCTTGCAAATGTTGTGTACTTGAATTTTTTTTCCCCTAAAAATGACAAATTTAGTAGTTACTCATTTTTATTTCTAGCCTATACTTCATAGTTTGTTAGGTTTCTTACAACTACTTTCCATCTACTACAGCAGTCTGCACGTACAACAAATTGTCCTCTGCCAGGAGGAGAAGGAAGCATCTTCAACCCCAGTTTTCTGCTTTGCTGGGATTCAGAGGCACTACCATGAATAAACATACCACCCTGATGGGAAGTATTGAGCTCAAAACTGTAAAGACAATCTGAGTTTTATTTTAATGTCATCATGGTTCATAGAAAAAAGGAATACTCGAGTGCAATGTTCACAGAACCCTGTGTGGGGAACAGAGCAGAAATGGTGCTATTTAAAGAACAGACTGTCTTCTACACCGTGCCGGTGTTTACCTGTTGGTACTTGCTGTGACATACTATGTGTCTTGTTTTTATTGACCATCTAGACATATAAAATCGCTTTCCTTGTATGGAAGACAGGACTTCCTGGGACCATGGAGGCCTCTCTAGAAGCTTTGTTTGCCACTCATTTCCTTCACTATATGGGCATGTTCATCCTATTTTGTTGCACTGACGTCTGGATGTGTCCTGCTTCCACCCATTCAAAGCATTAACATTCTTCTCTCAAAACAGTATTCAGATTTCCTCCCAAATCAAAGATGCTGTCCTCAATTACCTGCAAGATGTTGGAATTCATCACATGAATCTGCCAGTGAATCTATTGTACCTTCCACTCAGCCCTGGTGAGGCCACATCTGGACCATTAAGATCCTCAGTGCAAGACACAAACCTGCTAGAATGAGTTCAGTGAAAGAAAACAAATAAGTTTAAGGGACTGGAGCATCTTTCATATGAAGATATGTTGTGAGAGACAGGACTGCTCAGCCCAGATGGATCAGAGAGGTGTTACCAATGTGCTTAAATACCTGATGGACAGGAAAGATGAGAGACAGGTTCTTCTAAATAGTGGTGAAGAAGGAGCAATGGCACAAGATGAAATACATGAAATTACACTGGAACACAAAACAACAATTTTTTAGTGTAAGTGTGATCAAACATTGGTATAGGTGGCCGAGAGAAGTTATGAGGTCTCCACCTGAGCAGATCTTTACACTGTGCCTGGACACAGACCTGGGCAACTTTCTGTGGTTGCCCCTGCCCTGAGCTGATGATTGAACTGGATGATGTCCAGAGGTCCCTTCCTACCCAAATTATTCTGTGACTCTGTGCATCAGTCAGGATCCTTGTGTTACAGACTCACAGGAGAACTGACACCGAATTAAATTAAGAGTTTTACAAAAATATGGGAAAAGTTTATCTGAAATTCTATGTTTTCTTTTTTAAAGTAAAGTAAATTGTAACTGACATCAACAGAAATGCAAATCTTTTGTGTAAAGGTATAAGCATGACAGATAAAATCAGCTAAACTAGATGTGAGTTCTCTTTTCCTATATAGGCATCAATATTTTTGACAGATCTCCTAAATCTTTTTTTTTTTAATTGGCTATTATCAAACAGAAGCAATTTATCTCTTTTGTAAGGTTAGGCAAATAATCCATTCAGAATTAACATGCAGCTTCTATCCCCAAGAATATTTTGTAGGAAATTATTTTAAAATAAGATTCAAATCTTTATAATTAAGAAAGGCAAATATATTAATAAGAATAAAGAGATACATTTCTAATTTCCAAGTTATGCAAATTACTCTGTGATTTTTGTCATTTACTTCAGAAACAGCAGAACAATGCAGTTTTTCACATGCATGACAATCCTTCTTATTTATGTTCTTGACAAATTGCAACTGGATATTTATTCTTACACAGCAAACTTTAATAGTATTGAGACTGTAAGTGTATATCTTTCATTTAAATACATTGACACTTTAAAAGACACAATGTTTATAAATATTTTTCTTTACAAATAACCTTTTCAGAACTCTCAAAACGAAGCATATTATTGTTTGAAGTATTCGTTAGATACATAATTACAGGTATTAAGGGCATGACTTTGCTTCAGAAAAAAAATTCATATTTCTTTTTTGGCTTTACTGTTTTTTGTCCACATGCCAAATAGCAAATATGTTTGAACCCTGTAGTTAACAGGCACACCAAATACACTTTTACATCTAGGAGAGAACTGTACAAATTGAGACAGTTTGCTGTTGCCTCTCTTCTCTCAGCTAGCACAAGGAAGAAGCACCAGGACTGTGCAACCATGGCTATTGCAGTGTATGTACAGGACACTGAGACTCTCCCTGTGCTCAGCTGAGGGATTAGACAGGGCATGCCCAGATTATACAGCGCAGTAGCCAACAGAGAATCCTAACGTAGCTCAAAACAAGGTGAGGACAAGCTTGCTAACACAGATCCACTGCTTTAAACAAGCAGTTCCTTTGTAGTAGATATGGGAGCTCTACAGGCTCCCTGTCTCCCTGGTTTTTCATTCCGAATGGGTTCCAGCAGCTCTCATACCACCTACCTGAGGCTGAGAGGTGCATCCTGAAAAATGATTCACAGGTTAAGAGACAGGAAAGAGGAATTTTCCCAGGGACCTGCAGGTAGCAGGGCAAGGAATTCTGTAGGGCAGGGGAATTGCAGTGGGGAGGGATAAGCTGTATCTCAAACTGTACAAACAGGTGATACAGAAGAAACACATGGATGTTAGGAGTCCTTTCAGACTTAGGGGTGATATTGTGACTGTAATGAAAACTAGGCTGCTTCGGCATTTTCTTCTTGCACTATGTCCCTGACTTCAACCACTGCCTTCTAAACATCATCCCATTCCCTGTCTTTGTCACTTGTTTTTTGTGTGCCTTCACTGTGTTTCTTTTACAGGTTCTCCAACAGCATGTCCTCCTCAAATGCACTATTTCGAAAAAGAAAAAAAAGCAAAGAAGCACAGTTCCTATGCTGCTGCTTCCTAAAAGTTACCAAAACCTCATGTCAATAAGCTTACATCAATTTCCATATTTCATGTCCACAATTCCTTTGGCTTCAGTAACTCTCCATTTTACATACCCAAGACCACACCTATATGCTGAAGCAGCTGACTAATTTGCACTATTAAAAGGAAACATGATTTGAAACCCTTCAAATGGAACTGATCTTGGGCAAAGATAGAAATATTGTAAAGCTTCCTCCTGTGAGGTTTCGCAACATTGGAGGGTACATTCTGTCAGCAATATCACTTTCCTGTAGTCAGTGTCAGAAACCTTCATTACAGTCATAGCTAATAGGCAGTATTTCTTCACACTGAAGGAGTATACAATTCTGCTTCTTAAAAGCAAGGGATGGTAGAAAGAAAAAGAATCTCAAATAAGGGAATATTTTCTATATTCTTTGTCACAGAACTTCAGCACATGTGCCAGTGCCAAGACCCACATCAGAACAGGGTGTGGCGTATACACTAGGTCCAGAAATCCATACTAGAACAGGAAATATGTTGTCCTGGCATAGCAGCCATTGCCTGTGTATGCTTTTTCCAATCACATGAATATAAGGGGCTAGAACAACTTCTGCCTCTGCTAAAAATCTCTTCTCAGTCTCTTTTCAGTGTCAGCAGAACAAGTTGACCTGATACTAATCAAGTCTTTGAAGTAGGCTGAGCTCTGCCTGTTTTGTTTCACAGAGGTTTTTAAGACAACACTGACCAGTAACAGCTTTTGTCTCATTCTGGCTCCATAAAGCAAAGTAGCAAAGGTGGCAATATTTATGTCACTCAAGACATCAGTGTTTTGGGCTTACTTTACTCATCTCTCATCTTCAAATCCTCACTGATCTTATGTCATTGTCTCAGAAAGTCAATAGGCCATTGCTAGTCAGAACAAATAGCAATTTCACCCAAAAATAATTAATCTTGCGAGTGTCTTAAAATGCCTTGGGAATCATGGCTCAATTGAACCTTAAAAAGGAAGAGGGGTCATCTGAATTGCAATGCCATCATTAATTAGTATCAATAGCTTGTATTATTTCTTATTAATAAAATAACTGTACTTCTCTTAAATGACTACTCATTTTGTCAATAGTCAGATAAAACACATTAACCAAGGGACATATTCTGGCGCATTTTTACTTGAAATATTTTCTTCCTTAAGTCTATATTTGTGATATTGCTGATTGTTAAAGAAATACCTTCAACTCACTACCTGTTACACTCACTACATTCAATTTATTCACTGTATAATTACAAAGAGTAATAAGGAGGTACCACTTTAAGGGCTAAAGAAACTTAATGCCTGTGGCGCTACTGCAGCAGAAGTATCTTTGCATCTCTTTTAGACAGAGGAAAAAGTTACGGATAGTCAGTCAGTGATAGAACTAGAGACCACGTCTAATTTTGTCTTGTAGGTGTGGTGGGTCAGCAGTGGTTAACAGCCAAACTCCCAACTGCTCACTCACCCCCTGCCCAGCTGGACAGGGAGAAAATATGATGAGAAGGTTCATGGCTTGAGATGACAGGAAACTTGTCCCCCAGTTACTGTCCCAGGCAAAGCAGATTTGACTTGTGAAAAATTAATTTAATGTTTTAACAACTGAATAGAATGGTAAGAAACAATGATAAAAGTAAAAACACTTTTAAAAAGTAAAAACTCCCCTCCCAAACCTGCCTTTTTCACAGGTTCCACATTACTCCTTCATTCCCAGCTCCTTTCCCTCTTCCTCCTCCTTGAGTGATGCAGAGGATAGGGAGTGTAAGGGTGGATCAGTCCATAAAAGCTCCACTGCATCACTCCTTCCTCCTCACACTTTTCCCATGCCCTGCCATGGTCTCCTCCAGGGGCTGCAGGAGAACCTCTGCTCCTGCCCTGGGACACCTTTATTTTTCTTTCCTCCTTCTCTCAGTTTGGTGTTTTCAGGACTGTTTCTCTCATGTTTTCCCCTCAATCCTCACTGCATGTGCGGCATTTGGTCCATTTTAAAATACCTTTCCTTGAGATGCCACTCCCACGGCTGCAGGGCCCAGAACTGGCTGTGTCCAGCATGGGGCAGCCCTGGACAGTCCTTGCAGTGGCCGCCCTGCAGCCCATGATGTCAGCACCCCATCATGGACACCCAGTACAGAATGACACCAGCGTACATGACAGGCGTCTCTACTCAAGTGTAAAGGAGAGAATCAGTCTCCCAGCTCCTATTTCCTGTAGGATCCATGGTGTCTAATAGTTCAGATGTAACAACAGAAGAGAGATTGAAAATGCAAAGCCTGCTTCACATAGATTCAGAGACCACTCCTCAAAATACCCTTCTTGGAGGGTCATCCTAGCTCTACCTCTTTTTCTTGAGCATCAAAACTTTAAGGATGGTTGAATTTATCCTCTTGTTTCAACAGTTCTAGCTAAAGTGAGGTAGAAACAGAGCTTTGGTTTGCACAAACTGAAGAGCAGCAGATGCTCCAGGCTGATTCCTAAGGTCCCCATGTAGCAAGAGCTGACTTGGAACCATACATGGACCAGATGAGTTCCATCCTGTGGAGAGCAGCACCTTCTCTAACGCTTTTCAGCCAGTGAGGATGGCTCTGCCTCCACAGAGAGCTATGGTGCAGACCCAAATTTCTCTGCAAGTGTATGCTCTCTGCTAGTGTCATGCTTTGCCAGGGCTGCTGCTAGCCTCTTTGCTGCCACACTTACTGCAGGAGAACATCAAGACTTAGAAAGTTTTCTTTGCTGTTGTAAACTTCTGGTGGAAATGAGCCCTAGAAGACAAAAGGTAAGAGCTCCATGTGATTGAGACTGCCCTGCCACAAAGGCCACCTTACTGTGTTCTCCTGCTGAACCTGTGAAACACTTTTATACCTGGGAAATAGCTTTTCAGTCTCTGTGGCTCAGCTCCTTCTTCAGCTTCTTCCTCCTTCAATTAATTCTCCATATTTTGAATTTCTTAGTTCTTCCCCTCACTCCACACCTGGGTCTTACCAACTGCTCTACTACTGAACTTTTGTAATTAATTTTACAGTATGAAAAACTGCAGAAACCAGCTCAGAATCAGGAGATTTGCAGCAGCTGACTATGCTTATTACCTACAGAAATATAAATACCCAAGGAAGATAAAATTCTCATCATAATAATGAAGAAAATGTCAGAGAATGTAATTTTAAAATTCCAGCCCTTATTAACTAAACAATTCAAGTGGGGGAATTGAAATTTACATGAAATAATTAGAAATACTAAGTATTCTTGAAACTCTCAAAATACATTTTAGTGTGAAAAGTTCATGCATCCCCATGCAATATTATTACGAAAAATTGATTTCAATATTAAAATCCTATCAGTGCAATGCATATGTCATTTTTGTTGCTGTAATATAGATTTTTACAATGATCAATTCCCAATTATTAGCCTGAAAAGCATCTCAAAAGACAGAAATAGAGATGAATACCTCATTGCTATACAGCAACCTCAAGTACTTTACTCATTTTTTCCCTTTTCTTTCAAAGGAGGAAATTAAACATCTGCTCATAAGATTTAGTGATCCTTCAAAAAACAAAGTCATTAGAATGAGTGACACATGATCAAAAAAGTGTATTCTGAGTGTCAGAGCAGTTAATAAGCTGTTGGACTTTGAGATATTAAAACAATAAATTTAAGATACAAATTCATGAACAAGAAAAGCTGTGAAGTGGTAGGCAAGTTCTCTATAGCATTCCATTTATTTGTTTTATGACAGTGAGTCCATGTGTATTACAGTTCAAATCAAAATCCATAATGGAGACAGAGGGGAAAAAAGGTGGGGGAGTGATACACTGTTTTAGGGGACCCGTTGTAAGAGGCACCAGATAAAATGAGAAAGAAGGAAAAATGGAATTAAGGTGTCAGACTTCACCTTTGTAATTTTACTTCTGTCTTGCTTCATCTTACTGACTTGTAATTAAATGCTGGGGTAAGGATTAATCTTTGAACTTTGAATACATAAAATCCACCTTTTTTTTTTCTTTTTTTTACTTATTGCATGTAAAAATAATGTAAAAACAAGATTAGCCAGATGTGTTGTTTACATTATAAAACCTAGACGCATGGCATTGTGTTTTCCCAATTCATTATTATTATACAGAGTCACGGATTATCACACTGGGAAAGGCAGTATTGAAAAATATGAAACAAAAAAATAAATCCAGAGGAAAATGTCATGTAAAGCTTTAAGATACATGGGTTTCTTGTGGATAAAAAGCTGGACAGCTGTCAGCAATGTGCATTTGCAGCCCAGAAAGCCAACCATGCCCTGGGCCTCATCACAAGGAGTGTGGCCGGCAGGCCGAAGGAGGTGATTCTGCCCCTCTGCTATGGCCTCATGAAGCCCCACCTGGAGAAGTCTGGGGCAGAGGAAAGACATGGACCTGTTGAAGCAGAACCAGAGGAGAGGCATGAAGGACCTCTCCTATGAAGACAGGCTGAATGAGTTCAGTTGAGGTTCTTCAGTCTGGAGAACACTCTGGAAAGACCTCATGGAAGCTTTTCAGTACTTACAGGGGCTCATAAAAAAGGTGGAGAACGACTTTTCACACAGGCAGACAGCAATAGGACAAGGGGGAATGGTTTCAAACTAAAAGAGGAGAGATTTAGATTAAATGTTAGGAGGACATTCTTTTCTGTGATGGTGGTGAGGCATAGGAACAGGCCTGTTGTGGATGCCCCAGTTTGATGGCACTATGAACAACCTGGTCTAGGGGTAGATATCCCTGCCCATGGTTGGGGAGTTGAAACTAGATGATCTTTAAAGTCCCTTCCAAAACAAACCATTTTATGATACTATGACAGGGGCAGTTTGTTGCATGAAAACTTTGAAACTATTGAAACCACTTTCATCAACCAAACCAGCAAGGTTTTAAAATACAAACTGTCCAAAGGTTTTCACAAATTTGTACATTTCACAGTGAAAGAAATAAATTTTTGGAAGACTTAGGGAATGCTAGTGACCTGAATTTGCAAGTGTTACTTAGATTAATCCCTTCTAGGGGGCATTGAGATAAGTAGATAAAAAATAAGGTGCTTTCCTGAAAACTTTTCAAGTAAATAATGAATCTATGTATCATTACAGATTAGAAGAAATCTCTGAGGGAGAATATGTTAAAGATGTTTGCTTAAAGAAAATATGTAGTCAATTCCAAACTCTTTCTTTTATGCAACTACATCTTTAATGCCAGAGATCCTTCCAGCAACACAGCAGGATGAAGAAAGCGCCAAGATCTGTGTTGACCATGTGAAATTTACATTGCTGTAAAACTTGGACTAGGAGTAAGACCCATTAGTGGGTCTTAAAACACACCTCAGCAATGAAGATCACAGAACTCAATTGTATAACACCGTCTTGGAAAAGGATTTCAAATTTTCTTGATTGTCTTTGGGATTACAAGTGCAGGCTATCTTCAGTCTTTAGTTTCTAATAAATAAAGCTTCAAATAGAACACAATGAAAAATAAATGGGTCAATTGCTGTGTAAGGTCAAAAAACCAGCTTTACCCTTTGACTTGAATAGTATTGCACTGGGTGCAAATTAGGATTAGTATTTGAATAATTCTGTACCAGACAGTCAATTTGTATGATGAAAATAGAACTTGCCTACTCAATACTCTATTTACAATTGCAAATGAAGGATGAGATTGATAAATCATCCAATTTCTGCCAACTTCTACACAAATAAGTTACCTATAGGCCAGAATTAATTTGTTGCAAATGACCTTGCAAGGTCATGTGTTCTAAGGACGCATTGTGCTAACCCCTCCACAAAGGAATGATGGTAGTCATCTATTTTTCCTCTTTGGTTTTAGGAATGATGTCTTTAGCAACTTTTTTTGACATGAAGAGGTGATGGCAGGTCAGATGAGGAGGTTCTGAACCAGCAATTTTATAGTGACCTGCATACTGAATGGAGAAGAGCAGTAGTTGCATTCCCAGTATTACTGCTGGTTCAAAGACTGTGAAAATGGAATTCAGAGAGCAAATTTGCATCCCTGCATAATCTCACATGCCAGGCTGTTGTAGGGAATAGGTGAATATAAAGTTCCTATCTGCATTCTTCATATGTAATTTTAACATACTCTTTTCACCTGGGAAGTCTGGCTCAATGAATCACTTGTCTTATCTAGACTCTTCTGCCTTAAATGTTTGATAAAGGAGTATGGAAAACTATAAAATCTCTCTGTGGGAAGACGAAAAGCAAAACAAAAAGTTAAAGAAGAAATAAGCTCTTCCTTAGCTACTGCCAAGTATCAAATTAGTTTCTGTTCATTTGAAGACTCACTTTGTATTAACTTTTCTTCTGACATTATAGGAAACAGAACTTGCCTGAGGCTTCATCCTTTAAAGACTGTTTCTGAGATGTTCTGCCTGTAATTGTTGGTTGTCATGAGGTCGCCTTGCTCTTGGATCACAGTTTGTGAAGAGAAAAATCTGAACAAACATATTATTTTTAAAACTACGATGATACAGGATAGCAAAATGTCATTCATGTCCCATTTCTGCGTAGTGATCTTTTCTCTGCATTTGTGAGATATATTCATAATGGTATGCTTAAAGGGAGAAACATGTGTTTGAAAGAAAAAGACCCTGTTCAACAGTTTAAAATGCAAAACAAATCGTATTTACCAGAAAGAGGAATCCATATCAATGCCTATGATTCTCCTCGCCTCCAGAATGTAATGGAAAATACGAGGCAATTAAAACAAAACCAGAAAGTTTTTTTTAAGTTTGCTTGGAGCACTGAGATTGAAGGACACTAGAGTGGTAAGACAATTAATCCTGATTCTGTTCCTTATTAGACACACTGGCAAGTCAGTGAGGATCTGTACATACATCTCTTAGCTGAATTTATGACTGAGTAATTAAACTGTTGACCATGAATGCAGGTGTTTCTAAACAGTGCAGAGAAGCAACTGTTAGTAACCATGAATAGTAATCTTAGAAAACTGTATTTCACACTGTCAAAAATAAAAATAAAGTGTGAGATTTACTCTGTGCCTGCCACAAATGCGAAAGTTACAATGAAGCAATATTAAAGTAAGTGCTCAGGTTCTCTCTCCATTCAATGGAGAGAAGTGTGGCCTTCAAAAACCTTCTACAGGGAATTTTCAGGAACCTAATTTTGGTGTCTACGTGCAGACATCCTTACCCTTCTTTATCTTGGCTTTTTTTTTTTTTCTTTCCTGCTGTTTGGGTGAGAAAGAAAGCCCTTTGTCATTACATCCCTGGGGACTCTGCTGGGAGTACAAAGGCCAAAGAAGGGGTTGAGTACTCATCCCTGAAAGACTTTAAAAGGCATGTAGCTGCTTAGGGACATGATTTAGCAGTAGACTTGGCAGTGCTGGGTCGGACTCAATCTTTAGGATTTTTTCCAGTATAAACAATTCTATGATTACAACAATATTGGTGGTAAGAGCTTTTAACTCATTTGCATAGTTTGAGAGATGTAAGAGAAGGAAGGCTGGCCTGCTTTCTTTCCTTTTTCTGCAGGAAGACAAACTAATTCTAAGACAAACTGACCCATATGCTTATTTATCATCCTTCTAGGAACCTTTTCTCCAGAAACACATTATCTGGTGAGCACCTATGAAACTACATGAAAGAATATTAATACAAACACAAACAAATAGTTGCAGCTGCAAATACAAAACCTTTGTACTCTTGAACAAAACTTTTATCTTCTTTGCACTGGAACAACTAACCAACTAACCAAATGTGCAGATAGGCCATGTCACTCTTCGGGCTTCAAACCACAGCAAACTCACAGCTGTGTTCCTGACTCCTTTAGGCAATTAGGGAACAATATTTTTGTGAGTAGTGGCAGAGTTTCCTCACTTAGGAGATGGGTATATTATGATGCATCAGGTATCTGACATAACTGATAGAATATTTAGCTATCGCTTTAACTATCTTGCAGAATTAAGACCAAGAGCTGAAAGTCCTTCCTTCATGAGAGCTGTTAGGCCAGTGAATATTATGGAATACATGATTTGGTTTTATAAACGCAGACCTCTTTGACTTAAAAAAAAACCCCCAACAACCTCTAAGTCTTGTATTTTTAAAATCTTAAATAAGTTATCTGGGAAAGCATATTTGAGAATTCAATGACTTGTGCAATATCATGTCACTTTTCAAATTACAAGTTATGAATTTATGCTGCACTGTTAAACACTTTTTGTAGCTTTTCAGCCTGACAGTACAAAGTGCTAGTTATACATGACATAATGAAGTCATACAAGACAGAAATGAATTATTCACAAAACAGGTTATACTTATTCTGAAAAATTTTGCATTTATTATTTTTCACATTTTATTCTGTATAGCTGGAAAGAAAACCTGGGAACAAAATGAGTGGGAGGTCTTCACAGACAAAGAACCCCAGACACACAAACTTTTCTAACAGCTACCATTTCTCAAACTGTTGTAGCTTAATCTCACCCTGTTAAATCCAGGTCTAATAATCTGCTGCTGTTTGGAGTGGATATAATGATAAAGTAGTCTCTTAGCGTGTTTGAGACAGATATAATAGCAAAATACACCCAGAACCTTCATCAAGAACTTGAAAAAAGGAACACAATAGATTTTTCCTCAGAGCAACTGTATTGTAGGATAAAGAATACCTACTGCTCTAACCTTCACTCTTGAACTTTATCATCACATTTTCTTCACCCTTAAACTGATACATTAATTAGGTTTGTCTCTATCTTTAAATTATTATATAAGTAAAAGAATATAAAATAAGTTACTCCTATATTACTTTAGTGGGTGAAATGGTATTTTTAAGGTGAGCAAACAGTAAATTTACCTCTTTCATGTAATGTCAAAATTTATTATTTTTCCTTATTGAAAGTAAGAGGTTTTTTTCAATACAGGTGACTCTTCAATGATTTCTGTGTACACATTCTTGCTCTCTTCCTGAAGAATGTTCCATGTATAAAACAAAACAAAACAAAAAAAGAACTGTTTTATGAATTCAGGTATGACAATGGAGGAAAGAATGAGCAAAGCAGAACGTTAAAAGTAGAAAAAATTTCCTTGCAATTGGCAAGGCACTACAAGTACACCTAGTGCACTTGAAAGTATGGGGATTGTTCTCTGTGATGAACAGAAATGCAGAAAGCAATTCAGTCCTTCAGAGGCCTGGATTTTGTCTTCTTTGATATGAACACTGAGACAAGTGTTTGGAGTGCTGTTCCTGATAAGAAATAAAATGAAGTAGGAGAAAGCATTTGAACAGTGCAGGGATAGTCACACTTGTAATGATTAAACACAGTTTCATACAGAGTAATTTCAAAAGCAAAATCATTACAAAGGGAAGAAAATATACTTTTAAAAGAGCTTTATCTGACATGGCAGCACTATTCTAATGTTAGCAACATATGCTGGTTTCACAGTCTCTGTTTTGATTGTTTATGCAATCTATTATGTGTGCCAGGGTCCTAATAATTGGAAGGCTAAGCATCCCATGTTTCTGCTTTGTCCTTTTCCTTTCTCATCTATATTCTCAACTTTTAAAAGTTTTGCTGTTATCGTTGTTACTATGTTTACTCTTAACTTCCAAAGAGGAGAATCATGGATGTGTAGAAAGCAAGGTAAGGAAAGACAACAAACTGCAGATTTTTGAGGATCCCAAAAGACTAGAACACCCCCCTAGGAAACAGGAAATTCAGTGTGGGCTTGTTTCAAAGTTTTCAAAGTTTTCGAAGTTTGCTATTTTCATCCAACATAATCACATACTAGGGATCTGCAAAGCAAGAGAAAAAACTCCATGCAACAGGACAGACAGGGCTGGGAAACAGCTCTGCAGAGAAGGAGCAGCCGGGAAACTCTCTTGGTGGCCTGTAAGTTCAACGTGAGACAGCCATGCACCCTGTTGTGACAGAGGTTAACCACATACTGGGCTGCACTAGCAAAAGCTTAGCCAGCAGGTCAAGAAAGTAGATTATTTCTCTTTAGTCAGCACTATGGAGGCTGCATTTGAAATGCAGTGATCGGGTCAAGGCTCTCCCAGATGAGATAGGTTGTCAAAATAAACTCCAACAGGACATAAGGAAAAAATTATTTCCAAAGATGGGTTAAGAATTGGAAACAGCCTGCCCAAAGGGGTTGTATCATTTCCACCATAGAAACATTCAAAATTCAACTGGGGAAGGCTGTGAGCCACTTCAATGACCATTGAAGTGCTCTGCTATTATCAGGAGTTGGGACTAGGTAACCTTCAGAAGTTTTTCCTGAATTATGCTATGAACTATCAGGAAACCCAGTTTATTACTTATCCACAAAGCAACTACAATATCATAATTCTGCAGCAATTTTCATGTAGCATAGGCCAGCTAAATAAAGAGATCCACTATGGTTCCCTTGTTCAGCCATTCATTCCCATCCTTATATTAACTCCACACTTGTGCCAACATAAAAGTTTGTGTTTTGCAGGCAGTAAACTAGGCAGGAAAACTTGTCCAAGTTAAAAATTGAATATTTATTTTGCTTGCTCCTCTACCATCACCTCTCTTTGTCCAGCACAGCTGTTTGTGTGGGCACATCAGCAGGAAATGTAATCCAGGGAAGGCTGAATGACTCTTCTGTCAGATTCAGGAGTTTAAAGTGATGACTAAACTACAGCATAAATTTCTCTAGCTTATTCACAGCCAATGCCCTTCAGCTCTCTTGTAATAAACTGTTTCTGCGGGTATAATCTCTCCTTGTGGTTTCTGCTCAGTTAGCTCACCTCAGGCAGTAAGCTGTGACCTCTGTGGCATGTTACATCTGCTGTGTGATATTAACCACACCAGAAGCCAAATTTTTAAAAATGTCAAATAATTTTTCATCTCTCATTTTTAAAATTCCTTATTTATAGGGCACGAAGGCCCTCATGTGCCCTAGGGGGTCTCCAGCTTTATTAACTACCAAATTATGACAACATTCAAAGACATTTAAAGTAATTTATGACCAAATTTTTTTCCTTTAAGTGGAGGAATCTAAAAAGACTAGTCTCTGAAAATACTCCTCTTAATCTTGGTGGTCCATGTGTCCATAATTATAATGCCTTTGTAACTTTAAAGGACAGTGTGAGAAAACAACAACAACAATCCCAAACGAAACCAAACCAAAAAGTTAGTTTTGGGGAGTATCTAGCTAAAGCAGGGCATAATGTTAAGCTGTTGCAAGTGTTCACCAGCTCCAGCATCTCCAGGCCTGCAGATTCCTCCTGCCTGGCCACTGGAGCCCAGCCCAGGGAACCCAGGGCCTCTGTCCAGGCTGAGAGACATGGCTGACACTTTCCCCTTTGCAGGTTCAACAAGCAACAAAGCCAATTGCATATCCCAGAGACACACAGACACACATGGACATACACATTCAGAGGGCACAGACACAGCCGGTCACACAGAAAGCCACAAGGTACTGCCCCCAGCAGCCCCCATATTCAGGACTCATCCCAGACACAGGTACACAGGCACAATGTCCCCTCCTCCTCTTGGGCAGGCAGAGGCAGAAGGTCACTAGTACAGGACACACACCACATTGCCCAGGTTCTTGGAATCACAGAATGATTAGTGTTGGAGGGGACATCTGGAGATCATCTAAACCAAGCCCCTGCACCTTACAGCAGGTTGCACAGGATCATGCCCAGGCAGTTTTCAAATATCTCTGGGGAAGGAGAACTCCACAATGTCTTTGGGCACCAGGTTTGTGATAAATGCCAATAACTCGCTTTTTGAAATTTATGAAAATTTAATAAAGAATAAAAATTGGTTACAAAAAAAAATTAATACAATAATAAAAGTTTAAAAAGTTTTCAGAGACAGGACAAATAATGAGGCAGTAAGAGCAAAGAAAGGTAGCCCAGGTCTACCGTCCCCTCTCCTCTCAGACAAAAGCTGCGAGAAAGAAGGGCCCCGTTAGAGAGAAGCATCTCTATTTTTGAGGACAAACTTTAATGATTATGCATACTTTATCTAAGAAAAGCCCGTTTGCCAAGAGCCTTTTGCAAAACCCCTGGCGTCCTGGAGTCTGGCTTAACCAGGTAGCTTAGTGGATTCAAGGAGATATGCAATGGTCTCGCTTGACCAGGGTAGATTCAAGGAGATATGCATGGTCTGGATTGGTCAGGGTGGTTTCAAGGAGATATGCATCTTTCCCTCTGAAACATCCAAGAGGGGTTTTTAGTCTGGCTTGTTGTAATTGTTCTCTCTGTGTAGAAACCTCTGGGTTATCTTCTCTTTGCTCTTGAGCTAAGGACAATACCTTACACACAATTCTTACTTAGATTCAATGTTAAAAACTACATTTACTATATTATTTAAAATGTTAATATTGCATAACTTTTCTACCTAGCATATTACATATAGTAAATATCTGCGTAGAGCCACACACACAATATGCCTTTTTCACAAGGTTTCAGTGCTCTGTCACTCTCACAGCAAATAAATTTTTCCTCATACTCAGATGGAACTTTCTGTGTTTCAGTTTCTTTCTGTTGCTCCTTGTTCTGCTGCTAGCAACCACTCAAAAGAGCTTAGCTCTGTTCTCCTTACACCCTTCCTTAAAACATTTATATACATTATATATAAATATATATATATATATATGTCAGTCATCTCTTCTCCAGGATAAAAAGTGGAGCTCCCTCAGCAAAGAGATGTTCTAGTCCCTTAACTGTGTTAATCATCCACCACTGGACCCTCTCCAGTCTCTCTTGTACTGAGGAGCCCAGAACTGGACACAGCACCCCAGATGTGCCTCACCAGGGCTGAGTAGAGGGGCAGAATCACCTCCCTTGATCTGCTGGCAGTGCTCTTCCTAAGGCACCCCAGGACACCATTTGCCTTCTTGACCACAAGGACACACCGCTGACCCATGGACAGATTGTTGTCTACCTGGATCCCTAGTCCTTCTCCACAGAGCTGCTTTCCAGCACATCAACCCCCAGCCCATACTGGGGCATGGGGTAATTCCTCCCCAGGTGCAGTGCCTTGAACTTGCCTTTGCTGGACTTCATTGGATTCTTCTCTGCCCAACTCTCCAGCCTGTCCAGGTCCCAATGAATGGCAGAACAGCTTTCTGGTGTGTCAGCCACTCCTCCCAGTTCTGTATCCTCTGCAGACTTCCTGAGGCTGCACTCTGTCCCTTCATCCAAGTCTTTGATGAATAAGTGAACACTACTGGACCCAGCACTGAGCACTGAGGTTCACTGGTAAGCTACAGGCCTCCAGCTGGACTCTGTGTCACCGACCACAGCCCTCTGAGGCCCAGCATTCAGCCAGTTCTCACTCCCCCTCACTGTCCCCTCGTCAGATCCACACTGCCTTAGCTGTACACAAGCACACACATATTTACAGATCCCCTGAGCTCTTGCATGGTCTCTCTGCCAACCCGGCATCCCTTCCCACATCTCGTCCCCCTTACTCATCCCACAGGCCCCTGACTGATTGGCCAGTCCCACTGGATGCACACTGCACACATGCAGCACTCACACACTTGTCCCATGGGTGTCCCACACTCAGAGGTTCCCCCAAATACCAGCACAGACCTTCTGCCCACCTGATAACCCTGCCTGGACCCAGGGCCTCCTACTCCCCAGCTGGTTCAGCTTGGAGTTTGCCAGGGAGTGCACCCCCCCACACATACACGTGATTTGGGGCAGGTATGGCGCTTAGAACTGGAGTCTTTACTCATCCACAGATTCAGTGTGTGGCTGCTGAGAAGTCATTTGAGCTGCTTTAGTCCTTAGTTCTTTTCCTCCAAGGAGGTGGTGAGCTCTCCTACTTCACTGTGCTGTTCTAAAGATCAGAGCACTCAAGTTTAGAGGTTGTCAGACATTTAAATAATAAGGCCTAAAAAAAAAAAAAGGAGACTATCATGATGAATATACTGAACAAAAGCTCCTATCAAAGCGAAAGGAAGGAACAGAGAAGATTAAAAAGGCACCTCACTGAAGAGGTTCAAGGCACAAAAGAGGAGGAGGGAATTCCTTTCACCCAGCCTCAGTCAGGTGCCCACATTAACAGGAGGTAAAAGAGAATCAACCTCCATGGTGCTCAGAACGCAATTTATGTAAGGTGTCATTACCTGTTAGAGAAATTTTATCAACCACATCTACAGGGAAGAGCTTCCCCTGGTCCAGGCATTCACTGACTACCACGGCTGGACTGCACACACAGACCAACCCTTCATCTACCTCTAGGTACTCACAGAAAAGAAATGCGCATTTGGGAAAGACAGATACAGCATATTTCAGTTGTTCCCTCATCTAGAAAGCTAGGAATGACATTAAAATTAGCCACACTAGAGAGGTGTAAACACAGCCTTTGTGACTGGTTTTTACAGCCTCCACTTGCCTTTTAAGTCACCATGAATCTGTATCTGAGCAAAAACTGAATTGAGTCCTACATTCCATTCCAGTAATGTATCCATATCCTTCACATTTAGAAAAACTAAGAAAACAAAATACTACTAAGCACTTCTATTCTTAGTCTATATTGCCTTGGTCTATAGGCACATAGCTTATAGCTATATAGCTTATAGACTTAGCACATAGTAAATCTAAGTTAGGATCACTGAGAGAAGCACATAGACCACCTGCCTGTGAAGAATATGAGATCACACAAAATCAAAGAATCATAGAATGGTTAAGTTGGAAAGGGCCCACTGGAGTCATCTCGTCTAACCTTCCTCCTCAGGCAGGGCCCCCTAGAACTTTTTACTCAGTATTGTATCTGGACAGTTCTTGACTATCTCCATCAGGGAGGGAGACTCCCTCTATGGGCTATTTGTTCCAGTGCTTGGTCACCTGCACAGTAAAAAAAGATTTAATTCCACCATTCAGGTGGAACTTTCTGCTCATTGCCTCTTGTCCTATTGCCTGGCACCACTGAGAAGAGCCTCTTCACGTCCTCCCTTCAGATACACACCAGATGCATCTGGCTCTTAACCCTTCTCTAGTTCTACTGGCTGTTTGTCCAGTCTGGTCTCTGCTTTTCAGTTTGTAAGTTGCCTAGGATTTCTCTTCCTCTTGAAAGAGACTTAAGAACTGCCTCATGAAATGACAGGAGGCCTTGGTGATTAGCCTCCTTACTCAGCCTATATGCCTCTCCTAAAAAAACCACTTTATATTCTCAGCCACTTGACAATGCATAGAAGTAAAGACATTTAAACTTTTTAAGATTGTTCTTGGACTTTTTAAACTGCATTGCTAGTCCTCACTTCCACTTTTACTGCTTTCAGCTAATTTTCTGCTGAATACTAACAGTGAGCAGGTGTAATAAGAAACAGAAGACGACTCACAAAACATATGGACTATATTTTACAAATTTTTTAATAATTTGGTGTGTACTTCTAAATAACACATACAGACACCAATACAAGGTGACAGACTGTGTGCAACACTAATACCTGACTTGTACTGCATAGTAGGCATTTGATTAATGAATTAACTGCATATTTCAACTTTTGAGTGTCAAGTTTTGAAAATTTAGCCCATATATCCATTTACTACAAGTAATAGTAATAAGTAAACCACTTTTACTCTTGTTATCTATTTAAATGGTACTTATCCAAGTAAGACAGATAGACATTTGGACAACAGGAAAATGCCTGTTTTAGCTGCTTTTCTCTCTCTCTAGAGACATGTATTCCATAAAGCAAGAATAGAAACTACAAAAAACAGTTAACATACTGGAGTATCAAGGGTTCTCTGTAAGAAAAAAAAAAAAGACAACAAACCCAACTCACAGACAGCTTGTTTATGACTAGAAGAGTGTAAACACACATCTATTTTATTTAACTCACTAATCCTCTGACACAACTTGTGATGTGTTTGATCAGCAGGCTTCTTGTTCATCTTCCACCATAGAAGTATCTCAGCTTTCCTTAGGGGTATTGACAGCTGGCAGCAATCAAAGCCATCTAACTGCCGGTATCTCATTTAAAGGGAATGACATTCAGCTACAGAAATGAAAATTACTTTAATTCACTGTATTGCACTGTGCATCTCAAGAAAAAAATGCAAACTCTCTTGGGAATGGAGACATTTAGACCCTTTTTTCTGGAAAGGTTTTTGTTCATTAATCAGTAGTTCAGAGGCAAGCAGTGCAGGATATTACTTATTCTTGAGCAGGTCTCAGGCATAAGGTAGCTATGGCTATGATAATCCACTTTGGATTTGTTGTCTTCAACATTAGGACTCAATCTTCTTCAGAAATAGCGTAATTGGTTTATTTGTGGTCTTTCAAACACAGACAACACATTTTTCAGCATATCACACTTTCAAAACAAATCACTCCACCTTTCTGGATTTTCAGCTCATTCATGGCAAGTCAAGTATAAGTTATCCTGTAATGTGATGGAATGCTGGAGTAGAGTCTCATGTAATTTCCTTCTGTCTTGTCTTCTCTGATTCTCAAAGAAGGAAAGTCAAGCCAAAAAGGTTTTTAATGACAGAGATGGAAGGTGAAAGAATCTTTCCTAAAAATTTCAAGTGGTACCAAGCTTTCTCAGTATCTTGTCCTGACTTTGAACAATGTTAGGGGCTTAGTCTCCTAACCCAGTGTATATCAAATATCCTGGAACTATCAAGTGGCTTTCCAGCAATTCTCAGCTTCTCCCAGTGTCAAGTTTTGATATAGTGCAACTCCCTAGAAAAGTGAAAAAGACAAACTGAATGTCCCAGAGAAGTTTATATATTGCTGTACTGATGGACTAACAGGAACCAGAGATGGGATTGGCATAATCTTTTTCTATGTCATCACTTTTAACTTCTGCAGAATAGTGAGGTCAATTTTGCCTCTTACTCTGCATGTTAGTAATTGTCCTGGTTACCACAGTATGAGCAGGTCTGTACCAAAATTTTAATCTATCATATGAATATCATCTTTTTGTCCTTTAAATCTGTAGTTTCAGAGCATTGTAGGCTCCTTAAGCATAAATTGGTCCTCCTGAATTCAGGAATCTCAGGAAATTATAGCTATGTCATGCTTTTATACATTAATTCTGAATCTTCAGCTGTGTGTTCCAGTGTCCAATTTCAATCAGGATTTTATCAGATGTCTCTTCTTTCTTGGCATTACATATTTGGCATCTGCATAACAGATTCTTACATATTTTCAGATTTTATTTTTACATTCATTATTCATATATTTCACATTTGTGTGGACGGCCCCATCCTCAGTCTGGCTTCATACTGTTTTGACATGATGAAGTTACCTAACAAATAGCTTGAGCTAATTAAAGACTATGAAGCATAACAAGTGACAGAATCAGATATAGTTAGAAGGACATCACGATTGTCTTCCTGCTCATTCATTGCTTAGATGGCAAATGTAAGCATTACTTAAAATTTTTGCTTGTCTTTCACAACCCAAGTGAAAATTCTAGCGGTCTTTTACATGGCCTGTTTTTCAGCTTAGATCATTTCCTGTACCATTTACTCATAATACTTGTGTTCAGCAGCCACATCAGGGCAAAGCTCTTAGATGAGATCTTATTCATTCAGTGACAAGTGCCAAATGTTTCTGCATAATAGAACACACATATAGTTCGTTCTTTGGCTCTCTAATTCAAACCCAGTTATTATAACAGCAGATCCTAATTCCTCACATTTCTTTCTCTCTTTAACATGACATGTTTACTATAGTCCAAAAACGTTAATTTAAAATAATATTTAAAAAGTTGACTATATCCCCTACTTCATATTAATTGCATAACCTACTGATCAGGTTACCCAGATGATGAACTGTGCTAAAATTCCACACTGAAAGAGATGCACAGCACTACAAAATACCGAAAGCTATGAGTTGTCTTGTACCAAAACAGACAAAGTCCAGTTATGGGGGCTGCAGTGAAGCGCTGCAGAACCCAAATTGACTCAAGTTGTTTCCACAGATTATTCTACGAAAGAATGTATCCAGCAAAACCTTGGTTAGAGAAGAGCTGGTATTGCTATCTACTCACTACCAGAATAAATAGCTCCATTGATCCAGAAAACTGACTACATTTCTTGCAGCTATAAAAATTAATCAAAATTTTATCTGTACTCCTTTACACTTTTCTCTGCCATTTTTCCTCATATCTGTATGCTTTCCAAACTTATTTTGCAACAACAAATTAAATTTTGCACATAGAATTAGAAGGCATGCATACAGCAGTTAAATAATGGGTACTCATTTTTTTCCAGTTCCATTTCTGATCCATTTTATTAGTATTGTAAAAGGTCTTTGTAAAATTTTTCCTCACCTAACTATTGTATCAGTCAAAGCCTAGGTAAATCAAGAGTAGAAAGATTAAAAAAATGTCATTATTGCAGCTGTTTATTATTTTTCCCTTGAGGTGACATCAGATACAGAACCCTGGCAGCTTAAAACTGAACCAAGGTATATACTGCAGCAGATTGCCCATCTGGTGTGACTTCAGAGTATAAAATCTTCTGCAGGCTATCCGCACAAGGACCAGTCAAAATCTTTGCAATCGCCCAGACATCTTATTTCACACTACACAGAGTTGTGTGATCTCCAATTAAGATGCTCAGAATCACCATTATTAGCTTGTGATGAATGTTGATCATATCACCCAACCACAACAGTTCTGCATTTCAGCTGTAACCACCCAGCTAATATGCAGTTACTGAAACAAGGTTTTGTCTGTGATCCAAAATATTACAGAAAATCAAGAACTGCCACTTACAGAGTGTGAAATCAAACGACTTTCCAGACTCTGTTGAACACTGTCACTGCAGATTAATGTGATACAACTCCTAAGTGATTGCAAAGCCATGATTTACATAAGACTGAATCTGAATGAATATAGCTTGTATAATCTCCCAGTTTAAAATAAATGGTTATACAATGACAACTTCGATTCTAGATATACAGATAATTTTTTTCTATTTCCACTTAAAACATAAATGGATAATTATATCCATCCCACCTCCCTATCAGAATCCATACAACATGGGGATAAAACATTCAATTGTGAGATTCTGCACGTGTATAGTTCAAAGCTAGGAAATACTACAAGTCTGAAAAATGTATTGAACAATGTCAATTATAAAGTCTGAATTACTTACTAAATATGGTGAACATTTAGAAATTACAGCAGGTACTTAGTTACTTGTAATGCAGTTTGAAGAGTTGAAAGAATGGAAAGCAAGCATTGTTTATCCTGATATATCTGTTCTGGTGAATTTTCTCACGTAGACACAAGCAGAAACTAACAGAGAAAGTCTAAAATCAAATAGAGTTTAGGTGTTCCAGTCTTTGCATGTAACACAAGTATCAAGCTCTGTGTATTAATCAAGACATTTATTACTGTAAAATACCAGAGCTGCTTCAAATGGAGAAAAAAGCAACGCCCCAAGAGCTTGCTGCTTCTTTGTGGAAGACAGACAGGAGATGCAGACTAAATCAGGAGCAACACATAACAAGGAGAGGGGCTGTATTTAATTCTTCACTTCTGTGAGCAGATTGGCAAAGGAGAATTCTAAAGAAAGATTTTAAAAATAATAATTAAGCTGTTTGCAGATGCTTATATATGACTTCTTCATAGACTGAATGCCATCTGGGGAGAAGGCGCAAAGGTACCTGTTTAGAAAGCTAACAAATTAATGATGGGACTGCTGTCATGTACTGATTAGAGAATTAATTTATTCATATTGCAAAAGTTTCCAAGGTTGAATGCGAAGCTCTGCAAGTGAGAAAAAGACCCCAGTATATTGTAGCAGAAAAGAGAAAAAAACTCCAAAAAAACCACCCCAAAAAATAGAAAGATGTAACAGGTTTCGCCAAGAAAATGTTTTAGAACACTTAGGTTAGTAGCAGCATTAATTCTTTTAGTCACTATCCAAGTAATTCTGTACAACAGGAGAGTATATTTGCAACTTAACACTTCCCACAGTTTTTGAAGTAGTTTAATATCTATAATAATAACAGCCTGCAGAAAAAGAAGTAAGGGAACTAGTCATTAAACCTTTCAGGGGAAAAAAGTCTCTCTTCAGTTTTCAGACTATCAAAAACTATTTTCAAAGACATGTGGAATAATCACCTTGGAAGTGTGATTATTCAAGATTTTATTTTCTGAGGATCACAGAAGAATTTTATTGTTAATTCCAAGGAGTCATTAACATTGCTATTTAAATATATCTGTGATTCTGAATTAATATGAATATGTATAATAAAATCTATTGAAAGGGAGTGATTTTATTGACTGAAAATTGCTGAAATCCCCAGAACAGTTTGAGAGAATGAGATTTACCTCACTTGCCTTCAGCATTTAAATGTACTCTTCTGGTCTAAACCAGGTATCAAAGCATCTTCTATAGTCAGTGAAGACACAGAAGATCTCCAGAGGTTCCTCTTTCCATTTGTTTTAGATTCATATTTTAAGAGTGAGTGGATGAACTGCTTTTTGTAGATGTTAGTTTTTCTTCACTAGATAAAAGTGAGAACTTCAGTTAAGTGATAACTCCTTAATCATAGAAAGAGCCTAGCTTAGTTCTTCACTGATTAGATTGTCCTTAGCCAGAGAATATGGATCTCCCCTACACATAAATGCTACAAAACTCCCATATATTTTGTTTTACAGAACCATAGTACTTTGAAATACTTTCTCATTTCAGTTATATTGTCACCTGTTCCCAGTATCATTACTGAATTGTGACACGAAGGGCCACAGGGAAGTCACATCCCCTAAGCAGAACTTGCAGTGATCATCATCTAGACAAGGAGTCTTAGAATGAGTAACACCGTTGTGGGTGGGTGGAGGGTGGATGACTCAAGCTCATGATATGCTAAAGCAATGCAGTTTATTTGGGATCGGTACATTCCAGCACTCAGTTCTCTGCAACATTCCACATCTAAGCCTGCCTGCTGCTTTTGCTGATGAGCTCTGCCCTGCTCTTGCTCCTATGCATGCTGTTCTTCCAAAAATACTCTTTCTTGGTACTCTATTCTTATTTCCCACAAAAAAGAAGAGTTGACCGCTGTACTGCTTTTAATCATGTATATTTTGAACCTCTTTTGGGGTGGTTCAAAAACAAATACAGTTTTTTAGATGGATGGGAATGAGGAATTATATTACTTTCAGATACTAAAAGGCACACTTATAATGAAGGAAATTTTTTCTCTCAGATTAAGGGTGGCTGTAGAAGTAACAAAGCTCTTGAGCTCCATGAGGTTATTCATGGGATGCACACACATGATGGATTCCTGTGTGTATCGCACCCTAGAAAAGAAGATAGAGTTCCACTCTGGCAGATATGAACCCTGTTGATCCCACTCTGTATGTGACTCCCAAGCTTCTGGTGTTTCATCACTGTGGTTACACCAAATCATCACCAGACCCTTGTTACAGTCACTGGAACTGTTCCTGACCCTGATTTTTGGTCTGACTTCCTCAGACTTTCCTCATCACCACAAAGTTGCCTGACAGTCTGGACTATTGGCAAATAGTGGTCTTTCACCTCTGTGTGGTCTTTCTTGCCTCAGCTGGGGTCAGTGGCATGGGCCCTGGCTTACCAAGACCCCTTGTCCTGCTTGCCATGGTATCCCCCCTCAGCTCCACATCCCTTAGGCAAAGCTAGTGTTCATCATACCCTGACACTTAAGCAGAGGCTGATTCTGCTCTCTCCAAATTTTGCATTTACAACAATGTCATCTGGCCTCCGCTTTTCTTGCAAATACACCTTGGTTTCACAAGTATCCATTCTGGTTAGGCTGTCATATAATGAATCAAAACCATCTTGAGACCCTATTGCTTATGGCCAGTTGAGGGGCAATCCTGTAATTGTTAAAATACAGTTTCTGTCACTTACCTCCCTCCCCTCAAACACATAACTGAGAGCTAATTGCATCTCTAGGTCCTACAGGATAGCCTCTGTATCACAATCCAACATAACCATCTCTCCATTTCTCCAGATGTACTTTGAAAAAATAAGTGAAAGCTTTCATTTTCCTTAACCAACAGCTTTCATTCATTATAACATAGATGAAGGAAGATGGAAACTTATGAAGTTTGTTCTGATACACACTGTCATAAAACTGCCACTTAAGAAACTTCCTAGGAAAAAACCCCTAAGCTTAGCTGTGCTGCACTGGAAGAGTACTTGAGATGCAAAGTACACCCTCCAATTACACTCTTCATCATTCTATGACAAGAGATGAAGCTATTATTTAACATAAGAAAGGCAGTGCATTGCACTCTGTAGAAATTTATGACTATGTGTGTTAAAAAGCTATTAAAAATCAGGTTGTCCATTGAAACTTGCCAAAGAACATAGCATCAAAAAATAATATGCAGTTTGGATAGCAACAGAGTGACTTCTGTTACCCACAACATAGCTGATTATGTTTCATATAGAATGTATTTCAGGAATTTCCCCAAATGGAAATATCTATTGGTTTTTTTAAACAAGAGGAAACTTTTTTCTTAATCTACAATACTTACTGTAACTGAATATTAAGTTGCAGTAACCATAATATGATTATATCCACTACTCTTGCAAGAGGAAAAAGTAGACTGAGAAACTTAAAGATGGATTAGAATAAGAGAAATCAGTCAGAGAGAAATAAAAGCTATATAAACAAATTATAGTCAATTTTGAGACTTCTGCAATACATAACTAATGCATAAAAAGCATTATATATGCACATACAGATGTGTGTTTATCTCTCTTTCTCTCTCTTAAAATGATGCATCTGTCAAAAGAAAATAAGGGATTTCTGAAAGCAAACTGTATCATGCCCTAGTAGAAAGTAATATAAATTATCACAAGGAAAAATGAAAGACAGAATCTTAGAAGGAAATTTGGAAAGTAAATCATAAAAAATACAGAAGTATATTAAAAAAGGAAAGCTATGAAGAACTTGGAGAGTTATCAGGAAGTAATGGAAGATAATTGCATCTCAGAATTCTGACAGAAGTCTTAAAATCTTTGCAGTGAATGCCCTGAAAAAATCACTAAGCTTGATCACACCTCTATGGGCTCTTATATTCACAAAAAAAACCTTCAGCATGATTTTATCCTCTGAAAACATATTTATTTTCTTTTGGACAAAATTGAATGTTTGCAATAATTTTACTAGGAATACTTAATAGCATAATGATAGAATAGAGAAGGTTGGAAGAGCCAATTTAATTCTTTAGGCGGCTCTGAAAATCCCACATGAAGTATAAAATTATGTAACACCGCCTTTATTGCGGCCCATGACACTCAGACCATTTACAATTTATATCACCTGTCAGGCTTGGCCTAGTCACTTCAACTAAAGTTAGAACTGAAGATAATTTGGTCCATAATTAAATTACAAACCTGAACTTTATAATAATGTAGTATGCAATGTATCCTAAATAGTGCCACAAATCACATCTCAAGTATCCTCATAAAGATCCATTTGATGGACTGTATAATGGACTCCTTTACTGATTTTTTCCCCACCTAGGCAGTATCTTCAGGGAGGTATATTAGATTTCCTCAGCTGAATGAGAGGCTAGCCTAAAATATTTTGTGAGAAATTATTAGCAACATGTAATCTACAATAAATTGATGAAGCAAACTGCTATCCTACTTCTTATATCCTCATCTTTCATGGGGTGACTTTGAAAGCTTCAAGAAGGAGAATGGTGTAATTCAGATCAAAACTATTTCTGAAAGTTCTTAAATTCTAACTAGAAAAAAAAGAAAAATAATCCATTGCATGTTGAATTTCGTTTGAAATTTCAAAAAAGTATGACTGATATGTTAATAACAGCACTGTGTCATATGCTGTCCTCAGGGATGCCTTTCTTGTCTGTCCATTTCGGAGTAAAGACAGCTATACATGCAGGTTCTTCTAAAATCTTGCTTTGTTGTTTTCTTCAGTAAAACTCTCATGTAATAAGGAAAAAGGTATTGTAGCATTTTAGACACAACTCTCAGTGGAAACTTCATTTCACCTTGAGTGATCTAATTAGATGTTTTTTAAGTGTCTGGAAATTACTGCCATGCAAATGTGAAGAATAGCCCTGAAGTCCTTTGTGCTTCTCTGAAGTCCTTTTTGCTTCTCTAAAATCCAAGTATTTTTTATAACTGCTGCAAGATACATATTCCTTTGACACTTAGCACTGATACCATTGTGCAAGTGTGACAGTCCAAGACTCCTAGTGATAAGGAACTGGGATGGAAATCAAGGATATTCTGGTTTCCAAAAGTATTTCTGCTAGTAACAGAAATGTATTGAAAGAAATATGACCATAATACTTTCTTGAAATATAGCCATAATACTTTTTATATAAGAAAGGGAAGAACAGCTTTCTGAATACTGTCGTTCAGATATTTTTAAGATACAAGAAATATATGTGCCAAGAGGTCTGATGAGTTCAGCTTTACCAGTACTGTGATTGAAATGGCTCAAAGCTGCTTGTCTTTACAGACAATTTGACATACTAGGCAAGACAGCATTTCTTTAATTATTTGTTCTAAGTCCCTCTCTACTTCTGCCAAAAATATTACACAAATATTAACTAGCACACACTACTTGTCTGCCAGGGTGCCAATGAATGATGGCAAACAATTGTTTTGAGTACTTCCAACTGTACAAAGCATGCTGGGCAGTCAAGACAGATGAGAGCAAGAGCAGAGCTTTAAAAGAGACACATCATAAGACAAGTGGCATCATACATTCTTAAAGCATCACATGAGAAAAGTGGTTTTATTACCAAAAAAAGCCCAGGGAGAATAAAGGAAAATTACTGGTTTTTCAGCACTGTCTCGGTTTAAGACAATTTAAAGAAGCAGACTCTCAAAAATGAGTTACCTTCTCTTGGTTTCAACCAAACCCTTTCCAAAATTAAGGCACGAATATGAGTAGATGTAAGTAAAAAAACCCCTATTTACTAACAAGCAAAACAGCAAAAGGTAAAAAAATAATCTATCTAGTGAATAATCAATCACTAGGCAGAAAATTGTTAATTCTCACCAACTCCAGGGGAACAAAAAACACCCCAAACTGTTCCAAATCTCTTGCAAGATGGTGGGGGTCAATGGTGACCCCCACTGCCAACCACGTGTAGGGAGACAAAGGGAGAATGGTGTCAGACCCTTTCCAAGGGCACCAATGTGACACCCCAGCTACTTAATTCCAGGGTTTAACCAAGGTTCTTTTGCTCTTGGTAGACACAAAGGAGACAGTCCCAACCAGATATTCTCAAGAGGTAAAAAACACACAAAAGTTTACTGGTAAACCATCGGAAATAAAGGAACGTTGGCAAAAGAGTAAATGCAACATAACATCACTTAGCACAGCACAGACAGCCCACAGAACACAGTAAACTTTTACACCCACTCAATGTTATGTTCTGTGAGAAGAGAGTTAGAGGAAGAAGAAAGGGAGAAAAACAGGCTGGAGAAATATCAAAAACAGTCATAGCTCCCAGCTCCTGGTTTGCAGCAATGTAAAATCCCAAGACAACGGCAGGGCTAAAAAACAACAGGTTTGCCCTGTGGTCAGGCTTCATAAAGCCTTGGCCCATCCAGGGCCCTTTTCCCAGGTGGCACTTATGGACTCTTGGCCACCCAGGGCAGGGGTCAGGCCAGCCTTGGGGCTCCCCTAATTGACAGACCTTTCGGGGCTGGGGGGTATCGGGGACAGGGCACCCCCTCACAAGAGCAAGCTCTGACCCACCCCCTACCACACATCCCAAGCTTCCCAAGATGTCCCGAAACAGATCACTTTTTCCAGTCTCTGACAGGCCGGCCCCAGTGATCGTGTGGTCTGGAAACAAAGGGACAAGAAGGCGGCAAAAAGAACGCTCCCAGGAAGGTAGGAACCAACACGGGGCGACCATTCCCGGGAACCGGCTCAACTTGGCCAAGTTCGCTCCGAAACACTCTGTGACTGCGAGATGCACTAATTCCTGAGTGGCTACTATTGCAAGCCCAAACAAACAAAACACCAAACAAGCGAAGGGCCAACTGCCCAGAACAAGCCCCTCGAAGCAGAGCCTCCACCTCCCGAAAACGCTGCCAGGCACAAGAGCAGCCTGGCTCAGGTGGCCCAGCCTTGGAAAGGGACCGGGGCACGGCACCTGCCCACTGCCCCGCAATTCCAGTTCTCGCCATGCTGGGTGTTAGACAGACAGTGACACGTTTGGGGCAGAGATAGATACGGAATATAATGACATTCTGTGCTACCCACGACAAGCATTTAGCCTGAACTCTGTTCTCAGAATCTCTTTAAACAGATTCGTAACAAACAGAAGTTACCCTGACCATGAGCTTAAGCGAAGGAAAAATTCAATCCTTTATGAAGATTATTAAAACCAAACCTCCTTTTTGTCACATTTTAGTAGAGTTATAATTCTGTAACCTTTTGCAACTAAGTTCATATCCATAACCAGATATCAGAAAATGCCTAATACACTTTTCTCTCTTAAGAACTTAAGGTTTGTATCGCATTAGCTGGCAAATTTTCAGTTCTTTCCTTTTTCTGATTATCATGATCTTCCAGGATAGTTTTAGCTACGGATTTTCATTTTTCCTAGTCTATGCTAGAAACAGAATGTAGAGATGATATATACTACTACAGTGGCAGTGACACTAACTAAATGACAATCAAATTATGTGCCAAAATAATTGTTTTACAGGAAAAAAAAAACTAAAGCAAATTTTTGTTAATAAAACTTTATTATTAGAACAGAGTATGAATTTTCTCATAACTGTAACATAAATTTGTTAATTTATTAGTATGATAAACTTACAGCTATGTTCCTTAATAGGCTAGACTAGATGAACAGTTTGAGATTTTATCTTCCCATTATCCTAATAATGGAATAATGTGTTTTGCGAGTCACCCATGCTGTGAAAATTAAGTAAGATCTTATCCACAGGTTACATTTAAGGATATTACATTGCAATCAATTAAAAATATTAATGAGTGTTGTTGCAATATAAAAATACAACTATTAAAGATTTTCCTAGATAAAACAAGCATCAATTGCCTCTATAAGACCCAAGGACAGACCATGTTTTTCTACGGTTTCTTTTTATTGGCATTATGACTTTAGAATCATCTTTTTGTTGCTCCTGTATTAACTTTTTGAATAAGATGGTACAAAAGGTATAAGATACATATTCAGTCGGTACAACTTACAAATAGCCATGCAAGTTTGAGGGAGTTGGGCTAGAACGACCTGTTTGGGGCATTTCATGGGAGAAAGAAGAAGCCATTTTCCTGCAAAAACATGTGCCTTTTGCTTGCCTCTGCCAAGCCACAGGAACTGAGGCTAAGAAGGTTTTCCTTGTTAGCATTCTTAAACAGAGTAGTATTAAACTTTTGTGCTTGCTTTGTAAAAACAAGAACATTGCTGACAAAATCCTTCATAACTTTTATGTGACAGTTCAAAGGGATGAACCTCATGAAAGAACAGTTAATTGGCTATTTTATCTTCTTCTTATAGGAAAGAACTAAGTGTCTCCAAATGAATTGTGGACAACTGCCCAAACACAAAGGCCAGCTTTGGAATACTTGGCACAGGAATGTATTTGAAAAACTGCCTAACTGGAACAATGAATATTAGGAGGGTATTCTTTGTTTATTTATTTATTTTTTAAGTCATGAGTTGCAGTATATTAAAAAAAATAAAAGAGAGAGAGATGGAACAGAATGGTAAAAGCCTAAATGAATCCATCAATCTAAAGGACTACTTCTGCAAATAACCATGCTTAACATTATGCACTCACTTTGTCTCAGACTTTTATATTTGAAAAATTCTCATTCCAGAACAAAAATAATGCAAAATGGCCAAGCTATTTGCATCCTCCAGACAATATACATGCTATAACTAAGTAGAATCTGCACAATTTTAGTATTAGTGATGCATTTCTTTCTCACAATTTTTCCTCAGTCATGATTAATCTTGGTAAGCTGAGCTGTTGCAACAGTGTATTTATTCTGTGAAACATCTAATGAGGACAAGAGGGGTAGTATAAAATATTAATAATAGATCAAAAGTACTAACATTTACTTTTGGCTAAGTAAAACTGTCTGATAAATTATTCCCTTCAGTGTTTCTCTGTTATTGCAACACAGTACCTTGAAAGTGATATATTGGCACAAGCCATTGTGTTCTACCACAGTGCAATTAGGAGGTCCATTTAAACAGCTTTATCATACGCACACATAGCCTGATTAATTTTCTAATCAAATGTTCCAGGAAATCATTAACCATGACATTAAACAGTGTTCTGCTAATTATACTCTCCACAAAGAATTCCAATATAAATTTACAAAACATCTATAGAAAGGTGCCAAAGGATGAACAGTTTAATGTATACAAATAATTACGGCAGCTACTCTGCATGGCCCCACAGCTCCTCGCCCTGCAAAGGCTGAGTCTGGGGCTGAATTCTGCTATGTTTCTCCAGAACTCTGTGTACTGGAAGATGTTACATTTTGTAGGTCACTGCCTGTGTAAGTCGTGGTGGAGGACTGAATGACAGAAATTTTTGTTTTAAGAAATACTGTAGAGATATAAATGCTGAGTATCAGGCTTATTTTTCTTAATGATCCCTAACGCCAAGACTTGGAAATAGATTTTCCCCTACATAAGTCTCCAGTTTGCATCATTATTCTAACTACTCTTAATTTAAAATAAAGATAAATGCAAGCTATTGATTGTAGTAATGAGAATTCAATTGCCTTGTAAACCATATGCAGTTTGCTAGTTTACAACATAATGAAATCGCTACTTATGTATTTCCCCATAAACCACAGAGTCTTGCAGGTCTTTCTGTGAAGGAAAACAACAGATTGCATTAAACAAATGCTGACTGTAGGTACACCTGTTCTTTTGGCCTTGGCAGCACAGTTAACAGCTCTTCCACACAGACTGCGTCCATCACAAAACAGAAACTCGGATGCAGGACTGCCAGTTTTTTGGATAGGGACTACGTCTCTCCTGTGTCATTCTGCCCTCTTAACTCAATACCACCAAGTTGGTATAAAAGTAATATTAGAAGTATTAATTATATATAAAACATATATGTATGTATGTATAATTATGTATATATCGCTCTCTACAACTACCAGAAAAGAGGTTCTAATGGAGGTGAGGGCCAGTCTCTGCTGTTACTGCAGTGACAGGACCAGAGAAAATGGACTGAAGCTGAGACAGGGGAGATTCAGATTAGATTATGTGAAAAAGTGAGATGATTAATTCATGTTCTTATGGTAAATTAGAAAATTATAAAGCTGTATAAATTTATATCAGGTAAAAGTCTATGTTTTAGGGGGTTTCTCCATTCAGAAGGGAACAAAAGACTTTGCAGCCTTCTCAAGTATTGGGAGGGGACCTGTTGAGATGAGCCGGTATCAGCAACTCACACCTCGGGAGCCACCTTCACAGACCATCAAGCAATATCACCCATATCTCGAACATTCATCAACTATAAGGACCCATAGAAACTGAACATTAACACATGGACTTGGGAGGGGAGCTCTTTTCAATCCGACCTGAGACGAATTTGGGTTTGAATAGCTAACCAAGAAACAAAGGGAAATATGGGGAAATATTGCCAGAGGCAGAATAAAGAGTATAAAAACCAAGCCTCGAACATGGCAAATTCGTGTACCCAGCTAGAGACACAGACGGCCAGGGTCTGTGTCTAAGGGTCACCCTTGGCTCCTTTTTCCCGGGAGAAACTCTGTCAAGTAGGTATCGCTGTTTGTGTGGGGTTTTTCTATTGTTTAAAATTCTGTGATTTGATTCCAAATTTTGTGATTTGAATTTTTAATAAACCAAATTATTGAATTTGGAAATAAATTGTCCTGGTATTTATAACAGATTAGAATTTTTTTTTTCACTGTTCAGATGGGCAGGCATTGGAATAGGTTGCTTGGGGAGGTGATGGTGTCACCATCCCTGGAGGTGTTTAAGAGGCATCTGGATCTGGTGCTGGATGATTTGTATTTTTGGATTGGATGACCGAAAAGGTCTCTTCCAAACCTGATGATTCTAAGACTCTATATAAAAATGTATTTTTACATATAAAAACCAGTGCTCTAATTATATACAAAGGTCATATAGAAATGGATGAAGCACTTTTCACCTGTCAAACGTTATGGAATCGGAGTTTTTAACAAAGCCTCTTGTTGGAAATCGGCATCCTAGGCCCAAGAGGTGAGGGACCCGCCCCGTGTTCCGATCCTGGACAGACAGGATGCAGAGAAGACAGGATTTGCACGATAAGGAAACAAACTCTCCCTTCCTCTGTGTGTGTGTACCTCAGAGGCGGCGTTACCTCAGCCCTGCGGGACCGTCCCGTTCCCTGCGGCCGCTGCCCCCGGGCGCCCCGCGCTGCGCGGGGGCACGCGCGGTCCGGCGGGGCGGGCCGGGCCGGGCCGGGCCGGGGCGGGCCGGAGTGCGGCGGGGCCCGGCGGGAGCCGCTGACTCACCGCAGACGGGCACCGCTCCCGCCAACCGGAGGGCGCCGCTCCCGCCGTGCCGGCGCGGATTGGCCGGGGCGGGCGGGCGAGGGCGGCGCCGGCAGTGGCGGGACGGTTCGGACGGCGGGAGGTTCGTTCGGCGGGACGCTGCGCCAGCCCCGGCCGTTGGGAGTTGGCCGTGGGCCCCGCGCGGCTCGGGCGTGGCGGGATTAGGGGCTTCTCCTCGCTAAATCCTGCGCTGCGGTGAGGCCGCGGCTTTAGCGCCGAGCCCCGCTCCTCCCCCCGCGGCGCCCTGACTGGCCGAGCCCAGCTAAGCCGCGCTAATCGCAGGTGCCCAGCTCGGCCGGGGCCGCCGGGCCTGGGCCCCATCGCGGGCCGCGCTCCCCCCTGCCCTTCTCCCTTCCTCGCCCGTGCGCGGCCATGGAGCCGCCGCGGCCGCGTTACTGCGCCCCGTCCTCGCCGCCGGGTCGCGGCGGGCGGGAGAACAAGGGGCTCCGTCGGAAGGGCCCGCCGGGCACCGGGAGCGCCGGCGGCCCCGAGGAGGCGGCGGACAACAGGAAGCCCAAATTCGTAAGTACGAGCCAGTCCCGCGGCGGGGGTGTCCGAGGAGCGGGGCCTGCCTTTGCCGAGGGGGCCCGGCCGTGCGGTGACACCTCCGTCTCTCCCCGCCGTCCCCTCCGGGCCAGTCACTGCCTGGGGCCTCCCGAGGCCGGCGCACTGAGTGGGAATATGTGGCGCCATCAAGTTCATCTGGGCTTCGAAAGCTGGTCTCGCCTGGTCCAGCTCGCCTCTTGCTTGCCCCTGTGAAAGGATGCAGCAATTTTCCAGGTCTCTCCCGAACGCTTCGTCACAAGGCTTCATTGCCTTTACTTGCTGCGTGACAGCTGTGGGTGGAAAGGGAGTGTAGAACAGACTTCCAGCCCTTAAAGGGTGTTACTTTTAATAGGATTGCGGTGTTATTTTGTTTGTTCTTTTTTTTCTAAACTTTAGTGATATAAACTCTACAGTGGAAAAACGATATTTGAATTTAAAAGACATAGTAAAGTTCTCCTCCGTATGCCTGCTTTTACAAGCTTTTGGCTGGCACGCTGGGAAACTCAAGATGGCTTATAATTGTTCACGAGATAATGTGTCTGCAAGATGTGCTCTAACAAAAGAGTACCCAGAAATAACCAGGGTTTTTTTGGATGTCGTGAAATTTCCAAGCATTACAGCTGGGACCAGCAAATATTCTACAGGCCCTGTATCCACAGAATCTGTTGGGTTGGAAAAGACCTCTGGAATCATCGAGTCTAATCTATGACCAAACACCACCGTGTGTCATGGCTCCAAGTGCCATGTTCAGTCTTTCCTTAAACACTCCAGGGATGGTGATTCCACCACCTCTCTGGGCAGGCCATTCCAATGTCTAATCACCCTTTCTGTGAAGACATTCCTCATAATGTCCAACCTAAACGTCCCCTGGTGCATTTTAAGACTGTCCTCTTATCCTGTTGCTGATTGCCTAGGAGAAGGGACTGACTCCCATCTGGATACAACCTTCTTTCAGGGAGTATCTGCTACATGCAGCGGAGATGCACCCTATGCTCATATTTAGGTGATGCATGTTGGTCTTTGTTCAGGTGTCCCTGAGCCCACCTGATCTAAAATGTATTTATTACATAATTACAGAAGAGATACAATAACACTTACATTAGACTCTTGATTCTAAGGTGTTGTTTGTGTTACATTCAGTACTTGAATGTCTGGTACTTGTGCACAGGTTCAAAAAAGTTAGCCAATAAGAGGTATCAAACAGGCTGGCCAGACCTGTTCTGGAAGGTCACAGTTTGCTCCTGGAATATTCCTGTTTGCTGCAATCTTTTTGTACTGTGGCTTCAGAGACTGCTGTTTGCTCCATGTCCCTGTGCCTTTTTCTACATGTTAGAATGGGCATATATGAAACTGACCAAGAGCTATTTGCTTGGCTTCATTCCTGGCCACGTATCCATTGGGGACATGCACATTTTAGTCATGCAGGTGACATGGCTGGACACGTGTAAGCCCCCTCACTTGATGAGGCTTTTAAAAGGGCTTACGGTTGTTCCTGTAGTCTGAGTTAGATGCACAGGAGAAGTAGCAACAAGATATTCTCAAGAGGTGAAAACAACAAAAAAGGCTTTACTGGCAACCTCAGAAAATCAAAGAACTTTGGCAAAAGGTTTAGTGCAACATTCAATCAACATAAAATGCATCTCAAAGCATTAACTTAGCCCATTCGACTTGGCAAACTTTAAACCTGTTTGGTTTTAAGTTACTCAAAAATTCCAAGAGGGAATTAAAAGGAGGGGAAGACAGAAAAGATATAGGAAAGGATGCATATAGCTACCAGCTGCTGAGTTCCAGCAGTGCTCAGCTCATAGAAATTCCAAGAGGCGGTAGGGTCATGAAGAGCTTGCCTTGTGTTCAGCTTTAAATACCCCTTAGCCTTATGGGGTAGTCCCCCAGATGGGACTTCTGGTTTGTTGGGCCACTCAGGAGCTGGATTGGGGGCTCCAGAGTCTGGGTGTAGAGCATTGCCTCCTCTGTGTCAGGGATTGGCAGCTGCTTTGGGGTTGGGATACAGGCCCCTGGAGTGGGGGGTATGTGCAGAGCAGGGCAGCCTCATCTTACCAGGGCAAGGCCCCCTTCTCCCCACCCACAGGTATCCCAAAATGTCTTGTGACACTAGATCTTCCCAGTCTTTTACAACATGCTTTAGTATATGGTCTGTGAGGACCCTGTGTGGTCTGGCCACGGTAAGAGATTGGATAGTGTTGTTGCTGTATGATTTGAGGGTTGGATTATTCCTTTCGTGAGAGAGAGACATGGATTTTTATGTGTTTGCGACTGATAAGAGCTCTGGGTCAAGAAGTTTTACTTATTAGTGATACTTTAATTGCCAAGTTCTTATGCAGATTTCACAATAGTTTTCATTTTTTCCTGTAATTATGTGCTAAAACACGGAATTAAAGTAGTGTGTTGCCATCATGTTCAGTTTTGCTAGCTATGTGTTAAAATGGCAGTACAATTGTTTATAGGGTGTAGAACACAGATATATGATAAAAGCTATTAAGGCTTTTTGTCTTACATGAAATCTCATATTTTCAGTGAAAGAAGGCCTTTTCTTTGGTGCAGGTGAGCTTGTTGGGCATATGTTTAGGGTTCTCAGGTTATGCAAGGATGATTTTGATAATGTTTCAATATGAGTATCAGCTGACTGCTTTTTTTGAGGTCACAGTGTTGAGGTCACGGCTACAGAAAATAGAGGGGGTTGAATTTGGGGTTGTGACTCAGTTTTATAGGGTATATAATCATCTTCTTGACATAGTGCTTTGGAAGACCACTGGCTAGCCCCTTCCTGGACTATGTCAAGAGTAGCCGCTTCCCAACCACTACCGATCAGGATGGCAGTAGAGCAGGGGCTGCTCTGAAAGGAAAGGTGCTTTGGATGTCAACTGCCGAGGAGCAAGATAAAAGAAAAGAGAGGGGTCTTTGGTATGAGTGTGAGAGGCTCTGTTCCTCAGGGAGTCACAGACAGAAGGCGGTCCCAGGGCTTGTGAGCCTATCTTTTAAGCAGGGGTGGAACAAGGGGCGAGTACACCAACCAGTGAGGGACAAACAGGGGAGGAGCTGAAGGCGGTACTTAAAAATGAGGGCCAATGGGAGAACACAGGGAGATAGCGCAGTTTGAACAACCCAATGGGGCATCCCACAACGCAGAACTCTCCAGAACTGGGGGAAGGAATAAACATAGACTGACAACCACATAGGTGAGGTAACCGGCAGGATGTTGGTTCAAGGGAGGATTGCCATGGGACATTCTGGAAAGAGGGGCAGGGTTTGGGGAGTGCCTGATAACCCGGAGAGGGAGGAGATAACTTTGAGTGAAACCGTCCATTTGATGGGAGAGTAAGGACCAACCATTCAAAGAATTCATAAATAAAAACACACTACCACAGTCTTCTAGGTAGGTGTGGGTTTTGATTTTTTTTTAAATTTTGGCCTCTTCCTGTTCCCCTGCCCAGTTTCTCTTTAAGCAGGGATAGATGAGAATGTCCTTAGTTCATGAGAATGCTTTGTCAAATTGCAGTTTTCAAAAGCATTTCACCCTAATGATAGACCTATTTTTTCATCTTTAAATAATGTTTTAAAGCAAAGATTTTATCCTTGAATGTTGATGGGGAGTGAAGAATTATGGATTGAACGTGGATTGTACTCTAGGTGTGCCATTAACTCACTGGCTGACCCTGTTGCTCTCTACAACTGCCTGGAAGGAGGCTGTAGTGAGGTGGGTGTCTGTGTCCTCTCCCCAGTAACAAGTGACAGAACAAAAGGAAAGGGCCTCAAGTGGCACCAGGGGAGGTTTAGATTGGGTATTAAGTAAACTTTCTTCACTGAAAGGGTGGTCAAGCACTGGAAGAGGCTGCCCAGAGAAGTGTTTGAGTCATCATCTTGTAAGATGTTTAAAAGATCTGGCACTTAAGGATGTGTTTAAGTGATGGACCTTGCAGTGTTTGGTTTATGACTGGGACTTGATGTATTTTCCAACTTGACTTCTTTGCATCTGTTTCCGTAATACATCTTGAATGTAATTTTATTAGTTAAATTAGTTTTGTGTCAGAATGTGTAAAGCCTGGCTCTCACCCCTTTGGTCGCTTTGTAATCTGGTGCAGTCTTCTCTGTTTGGGGTACTCAGAGTGCCATCCCTTATGTTACCTCCATTATATTTCTATCTGTGTATGTTTGTCAAATTAAGTTAGCTGTTAGATTTATTGACCTCAAGAAGTAGAGCTTATGTGAATGTAATATTTCTCAGTGTTCAAGGCTTGAAGATAAGTTCCAGGTTGGACCCTTCCAGTCAATGCAACATATTGATCTGTCATAGCAGATATGCTAATCTGAAAAATAATTTGATTCCCTTACAAACTTTGAGGTGAAATTGAATAGCTGGTTGACAAAGGTGACAAGATGCACCTCCTTTTTTTTCTCCCTTCTAAAGAAAATTCTTTTTTGACAGAGGAAAATACTGTTTTTTAAGAGCCACTGCATATGAGGGGTGGAGAGGAGAGAAAGAGGCATTGGAATCAGCCACTGTAACGCTTTAGCCCTGTCAAATGAGGCCTTGAAGGACTCTCTGAATAAACTAACTTCTCAGAAGAAGTGAATGAGTTTTAAGCCTCAGTTGTCTTGGTTCTTTTGCAGAATCATTTTAAACTTTTTTTTTCAAGGAGTGATAGTTCATTTTGAAGCATATACAAACCTGACTTTGTTCAGCAGGTCCAAGTTTTTAGAAGAATGGGACTTTTAAAAGGGTAAAAGAATTTCTGTGGTACTTCAGCTTGTTGAAAGCTCATGCATCCATCCACCTGTGTGGTTTAGGACCTTGTAAAAAGAGGAAATCTATTGAAGGATGGCAGATAGTGTAGCTGTTCTCTATGTGTACATTGAGCAAGAAACTTCTGAAATCTGCTGGGGCACGGTGGGGTAAAAAGCAATTTTTTGCCTCTTCCTCTCCTTGATTCCCCCCCTCACCTTAGAAATGTTTGGAAATCATTACAGTGAATGCTACATTATGTGACTTCCAACTGCACTTTACTGATATTACATCCTGTAGACACTAGTCCTTAAGGATCAACTTCAATTTCTAGCCCAAATTAGAGGTGTTTCTATTAATTTCAGTATACCACTGACCTGACTTCAGTGACTTTCAGATTATGTTTTTGATTAAGTTCTTTATGAAATTTATGAGTCAAGAAGGGTTTCTTGTTTACACCAATCTGTTAAAAATAGACAAATTAACAGTTGCGTTTAACAGTGTCTATAAATCAAAGAAAGATGTAGTTAAGAGGAAAAGCACTTCCATTTCTCTGGCATAGAGTAGAAAGGTAAGACCAATCTGTGTCAATATCTTTAATTACAAAGTGACTGAATTATTGCTGCAGTTATGCTGCAGTGTAAGACCTTGAATCTAAATTAGTCTTTTAAAGAAATGATTGCTAAACAGATGTTACCTAAAACACTTTATCGCAGCTTTGTAAAATTGTAAATTCCTCATGCTGTTACTTTTGTTGGCATGAATTAATGCTGTGGGTTATGATATTATATTTTAGTGCTGTGTTCTAGCACTTTGTTATATGACTTACCTGTAAGCACCGATTTTGAGTTTAACTCATCAATGCCTAAAGAATATCACTGTGTAGATAGAACCTGTTGTGTTAAGGTAGTTTTGCTCCTGATCACTTTCCAGATTTTCTCTCTACAAGCAGCAAGACAGAGTGTGTGATAAAACCATTATCTAAGTGCTGAAGTAGTACATTGGAAATTAAAAGCAAGAAATGCTATGCAGTGTGTAAATTGCGTTTTTAGACTGAGGTTGCAAAATTACTGAAGGAATATTGTTACAAAGGAGATCCTACAGTGATAGTGTTCACTGTAATCATGCAATTAACTTTTCTCTGAGTCTACAGGTTTCCTTCAGTCCTTGATTTGGTCTTCTACTTGTGTTTCTGCTGGAGAATGTCCTTTGGGGGAAAAAACAGCTAGTGGTGAATCTTTTTTTGGTGATAATATTAATGGCAATGTGTTCTTGCTCACTGCAAAATTTACAAAGATGCAGAGGGGGTTGTGTGATTATATGAACATCCCTAGTCTTCGTTAGTCTTGTTTCAGTGTTCAGGTGTAAGCTATGTGGTTCTTCTAAAACTCCTCTTGGTTAAGCCTTCCTTTTTTCCATTTTTTTTTTCTTTTCTCATAGCCACATGCAGGCTGGAAGGTCTTTGTAATTTATCAAAGAACCTGTGCATGTGCATGGTGATTTGGAGATGTTATTATAAATGGGTTTGTTTCTTTGTTTTCATCTGTAAAAAAAGGCAAAACTGAATGTCCCAAAAGATCTGAACTGTGAGTTTTTTATTTTCTTTCGTAAATTGAAGTACTTCAAGGTGGTGGAGGATATGCATGTTGAAGTTGTTGTTTAGTTGCCTGACATCCTGTTATGTTGCATGCCTAAAACCCCTCTCATATTGGGGTGTGTGACACTATACTTCGTCTGTCTTCTGCTTCCATTTATGATTAAAATATATTTAGTTGGTCTTTGTGTCCGACTAACAATCCCATCCCTGCCAGGCGTGATCTGAGTTCAGGTACCGAAGAATCTGTCTTTAAACAATCTGCTTGCATTCAGAAAGTTAGATGAGCAACATCACTTTGTGCTTATGCCATGGTGAAAGACCACTTGTGGAGTATTTAGATTCTGCCCCTTTTGGTAAAGTGTCCAAACTCTTTGATGATAAAAACTATTCTCAATACTGTACTAGGCTAGTCTTCATTGGTTCTAGAGTGTCAGAGTCCAGGACATCCCTCTGGCCACCCTGGAGGGTTTGGAGACCGAACAGGGGGGTCTGGGATCTGTACAAGGGGGTCAACCAGCCTCACACAGAGCCCAGCAGGACACTGCCTCTGATCCTTGGCTATGGGAGTGAATGCCCACATTGTATGAAGAATCACAAGCCAAGAGAATTCAAAATAACTAGTAGTTAGTTTATCACAGAGTGTGAATGTAGAATCTAGGATTTTTAGTATATGGGTCTGAAGAGGCAAGATGAATCGGGGAGTGGTCCTGTCCTCCTTGTTCTGGTTCTCATCTCCCATTTTCTGTTGAGTTGTATCACAAGGATTGATTTAGAGTAGAAATGATACGTTTACATAGGTAGTAAGTATTGGTAAGATTTTGTAAATAAAAAGTACGTTTTGGACAGTGGTTGGGTCAAGGGTACCGTACATAAGGTGCAGGGCTCTCTGATCCGCCCAGTCCGCCGCGTGTCCTGCTCTGCTGGGAAAGAACTGAGAGATAATGAAGAATAAACAACCTTGGAAACACGCACTGGCGGACTCAGCTTGTCTTCTCTGGCTCTGGAGTGGGACCTTTCGGGCAAGAAAAGCTCGAAAGCCCTATGTACCTCGGGGGACAGCAACCCCAAGGAGAATCTCAGGGAACAGCAACCCTGAGACCAGAGAATGGACCTTTAGGGGTGGTGGAAAAAATGCTGAAGATATGAGATCTGAGTCCCATGTGAGATGTCATTCTGAATTTTGATCCTATTTGCCTGAACTGCTTGTACTACAGCTAGAGAGAATTTCATCTTTAAATATGGATATGTAAAGGTAGGGAAAGAGATGTAATGATACAAAAGATCAGTCTAGTACTGTTGATCCAATTAAGTGGGATTTGTCATTGCTTTGCTTTGCTTCATTGTCTCTACCTCGACTTGACTGGGGTAATTATATAGACCATCCCTGAAGTTACTAAATTCTGTCTAGCAGATGAACTTCAAGTATGCACTGCTGTTTGGATCTGCAGTGTAAGATCGTCATCTTGTGTATTGATACCTGAGCAACAAGATAATATTGCTGCCCCATCACCCTCCCTGGCTCGCCCCCTCCTCCCCTCCTTCCTTTTGATGCCGAGGCAACGAGATAATGCTTGAACTGTGCAAAATCTGTAGCTATGCGGAAAGTAGTTACTTTGTAACAGTGTGTGGGAATGAAGCACTGTTAAGAAATCAGCAAATTTAGCAGAACAAGCTAACTGCAGAAAGCTAGCCACTGGCTGTTTGAGCAGACAAGCTTATTGAGCATGCGCAGGAACAAAGGTGAAAAGTTCAAGCCGAGGAAGACTTCGGAGCCTTCATCCAAAACAACCACCAGGAGGCTTGTGCAGAAACCACGCATGTGCTACAAGGGCTTACGTAATTGTGTAATTAGAAAATATGTTACAATATGAAGGTTAGGAAAGTATAATGTGCGCATTAAGTAAAAAAAAGTATAAAAGCTTGTTTTGTGTGAAGAATGGAGGAGTGAGTTTCTGGTGGAGCTATCCCCCTGGACACTCCTGGTGTCGAATAAACAAATACCTGCTCTATAGGCTGTATACTGTTTAGTACAGTTTTCTTGCCTAGTTTTTGGGCATCAGTATGACAATAAGATTCTTTACTGTGAATGTATATGAGGCCAAATAGTATTTGGCTTCCTTTAGCTGGGTGGTGTGAAAGTTGCATCACACGTGTCTTCATCATGTGCGACCTTTTCAACAGACTCAATACTCTTTGAGAGCAGTCATCTTGTTGCTGTGCTTGTGTTGGGAAACTCAGCCCTTGTATCCTGTTGTACCTTTCAGCTTCTGTTTAAGACTCTCACTATCCTTGGAGTTTTGCCAGCTCATAACGAACACTGTACCACATGCTGCATGTGTGTGTATATCCTCTGTCTCATGACATTGGTTAGTTAACAGTGTGCCTGAGGGACATCATCTCCCATAAGGGGTAATTCTGCCAGATTGCTTACTTTCTTCGAAAATGACACCTGTGCATTTCTTTTTCATTTGACTTAGCTTTAAGTGAACAGTTTCTACTCAATTGCAAACCAAAATTACCTCTTCCTCCATGTCCTAGACTAAGAACTGTTACGTTGAAGAGTGCAATTAAAAAAATTAATTCATGAAAGTGTTTGTATAGCTGCAGACTAAGCAATGATGTTACTTCTGCTTTTCTAAATGTAGGTGCTACTGATAATTTTCTCCTTCTGAACTGCCTTAATTAACTCTTTAATTTCTTCGTGCTTTTGTATATCTCTGACTAGAAAACACAAGGACAGCATACTTAAAATATTATTTGTTTTTCAGTTTTACATATCTACTTTCTACATGATAGAGACTAGAGGAATACTTGTACATAGTTCCTGTGCTTTCAAATCAATCATTTTGTTATTGTAGAGTACTTAATTGAAGGCTCAGAATAGCGTATAAATATTTTCATCCATTGCAAAGCAGTGTTCTATAAAATGCTTAGTGTTTTTAGCAGTGATTGAATATTATAGGAATAATATACTTAAGTCATATTTATCTACTTTTGTGGGCCTGTGTTTAAGGCAGCCTGCTCACTTGAGCAGAATGGTGTATCTGAACCTAAACACAGAAGTATGTCCCTGTGTAAAGCATTCCATTCTCTATCTGCTCTTTACCTGACTCCCGGTGTAGTTATTTTCCCCCTTACTAGAAATGCATTTGTTTTGTTTGGCTAGTCAAGAATGAAAATATGCTCTTGTTCTTGAGTCACAGCACTCCTCTAAATGTAATGCCGTCAAAAGATCCAGTGTGGTAAGTTTCTTCGTTCTGGTGGTTGCTGTTAAGATCACATATAATGTTCCACATCCCTGTATCCTTGAATGCTGTAGAAGACCTGTAAAGCTGTCAACTAATTTTATTTTGTACAGCCTTGCCAGAAGAGAAGGACATGGTGAGGGAGAGGGGAAAATGAGAACCCCAGTTCTATTTTAATTAACTCCTCTGACTGAGAAGCATTATAACATAAAGTTTACTAAAATCTTTAGAGATGTCTTACAGCAAGTCATTCAGCCTTTTAATATGGGAATGCTGAGAGAGCTGAACATTAGGTTGTAGTTTGCATGAAGTTTCTTCTCCTTTATAAAGGAAGTCTCTAAATACGTCACCAGTGTTGCTATTTAGTGCTGGTTAAGTAGATTCTTACGTAAGAACCTGCTTTTAACACTTGCTTTCAAACTAGACTCCACAACTTTTTATGAAAGAAATGCTAGTATTTTTAGGCTTCCATACTCTAGGTATCCAGTGAGACGAAGATTTTGAGAGAAGACTCATCAGTATATCTAGTTTGTTATACCATTATGATGTCCTTAATTGGTTGTGTGGTAGTCTTTTTTCACTAATTAGTCAGATGGCTTGGGTCAGTGAGGTGTTGTGATACACAAAATGGTAAAGTTTTCACTTGTTATCATTGTAAATTGCACCGCTGAATCTCACAACTTAAATGAAAAGTAAAATAGTGGCTTGAACTGTCCCAGTAACTTTTGTTGTTTTCAAAGAACAAAACCTGAATCTGAAATTGCCTGGTTATCTGCATGATGATGGTGTCTTGTATGGAGCAATTGCAAAATATCCAATGTCTGTTCTTAAGGGGAAATGAAACCTGATGTTGTTGCTTTCCTGCATTTTTTTTAGTGGAGTGTACATGAGTTTGACATGAATCTTGAATTTCCACTCAAAGCATAGAACGCAGGTGGTTTTCATTCTAAGCAGGTTATGTAATCTCCTGCCATGTTAGAAGAGCTCCATGATGGTATCTGTGCGTTGCTTAAGGGTTAGTGATTTAAGTCATCTGTATGAAAAAGGAATAAATTTTCATGTTCTCTACCTATTTGCAGTGTCAGACCATATATGTTAGTGTTTTTTCTTGCAGTTTTGCTCACTCAAGGATAGTATTATACCAAACCTTGCTAAATGCAAAGTCATGAGCTTTTGCAAATGACATTGGTTAACACTTTTACTGTCCTTGTAGATATTTAGTAGAATGGGGAGAACAAGTAAGAAACACCAGTTCCATAGCAATATGTGGGGCAAAAGTCTGATCTACCACTGTGGCAGGAAAACACCAGTGAGAAGACTGGGATACAGAGCTTCAGTTTCCTGGCTGGATTGCAGTATTTTCACTTAGTTGTTGTTTTCATTTATTACAAATCCTCACCTATTAGAACATGGAATGGAATTACCATAAAGGTTCAGTAGTGACCTAGCACCTTTTTAAACTTTTTTTTGATAGTAGAACTTAGTGTGTCACTGAATACTGTGTTTCCTTGCACCTCATTTGTCTTTTATTTTTAACTTCATAACCATTCATCAGACACTTCTTCCTCAGTTTCTTGACACTGTTCAGACTAGAGCTATTGTGTGATAATATTTGACTTAAATTGTTCTTTAATTCTGAGGGATGAGCCAGAGAAGATGTTAGAAGTAGCGATTACAATCATAGAACCATTAAAGTTGGAAGCCTCTGAGATCGTCATCATTAACCTAGCACCACCACTTTCACTGCCAAACACAAGCGTTGCATCTCTGCATGTCTTTTGAACGCTTCCAGGGATGTTGTCCACTTCCCTGGGCAGCCAGTTCCAATGCCTGGCTACTCTTTCAGTGAATAATTTTTTCCTAATATCCAAGCTAACCTTCACTGATGCAGCTTGAGGCCGTTTCCTCTTGTCCTATTGCTTGTTAACTGGGAGAAGAGACTGACCCTCACCTTGCTATAGTCTCCCTTCAGGTTGTTGTAGAGAGTGATAGCCAATTATTGTTGACTTGGTGAAGAGTTTCCAAGTCTAGTTAATTAGGATATAGTCATTGACAACTGCTGTAGCTGTCGCCAAGCCGTGCATTCTAGGCAGAGAGGGGAGTCTAAGAGAAGGGTAAGAGTCTATCTCAATAAGTATGTGACTTCACTTTCTTGATATTTTCCTACCAAGTCTGTTCTCAACCTCTTCATAAAAATGTTACATGGGATCCCTGCAACACTCACTCATCAGTCACCAGTGTTCTGTGCTGCTCTTTGGTTTTGTGCAAAAGCTGTACATCCTAGCACTTGCTGTGTTTGTAAATGTGCAGTGGAGAGAAAAATGTTAGTTCAGAAACTGCTGTTTTGAGTGATCTATAGGTTTTTCGGATGCTACTATTCTTAAATGGCTAGTTCAGTTTTTGCTCACAAGTTCATGTTCTGCTTGCCACAGAGGCATTACTTGACACTGTTCAACGATGTGAGTAGCTTGCATTTGCAGCTTGATGGATAGTTTTGAGCTTTTGAGGAGCTCTGTGTTCTTCTGTAGAGTTTGAAATTCTGGATGATTTGTTGGTGGTGTCCCCACAGCCATCTTGAGAAGACACGTCTAGTAGCTGAATTTTGAACAGGTCATCTGTATATTTAGCTATAAAATATAATTTAGTTATGAAATAGAATAAAACACAACTTGTTTCAAGCTGTGCTTAGTTCATAGTCTTCTGGTATTCTGTTGGAGGATCAAATGGAAGATTTTTAAAATCTGTACAAATTACTGTACATTGTAAAGCAGCAAGGTACAACTTGCCAAGAAACTTAGTTCATTTCAAGTGTCAGGATTCAACACTGTTTAACTTGCATGTGATTTTGAATAAAAGTAACTATAACTGAACTTTTTTTTTTTTATTCAACAATTTTGATGTGACTGCTTTTCTGTTTGATTTACAGCACTTAAATATCAAGACACTGACAGATGATGTGGTAAGACAACTTAAGTTTTGCTTTGGCTGTGCTAAGCAAATAACCTTACTGCTAGTGCAATAGAAATAACCTTCTAATACAAGAAAATATCTTAACTTTGAGGATAATTTAGTTAATTAGCAAAGTCTCACTGAACTGGTAATTACCTGTAACATAATCAGTATGAGTAGCAAAAATGTATGGATGGCTTTCAAGTATGCTCTAATCACAGCTAAATGAGCCTGACACAGGTAATTGTGCCAATCTACATGCAGTATAGTTAAAATCTGTGATTGCATGTTTAATATTGAAGTTACTTAGGCTGCATGGCTAGCTTAAAATAACATGTTTAACAAAGTAACATTTGCCTGTGAAACTCATTAATGCTTGTTCAAACTACCGTAAGTATATTCAGTGTCATGTTTGACAGTGTTTCTCAAAGTTGATCAGAGATGAAGTTCTATATCTAAGCACAAACCAGATTTTTTTCCTTGCTCTTGAAGTTACCTATTTCACTGCCTGTACTATTCTTTTGTGGATAATAATTTTTTTCTTAAAATACATAATTTTACAAAGTCTTTGAATTTGCCTAGGAAGTTGTTTTGTCATCACCTACGGATCAGTTGTTATGACTTCAGTGCTATACAGATTTCTTGCTTAAGTACTTCTGTGTGTAGCTGGGAGCTGAAGTGCAGAGAGATTTATGCTTATCACTCCTAGTTTGACTTAAATGATCTTGTTTGTATTTCTTACGCAGAGTTTCATTGGATGAAAATTGTTATTAAGAGATTTGAGTCTGACTGGCTGATAATACAAGTTTGATTGTATAAACTTGCATTTATCTTGGAGAGCTAAGGAAATGCTATCAGCCTTTTGAAAGAAAAGTATTTTTTGGTAACTAGAAAACAAGTTTTGATAGTGTTGTGTAAGGGTTATAGTTGGGATGCACAAGATCTTGCTGTTTGTTTTTGTGAGGTGCTTTTTTTCTTGTTAAAGAAGCTAGACTGCTGCCGTATTGTACTTGTACTTTACAAAGCTTATTGGACTTGTCTAGCTTGTAATCGTAGCCCAAAAGGTCAGCAGGTTTATTGTGGATTTTTGGAATAAGGACAAAAACCTGTTAGCTCTGTAGTAAACAAACTTTTCCCCAACTCCTTAAATTTGTCAGAACATGCCAAAGGCTCCCTCACAGAGTAATAAAAACCTCATTTGCAGAATAGTACCAAATAGTTCATATGAATATATATTTTTAAAAAGGGGAATGACAGGTCTTTAGCAAAAGGCTAACAGGAAAAAAATTACAACACTACAACATGTAAAGGAGGATATTCTGTTTACTTCCAACATCATCTTGGAATGAAGGTATGCTTTCAAATGAAGACTTTTTATCCCTCTATTTCAGTTTTCTCTTTGTTTACTCTTTCTGTGTGTCATTCTAGGACAATGACAAAAATGGGACAAAATTTGTAGTAAGAGAAGATAAAGAAATTGAAGATTTAAATAACTTGATTTTGTAGTTTTCAATGAAGTAATATATTTCCTTTCTTCTCATGGGCAATCACTTCCATATTAACTTACTGCTGCATTATGCTTTGTGAAGTATTTGTATTTCCCAACCCATTTCTTACAAATACAGTTTTATGTTGGTGACCAGGAACTTTTTTTTTTTTTTTTTTTAATTCAGGAATGTTAGCAGCATGTTGAAAATCTAAAATGCAGACTGCTTTTCAGTGTTTAAATTGAGTTATTTGTAAGATGCTGATGAATTGTCTACTTATGGTAACAAATCCTCATTAAGTTCAGAAAAACCTTGCTTTTTACAGATGTGCTTACTTTAGCTGTTTTGTTTACTATCTGCAAAGATGGCAATTGCATTCTTGCTCCACAGGGGAGTGGAAAGCAGGTAGCTGAGACATCAAATTCTCAAGTGTTCCACAGTCAAGAATCACAGAATCATCAATGTTGGAAGATACCTTCAAGATCATGTAGTTCTACTGTCAACATAGCACCACCATGAACAGCCCGAAACCCTGTCAAGTGCCACATCCAGATTCCTCGTGAACGCTTCACGATGGTTACTCCATTCTGCTCCTGGGCAACTCATCCCAATGCCTAACCACTCTGCCAGTGATTTTTTTTTCCTAATATCCAATCTGAACCTCCCTTAAGGGTGCAACTTAAGGCCATTTCATCTCATCCTTTCATCTGAGATGGCAGAAGAGGCCACCTCTCACCTTGCTAAAACCTTCTTTCTGGTATGTGTAGAGAGCAGTGAGATCCCTATGAGCTCCCTCTTCTTCAGCATAAACATCCCCAGCTCCCTCAGCTGCTCCTCATAGGACTTGACTTCTAGACCTTACCTTCACCAGCTGCATTGCCCTTTTCTGGACACACTCCAGCACCTCAATGCCTTTCTTACAGGGGCCCAGAACTGAACACAGGATTTGAGGTGAAGCCTCACCAGAGCATTACCAGGGGGATGGTCACTCTCCTGGTCCTACTGGCCACACTATTTCCAATACAGGCCAGGATGCCATTGGCCTTCTTGGCCACCTGGGCATACACTGGCTCATGTTCAGCCTCTGTCAACCAGCACCCTCAGGTTCTTTTCTGCTGGGCCATGTTCTAGCCACTCTGATCCTGGCCTGTCCCTCTGCAAGGGGTTTTGTGACCCAGGGTCAGGATCTGGCACTTGGCCTTATTGAACATCAGGCTGCTGATCCTCAGTCCATTGATCAGCCTGTCCAGATTCCTCTGCCGAGCCTTCCTGTCCTCCAGCAGATCAACACTTGTCACCCTATGTCATCTGCACACTGACTGCAAGAGCACTTAATCTGTTTGTTCGGATCACCGATGAAGATATTAAACAGGACTGGCCCCAATACTGAGCCTTGGAGAACCCCACTTGTGATTGGCTATCAGCTTGGTGTAACACCATTCACTAGCACTCCCTGGCTTCAGCCATCCAAACAGTGTTTCACCCAGCAAAGAATGCACCTGTCCCAGCCATGAGCAGCCAGTTTCTCAAGGAGAATGCTGTGGGAAATGGTGCAAAACACTGTAGTGAAGTCTAAGGAGGCACCATCCACAGCCTTTCCCTTATCCACTGAGTAGGTCAAATGATTATAGAAGGAGATCAGGTTGATCAAGCAGGACCTGCCTTTCCCAAACCCATGTTGGCTGGGCCTGATGACCTGTACATTCTGTGTGATGGCACTCAGGATGATCTGTTCCATGACTTCCCCTGGTACCTGGGTTAGTTGGACAGCCTGTGGTTCCTTGGATTATCTTTCCAATCCTTATTTTAGGTGGGCTTTATATTTACTAATTTCCAGTCAACTGAATCTTCTCCAGGTGATCAGTCCTACTGATAAATGTTTGAAAGTGGATTGGTGAGCTCTTTTACCTGCTCCCTCATTATTCTCTGGTGCATCCCATCCAGGCCCATAAACCTGTGGGTGTTTAACTTGCATAGCAGATCACTAGCCATTTCCTCTTTGATTGTAGGTGCTTCCCTTGGCTTCCTGTCCCTAACTTTCATCTCTGGGAGTTGAGTTTCCTGAGCACAAATGTTTTTGGTATTAAAAACTAAGGTAAAGAAGATATTAAATATCTCAGCCTTTTTGTCATCCTTGGATGACTACACTACCTTCTGCAAGCAGCAAAGGATGGAGATTCTCCATAGCCATACTTTGCTGGCATTAATTGAAACTTTTGTTGTCTGTAACAACACTGACCAGGTTCCAGTTTGGCTTTCACTCTTCTACTTTTTCTCCTTACATAACCTTACAACACCCTTGTAGTCCCCACCTTGCAGTCCCCCCAGGTTATCTGATTCTCCTTCCAGAGGTGATTTTTTTCTCTTTCTTTTCAGGCTGGTCTTTTTCTTCACTGTATTTTCTTATGGCATATAGGGACAGCCTGCTTCTGTATCTTTAAAATTTTCCTTCTTAAAGTATGTCCAGCCTTCCTGGACTTCTTTATCCTTCAGAACTGACTCCCAAGGGACTTTGTCATATATAAAAAAGGCTGAAGTCTGCCTCCCAGAAACCTAAAGTGGCAGTTCTGCTGGTGCCCATTCTTACTTTGTTCAGAATTGAGAACTTTACCAATTTTGTGCTCACTGTGCCCAAAATGGCCACCATGCATACCACATCACCCACTAGTCCTTCTCTGCTCACAAACAACAGATGTATTGGGACAGCTCCTCTGGTAGGTTGGGAGGGGATTCACCTGGCACCCTGAGCAAGGACCTGCCTCCATTTTCACTGTCTCTTAGGTCCCCTCCTGCCTTTGGAGCAAGGATCTTCCACTTCCTGAGATGCAGTTTGCTGACGTGCCCGCCTCAGCATTGGCAGAGAGAGAGAGAGACTACAACTCAGAAAGGTTAACTAAACCTACATATTAACAGAATCTTATTAAAAGGTATCTTATGTAGACAAAAGAGAAAAGCGTACTAAAATTCTTTAGAGCATCAAGTTATACTGATTTCATAGCAACTGCTTTAAAGATTAGAAAGGCTGTATAATTTTCAGTATATAGAGAAATAAGATTCAGAGTGAAATATTGTCTAAGCATTTAGGATGTGATTGTGCACAGGTCTAAGTTCTATAAATTTTAGATCGGTAAAATAATCCCTGAGATTGAGCATATTAGGAGTAAGAAGTCATTTTATCAAAGGGATTCTTCTGTGTATCTTGGTTAATGCAAGTCTTGCTCTTCCTAAAAGCTCTACTGCTAGCAGTGGAATTTGTCACATACTAAGAAGGTAATCTTGTAGAGCAATTTGACTGTCAAAGAAAGAATATACTTTTTTAATCTTCTGGAGCTTCAAGAAGGAAAAATATGTTAAGAGGTCTTTGCCTCATAGTCATTGGAAGTAACTTCTTTGATCTTCTGAGAAGTATTTCTTCTGGTAAGTGGGTTACTTTAAGTTCTGAAGGTACTGAAATAAGTTGTTGCAACCCAGTTCATCGTGTCTGTTCGCTATCCAGTAAGAATAATAATTATTTCAAGTGAAGACACAGGATTTGTTCCACTTTGTATTCTCCTTTTGTTCATTCTGATGTTGTCAATGTTCCCCTAAGTCTTTGTCATCTGTCAGCAGACTTTCGTGACTGAGCTTTTGGCTTCTGTAACTAAAATGACTGGCAAAATGTCTGGGAGACTGAACTATTCTGTAGTGCTTGAGCAGATTTTTCAGATGTGAAAATGTGTTTACTGAGTATATAAATAGCAGGCAGTCAAAAACATGAACTTGAAAATGAAGGGTGGCAGTACTTTTTGTCCTACATACCTATAAGGCAGAGTGAAAAGAACACGCAGAAAAAGAGCAAAAGCCATTAGCAATACTCTTGGCTTTATGCCTTCACTCAGGAAAGGATTATTTTGTACCTGTATATATTTCATATCTGAACTCCGCTAAACAATTGTGCTTAGTAATCACCATCAGTGTCTTGATGGCTCATATATATGTATTTATATATATGTGAATGTGTGTGTCTCCTCATGAGAATGGGAGTGGAAGAAAGAAGGCTGTTCAGTACTTCTAGTAACATATTTTACATTAAACCATAACAGTTCTGTAATGATCTGTCTTTACAATGAGGTATCAGAAGTTATGTCCTCAGAAAGACAACCTATGGGGAACTTGTATCAGGGACCAAAGATGGGTCTAAGGCCTGACATATTTGGTCTGTGATTGTTCACTTCCACAAGATAATGTAGAAGAAGAACTTATTGTTAGTTGGTAGGACTAACCTTCAGTAATGAAACTATGTATCGGTGGAATTCATCCTGTGAAAGGGGAACAGTAAAGCTGTTGTTGGCATGGAGGTGTGGTCATGGGCCCTCATGCATGGGCCCCTTGTGAGATGATGTTGAAACTGGCCACTCCTGAGGGGGAGATATAAGATGTGATTCCGGGGCTGGAGAGTGCAGTGTGATGCACACTGTTTTCATCCAGGGCATGCCCTGAAGGTGCGCTGCCCTCCTGCCGCTCTCACCCAGGAGCTGTGCTCTATCTCCTTCTCCTGCTCAGCAGCGTCTCCAGCATTCAGGGGTTGGTATGTGTTTCTTGCTAACACGACTAATAAAATTGACTGCTTTGCTATTCTGACTGTTCTTTGAGGTTTTTTTGTGCACAGGCATCCTCGTTAACCCGTAACAATACCTTCCAACATCTTTCTTCCCTCCCCCTTTCATTCTTTCTCCTCCAGGCTAATTACAGTAGCCTTTGAGAATTTTAAAGATTTTGAATAACCTTTGAATACCCTTGAAACCAACCTGATCCTTTTTCTGGGAGCCAGCATGTTGTTGCATATGGTTTCAGATCTTGTTTAAGGTCAGGCTCTTAATTAAACATCACCCAGACATTTGGCCAAAAACTGGATAGTCTGGAGTGGAGGAGTGTGTGGGACTGTATGGTCCAGTATCTAGGGCAGTGGTCTGTGTTTGCACTTCATCCCTAGCAAGTGCATAATCCAGAAAAACTGGCCTTGGAAAAGGTGCGCTGCCATCCTGGCAACCCAGGAGGACCCAAACCACTGCAAATGTGCTGGGGTCTGGCCCAGGCCTACTGAGCCATGCCCAGCACTGCCCAGTGCCCTCAGGAGGGAGAGAAGGTCTCTGAATCTGACAGTGATTCAGGCCCTGCAGCAGCTACAGCTGCTGTGACAGACACTGTGGTTAGTTCAACCCTGATGACAAACAGTAACACTGAAGCAGAGAAACGATGTGTGCTTGTGTCACTTGCCCCTGTACACAAGCAGAAGAAATGTATATGAAGGTCACCCTTCAGAAAAGCTTTAGCAAAAGCAGTCAAAGAGAACAAGGAGTTTGGAGAGGGTGGAGAGGATGAAGAAGCAGGGCCATCACAAGAGCCATTTTCAGTGCTCTTACCAAGGCCATCACTTACAATGATAATGAACGTGGTTTTATATATGCATGTACTGGATTTCATTTTTTGAGGAATTTCTTAATATAGAAATAGGTGGTTTGATGTGTTAATTAAGGGGGAGATGAGGGAAGCAGGGTGGCATTGAGGTAACACCTTTCATTCCTGCATGCATAGCAGCTCTGTTAGTAGGTGATGTCTTGATAGGCTGTAGTGCCAACAATTAGTCTAGCAGTAACTAATCCATTGATTCCTGCATTATCAAGTGTGTAAGTTGATAAGAAAAATGCTATTTTCTTACAGAAAATATACTATTTTCTTACAGAGAATGGTATAAGAAGTCATCACTAAGATCAAAATGAGAGCACAAATAGATTTGCTTTCTAGGGGCCTGATGAAAAAGTGTGAAGAGCCAGAAAGTTTGTATTGTGCATCTCTGTGTAGCTTGGATTTTTCAGGCCCATCGAATCACTTTCTTATGTCACAGGCTCTCAAAGAATAATAGCCTATGAAATAAGCCAGTAAAACTTTGCCATTCATCCTTGATGGTTGCTTGATTTTGGCTCATACAGATATTATTCTTACTGTCCCAGAGCACTGTTCCTGTATGCATCTATATGTATCTATTGATAAAATAAATACCAAAAAATAAAAAAGATACAAGGTCAAACCTGCTTTAAACTGTAGGGAAACTTTGTATCAAAGCTAGGCTTAGCTATAGCCTGTTGGTTAGCCTGATTTAAAATGTTTGGTGTAACATGGAAGATTATTGCACTTTTTTTTTCCTTTTCCTCCTCTATGCACTTGGATCGCCAGCAGCATCAGTGGTAGATTTCATTACACCCAAGCAATGAAATTTCTATTCTTTCTGTATAGTGCTTTCTGTGGACCATGAAATTATTTGCCTGTATGGAATACTGAGAGGTATTAACTTTTCTGAAGCACTATCAATGTATAATTCAAAAGGGAAGTATATGTAGAATATCCACATTTTAGTGCTGTGCAAGTCCTGTTGTGAACTCCCTTTTATTAATGTAAGGGAACCTTCTTTTGTTTTAAGTTTTAAATTATTTAAAGTAATTAGTTTGACACATGTTTAAATGTCCTTATAATCCTACTGTCTCAATTTGTCTTATGTCTTCTGCCTGATCAAATATATTCCAATATGTGCTTTCCTCCTCTAGGATGAGTGGTATAGGATTTGGTGAATATGGGGAATACGAATATTACAGCGTAATGTTAATGATGCAAAACATCTACTATATATTCAAGAGAAGCTTAAAACCAAAACATAAACTAAAAATGATAACAAGTGAAACATCTCTTTTCAAGGAGGAATAGGCTCTTCTCCCTGAATAAGGGCTGTCTGTTTCTAGTGGACCTCTGGGACTGGATGGGGTATTTCATGGTGGTTCTACCTGGCCAGAACTGCTGTAGCTGCTGCTGTGTGGAGCAGGAGAAGGAAGAAGAGACACTTGGGGAGCACAGACTATAAAGAAGGGACTGAGATTTTTCAGGAGATACTGGAAAAGGAATTTAGGGCACAGCTGTCTTAAACCTAGTTTGTTCTCTGTTCACTGATTCATGGGCTGAAATCCTTTATTTCAGCCCAAGTGTCTTCCCTCTTCACCTGTTTCAAGTCTGCAAGTGAACCATCTGCAAATACAATGACTTGTATCTTAGGTTATGCACTTTATAGTGAAGATGTGGGGGCATGGAGAAACTACTGGCTGACTCATTCTTTGGAGCAGGCATGCTGCCTTTCATCAGTGCTCTGTGAAAGACATTGCTTGAAAAGATAAGTCTCATATAATAGGATTTTTTTTTTTTACAATTCCAGTCTAGTCACTTCAGTTTGAAGTCTGACTTCATCCCCCCATGCTTACCATAGACTTCTGATTTTAAAAGCAGGAAGGGAAATTGCTTTCTAGTCAAGATGTAAGGTGGTTTTTGCCACTGATGACTACTACTTCACTTCCAGTGATGTTATTCTCCCTTTTGCTTTTGTTGCATTCTTTGTCTTCCTGGGTCTTTCCTATGTAATTATTTCTGTAGAGTATGCTCTTCCTCATTGCCTGCTGGTTTGATGTGACACAGAAGGGCCCCATCATCCATGCTGAGCTCTTTTATATTTATGCTATAATAATTTTCTGCTTTTGCATGTTCTACAACCATCTGTGAGTAGCTTACAATCTATTTCTATGTTCCAAAAACTGTTTCTTTTCAATTTTGAACAGGAAGAATTGAAGTCTTTATATTTTTCCTCTAAACCTCTCTTCATGGATGTCTGATAGTCAATTCTTGTTCTGACTAGAGTGGAACACTTGTACCCAATCTTTGCTTCTGATTTTCTTTACTCTCTCTGATCTTAATTCCACAGATGCTATAATAATTTTACTTGTCATTTAGTTTGGTAACTGATGTACTTGTTTCAAGATACTTATCTTAAAGATATATTGAAGTCTCAGAATATTTTTGCATAGCATTCCAAGACAGAAGTCTGTTGGTATGGTTGAAATCTTGTCCAATATCTCTTATGCATCAAACGTTTCTGTAACTTTCTTTTGTGTTGACAAGTGTGATGTTGCTGTTCATATCTGTTCAAAAGGGTGCTACAAAGATGATAATGTAGCACATCTCATTATGTGTCAGCTGCTTTTGGCTTCTGTAGGTCCTTGCCCATGTACCTTAAAACACACACGCTCTAGCACTGAAAATGAGTAGTTTCACTTAGTAACTCTTGATCAAAAAGTTGATAAATATCTAACCAGTTAAAAATCCCACAACCAAAACCACTTTTCTAAAGAAGGGTCTTGTCTCTTGAAAGGCTCTTAATAAAGCCAGAGCGATTGATATGTGCTGAGGATTAGTCATAAGGATCATTCATGAAATCATAGATATGTACTCTATGTAACTTTAATACAGGAGTCAATAGTTTCTCCAAAATGAATTTCTAAATAATTGGAACAAAGGCACAAAATTTTGTATTACATGATGCAAAAAGAAATAGAAATGGAAAGAAAATAAATAAAACCGTGTCTTAGTTATGCTTACTTGGCTTTCAGTAAAAAGTACTTTCTTTGCATGTCTATTTATTCTGTAGCCATGTTATGAGTATAGCTGTTTCTGTGTAACTAAAACCACTTTAAAACTATGCTTTTGGTAAATAAACCTGCTTTCTCATACTCTACATGCAACGCTTGGAAAGAATTCTTCATAAATTGGTTTTGTAGATATCTGTTCCTCCAAACTTTCTGTAAAATTCTGATGTTCTGCATGATTTCTTTCTAATGTAATGGGATTCTGGTCGGTTAACTCCAGTGCTAGGCAGCAGACCATCATATGTATCTTTAGGAAAAGCCTTTAGAATAAGGCAGTTAAATAACAGGTAAGCTACCACAGGAAAAAAGGGCTGTTTAACTTCCAAGAACACCCATCTTAATTAGGGTTACACAGAATGGAAGCAGTATGTGATATGTTTACCTTCTGTGTTTTCAGTTGGATAGATTTGCCAGTATAAGAATTCCAAGAAGTAAAAAAGAAAGACCTCCTCTGCCACATATGAAGCAGTCACATTCTACAGATTGCTCATCCACACCCATGGACCCAGAGGACTTTGCTCAAAAACCACTGTCAGAAAGAGAAATCATAGCACTGTTTGAAAAAATGATGGTAAGAGTCTTAATTCCTTTTACTTAAAGAGTGACAACATGGCTAAGTGATAAGTGGGACGTGTATTCTTCTCTGTGTGTTATAATCTTTACCTGAATTATTTATATTATAGTTGTTGTGAGTTGTAATTGTGTGGTTTTTTGGGTGTTTCTCAGGAAATAAAGTATTGGAATTATTTTTGCAAATTTTTGGTCCAAGTACATATAAAATAGAAATTAGAAGGGCGATTATGCAACACATTTTGAGGAGGAACAAGAAATGGGGGATCCTTCTTCCTTTCAAGATAAAAGGAAGAAACTTTTATAAAGAGGTTTTATGCCTTCAAATGTCACAGCCACGTTTAGTTCTGTTTTAGTTCGTTTAGAATTTGTATGCCATGTCACTCTTGCACAAAAAGAGAGACTTGCCTCCAAAGCAGCATTTGTCTGCAAATTTGCTTCTTTCCTTAGCTGTCATTGTTAGTGCACTACAAAAGAGCAGTCACAAAGATCATGTGGCATTGGTAGCACCTCAGTAGGTTGAGCTTTTTGTCGTGATGATGACATTTTGGGCAATTGGAAACTAAACATGGAATGGCCATGAGAAAAGAATGACTGAAATCTGAAGAGCACAAGCGAACATTAACAAGGAGAATGAAGCCTAGATTATTATTTCTTTCTCTGCCTCACAGCAGGTAACGAGTAACTCTTGAAATATGAAGGGACGACCAGGGACCAGCATGTGGAGAAAATGAAATGTGCTATGAGAGAAATACCTTTGTGGAATTTGTACTTCCTAGTACTCAGTGATGATAGCTTAGTTTTGAAGAAGCTTATGTAGAGCTCTTGAGAACTATAACAGAAGGATAATATTCAGGGTTTTCATGGTTAAGCTGGTGAAGGAAAGGAATAATTAACTGTGTTACTAACTTTTGTATTTTTACTTGTTTCCAAATGGTTCATTTTTCTTGGTATACTTTGATGTCTTGCTTCTCTTAAACATTTCACTATAACTGATAATTGCTGAAATGTTAGGAAATGGGAGAATTCTTTTGATTAAAATTTGAAGGTGTGCCTCCCTCCACACTCTCCTTACATGTAGATTGTATTTCTCTACCATGCTACTGACATTCTGGTGTAGGATAGTCTGTGATGTTATATTGTGACATAAATAAACAGAAACTTCCAATAAATCCTGAGAAACCTACTTACTGCGTGTCTAGATAAATATAGATGCTTATATCCATGGATCCTTAAATAATTAATTCCAATTTTAAAACTACTTTGCAAAATATGTTAGAGTACTGATGACATCTGGATAATTTGAATGCTTTCCTAGTTTCGTTGAATAACAAAGCACTTAAACTTGTATTAAGCTACTTTATCAGTGTTATCTATAACATGTGCTACAGAAAGGATTTTTCAGATTATCCACATTTGAATGGGCTGGAATAAAGCTAGTTTAGTCACAGTAGATTACATAGCTAATTATATATTGTAGCCTCTAGTTTGCTGTTCTGATCAAATTAAGTGATTGGGGGGGGTTGGATTGGTGAACAATTTGAATGTTGTAGCCAGTCTTTTAGAACTAATTTTGCATGGAAAAAAATAGTCTCTGTGTTAGTACTGAATAGAGAAGGTTTTAAATTCTTGGGGTTTACTGAATGTCTTACGTTGTACTTGGGGTTTTCCTGGATGCATATGGCAATGTTTTATATAGTGGCATCTTGTGTGCTTTTCGTGGCAAAAATTATGAAAGAGCTCATAAAACCAGCCAGTTAAAGATAATAATTAACTGTCATTTAACTCCTTTAATTTCTGTTAGTACTATTAAGAAAATATGCATGTGAAATAATGTATTCTTATTTTCCAAAGAGGTATTGCTTACCTGTAGAGTATATTTCAGTTGTCTAAGAAATAGAGGATGGAGATGAAGTATTTCATTAACTAAGCAATATCTTGTATCACTCTAGTCTGTATAAATTGTCTTAATGATGTTTCATTTGTTAAAAACAAGAACAAATTACTTTTTACTGCACACACAGACAGAATATTTCCCATAAATTAACCTGCTGTTATATCTAGGCTTACGGAATACAGTTTGTTAACAGGTTTCTTAATTATTTTGTTTGTTTGTTTGTTTTTGTTTTGGTGTGGGGTTTTTTGTTTGTTTTGGTTTTGTTTTGTTTTTTGTTTTTTTGTTTAGAAATGAGATACTTTTATTTAAGTTTAGAAGCTATTTTTCAGAAAACATGAAGGAGCAAATCTGAAAAAACTACTTTAAATAGACCAATGAACTTAGCAACAGCTACATGATAACATGAAAAGGTTTTTTTTTAGTTCAAAGTTAAGTTCAAAATTAACCCCATCCCAACTGAAAGCAGGACAGGGGTCAAGGATTTTCTGCAATAACTTCTCAAAGCTTGGATTTATATGAAGGTGTAAATGTTTCTAGGAACTGTGCTTCATTCTCTTCAGCATAAAAGCTATTGAAAGACAAGAAAAGTTAAGTTTTGGTGTAGTATAAAAACTAAGGATTGCCTGTATTGTTTGTCTTTGATTTGTGACTAGGTGACATAACTTTGATATCAAGATGGTTACTCACTGATTTTGTAGTATTGCTCCTGCCAAAGGTAGTGGGGATTCACCTCATGAGTCTCAGCTGAAAATAACTGCAGTAATTCTTGCTGAAGCTTGGCTAATGCACATAGTAATGCTATATGGGCTTTATATGTGTGTGACAAAATTATTAATTGTCCCTGAAAACTTTTTTTCCTTTTTTTCCTTTTTTTTCCTTTTTTTTCCTTTTTTTTCCCTTTTTTTCCCTTTTTTCCTTTTTTCCTTTTTTTCCTTTTTTTCCTTTTTTTCCTTTTTTCCTTTTTTCCTTTTTTCTTTTTTTTCCTTTTTTCCTTTTTTCCTTTTTTTCCTTTTTTCCTTTTTTTCCTTTTTTTTCCTTTTTTTTCCTTTTTTTCCTTTTTTTCCCCTTTTTTCCCCCTTTTTTCCTTTTTTTTTCCTTTTTTTTTCCTTTTTTTTCCTTTTTTTTTCCTTTTTTTTCCTTTTTTTTTTTTTTTTTTTTTCCTTTTTTTTCCTTTAATCTACACCATGATGAGAAATGCCATTTCTCACAAATGTGCGACTGATTACAATGATCCGAGCATTTTTAGGCTGGAACAGTGGAACTCCCTGTGTGAGAAATGCTAGTGACATTTAGAAGTGTCACTTGTGTGGTTTTGAGTGTAGGTCTCTCTCTGCCCTTTTTGACCTCTGGATTTATGTTGGGGTGAATTAATGATGATGGGATTTTGATTACTGCTGAAGGTTTTGATTTAATGTTTAAGAATTTGGGCCTTGCTAATTGCAGAGGTGATTATTAATTTGTGAACTAGTTTCAGTGCAAACCACATTCTGCTGTCTAAGATGAAGCGTTTGGGAATAGAGGAAGAGAATTATGGAATAAAGAGAAATTAGAAATTAAAATTGAAATTAGAAGTGTGTAAAATACTGGTTTGAGTACATTTATGAATGTTTTGGCAAGTATTAAATAATCCTTTTCTCTAGTTTGGTGCATGTGTGTGTGAAACTGTAGGTCTTTTCTAAGAAGAGTGTACCAAAAATGCTTGTGGTGCACTTAATCCTAGCATAGTTGACTGGTTTTTTTCAGTCTGAGTTCAGAGGAAATCTGGATAAGGATTTTTATGGTCTTGATTAACATCTTATGAAAAGTTGTTTGTATAATTGCTTTCAGTTGTATGAGTTCGTATTTTTGTGTCTTTATTTTATTTAAGTCAGTCTCATATATTTAAATTATTCCGTTGCTGTATGGCATTTAAGACTTTTTTCTTTTTTTTCCTATCCCATTCTAGGAAGATATGAATTTAAATGAAGACAAGAAGATGCCACTGAGAGAAAAGGATTTTAATACCAAAAAAGAAATGGTGATGCAATATATTAGCACTGCTTCCAAGTCTGTAAGTAAATGACTAAAATCTTACATTATTTTCTGTTGGACAGAAAAAGTGATGCATCAATGTTACATTCCTTTGACTAACTTCTGTTTCTCATAGTACCCTTTAAAAATGTTTGTGTCTATCTTACTATTTTGCAAGATACAGTGGCAGGTAGTCACCTGTGCTTGAAATGTGTCTTCTATACAGAAATCAGCATTTCTTTTTGGGAAAGGTATGGCTAAGAATAGAGATGGAAAGATTCTGCAAAAACTTCTTGCAAAAGTTTGATGTGAACCTTTTCTTTTCTGGCATTGTTTAAAAAGAATTCCTCAACTCATGAGCCTTTTTCATGGCTGACTTAGAATTCATGTTTGATGCTACATAATGGCTGATAATGGAAGTGTTGTGCACAAAATCAATTATTGTCCATTTTTTATCTATAGAGATAATGATGGGTTGTTCTAAAGCAGTGCAAGGAGTTGTATGTAAGGGTCAAATTAAGGATGCAGTTTGCATAAGAAAAACTGCTTAATTTTTGCAGAGTGGGAACTGATTCCCATACTAAATGCTGCATAGCTAATCTTGTCCTCAATCCTTCTGATTGTTTTAGAATTCATATGTTTGAATCTTTGACTCTCACTGCTGCATGTAACTAGATATACTAGTAAAAATTGCCTGTATGTAATTATAACTAAATACTAAGAAATTAAAACATTAAATATAGTAATTTAACTGAGATATTTAACTTACTGCCTAGTTCAAATGACATATATTGTTACTGTAATGCTTTAGCACTTTTAGAAAGGTAGGTGTGCCTAGTGCAGGACCAAACTGCCTGAAGATTACTTTATATAAGATGAGTTCATCAAAGCTACTAGTCTTTCTATAGCTTAACAGGTCCTTAATACTAGAAGATTAGGCCTAGCTTGTTTTTCTTTTTTAGAGATATTGCATGGGAAATCAAGAAACTTCAGACTAGTAAATCCAACAACATTCTTGAAATTTATCTACCCAAACTAGTATCTGAGGGTTTATATATTATTGGCATCCGTAGCCTCCATATGTATTTTAAGACCTCAGTTGTTTGATCTAAAAAGTAATGTGATAATAGGATATGACTGGCTGTGCAGAGTTGCTGCATTTACATCTGTTGCTCGAATCATAGCATACTGATATGGTGATGTTAAGGCTCTCTTTGTCAAGAGGAAGGCTTTCATGTCTTTGCTTCTTGGCACTTAAAACTTGCAAAGAACTGAAGCCTGTTTAACAGAGTAGGTCTCATTGATCCTTCTTTCTGAGTGCCATTTGCAATTTTCCTTTTTTCTTTCGATGTCGTTGCGCTTGTGTTTTGGCAATGGAGCTTCTTGCACTATGCTCAAAGCAGATGTATAAGGTACTTTGTTGAAGAGGACAGGTCTTTTCCTTCCCAAGGGCAGTGACTTCTTCCCACACACTGTTGTCTTGTGCATTTTCCTAAAGTCCCCTACAGCATTTTCTCCTTTCTATTCCCTTCCTGTGCTGCTAGCCCATGTGTTCCCCTTTCTGTTGTGGGAGATGACTAAAGGCCAATCCATGCAGGGAAACCTGTCTTTCCTGGACTCTCTTCCTGCTGTTGTGTCTTTACTGGAAGTGACATTCACCTGTTGTGTACTGGGAGAAGCTGTTTCTGGCAGGCACAGATTCAGTACTTTGATCCAGTAGTGCTGCAGATGATTTCAGATCATTTCATCATTCAGATCAGATCATTTCAGATCATTTCAGATTTTGGAGCTATTGAGGTGGGAAATTCCTTCCCTTGCCATTGAAAACTCTTTGTTCCTGGCATGCTCTTTCATTCCTCGAGTTAGTTGGACTGAGTGTCTTCTGAGTCTAGAGAGAATAATGCACTGCACCCCAAGAGTACTTAGCTAATTTTGGTGTACGTTGACTTTGTGAAAATGTCATACTGTTTTGGAACAGTTGAAATGCCACGCAGCTCCTGACTGCTGTGTGCCACTAATCCCATCTCGGGCCTCTCCTTCTGTTAGCGATACTGGAGTAACTTCTTTCAATAGTTCGTACTTCTTTTCATACTTCTTGAACTTTAAGGAGATGGGTACTAAGACATTTTGCCTTGGGAAAGATATCCTCATTCACAACTGTCATGGAGAGTACTGACCGTACTGACCGTTTCATTTAAAGCAGTTACCATTTTGAGAACTATTGAAATGAAGAACAGAGACTGCACCTCTAATGAATCAATGAAAATGAAACAGCCCCTGGTGATCAAAGTGGGCTCTACTGTAACCAAAGCTTTATCATTGACCTCAGTGTCAGGGTTTCTCTTTCTTAGAAGTGCACAGCTCCTTTCCAGTAATCACAAAGCACACCTCTTTGCAAAGTAATACTTGTAGAAAAGAAAAGTTTATAAAATATATTTCCATGTTATGGGGTTCATACTCAGGGAGAAATAAAGTAGCATTGCTATCATGTTACCCAGCCATAGGTTTTGCTCTTTTATGTGTTCAAACCACATAAACTGGGTTCTAAAGTGAATTTTCATCTCAAGATTTTGTTTTTGTTGTTCACATTGCGCCCTTGTAATGTTTTAACTGGATTAATTAATGCTGACTTCATGCTGCATCTGCTCACAGACCAGTTGTTCTTCAGTTGAGCAATTTTCTAGAGGCACTGATGCCTCAAGATATTTCCTGTTTCTCAGTTAACTTGAACATTTTGAACTTAAGCAGCGTTTCTCATGCTGAAATACAGCTAATATAATCTGTTTCACAACTGGTACCAAATGCAGCTCTCATTTTATTTAAGCACTGGCAGATGTATCATTCTTATTATGCTGCAGAATTTTGGCATAACTATGAATAAGTGGTACTTATCACTGTGGTAGTTTGTTGTACAGACATTCACAGTTTACTGGTTCTTTTGCATAGGGTAGTGTTCCAGTGGGGAGCTGAGTGTGAAAGGGGATGACTGGTTACTCTCTGGATGTTGATGTGAGTCTTCAGTGTGTGTGACAGTTTTCAGATGTGTCACATGAGACTTTGTGAAATGTCATTCTAGTGAATTCTTCCAGTCTGGCTGGGCTCCTGTCCCATGTGACCTTTGCACACATTGCTGTTGATTAAATTAAATTCCTTCCAAAATATCTTCCAACCATTTCAACTGTATGTCCTGTCCATATGACTGTGCATCAAAAGAAAGCAATTTTGCTGACAACTTATAAGTATTTTGGTTACATCAGTTTTGTCAATTTTACGGCAGGAACTGCTGAGAGAAGTCACTGGAAATGACAGATTCTCCACACAGGATATTAATCCATATGCTTAGGCATACAAGGAGTGCTTATCAAGTAGTGTATGCACATCAGGAGCTGCCAGCAGAATTTCTGAGACTTTTTGACATTTCCAACTCTCTTGTAAGAGACTATGAAACTAAACATTTAGTTTAATACTTTGCCATGAAGGCTGCTGGGAGTTTGTTTGGTCATTTTGCCTCTAGTCAGTCTGCTCTTATCTATGCAGAGTCCAGCTGGAAAGATCAATGAAAGAGAACTCAAAATACTGGGTTTCTTTTTGTTTGGGGGAATAGTTATTGTTATTGATTTTTAAAAATTTTCTGTGGGTTTCTTAGATCTGTCTTCTACATTGTCATCTCAACACTCATCCTGTGGTGTATGTCTCATCTACTTTTTTTTTGTCAAGCACAGCTGTTGAAAGTTGCCCCCATACATGCAGGGATATCCATCAGTTCAGAAGTATATTCAGAATGACATTCCATGTATTACACATGGTGTTTCAAAATATAACATGAGATGCCATATATTCAGGATGGTTCCTGGCAGTAGTTTTTTGTGGGTTGTGTGTTTGTTTGTTTGTTTTATTTTGGTTTTTTTGTTGGTGTCTGGAGCATCTGTTATCAAATCTGAGGAAATATAGTTGGAGTGGAAACTATTGTAGCCCCCAATGTTCTGTTGTCACAGAGTCATGGAATAGAATTAGACTGGAAGAGACCTCTGGAGATAGTTGCATCCAACTTTTTTATCTATTCCAATTTTACTGTCTCTGATAGGAGAAACTACACAGTGTGCCTGAGATACCTGTTCCCATGCTTGACCAGCCTCATGCCTAAGAAAACAGAGGGAGGAGGAAGTTTTTCTTATGTTTGACCAATTTCCTGTATTGCAGTTTGTTCTTCTTGTCCTTTCCCTGATAGGGTTCCTTTGAGCCTTCTCTTCTTGGGGCTAAACAATCTCAGTTCTGTCAGCCTCACTATGTACTACAGATTCTCTTGTAATTATGTCCACAGCCCTTTCTGACTCATTCCAGTATGTCTATGTCTCTATGTTGGGGAGTCAGGAGCTGGACAGAATTCTCCAGATGTCTCACAACTTCATGTGAAGTGCATATTAGGTGGACTAGACTACTTGTATTTTGATGTCTACAAGAATGTCTACTTCTGCGAGAGCAGAAGTCACTGCAGTAACACACTGAGTGTTCTGGTTTGCTGCTTCTTTGCTCTGTATAAATAATATATTATTTGTTATATAATAATATAAATAAATTTGTTAATAAGATGACCAAATTTAGTCAGTTACAGGTTTACAGATCTACATTATATATTTTTCAAGGAACAGAAACGAAGCTTAACCATTAATTATTTAAGTTCTATATGCACCAAATAAAAAACAACCATATTTTCTGTGTTTCAGGGAAGTCTCAAGAACAGTAGGAAGATTTCTCCCCAAGAATTTATTCAGGATTTAAAATCTGGGTCAACGGATGAAAGACTAGTCACTTGCTTAGAATCTCTCCGTGTGTCCTTGACTAGTAATCCTGTCAGGTAACATCATTAGCACATATTGAAGAGATTAATCATATTCTAATTTCTTAATGGATTAAAATTAATGGATATGTAGATGTACATGTTTCAAGGTTTTCCAGTTAATGAGTATGTATGCATTAGTGAAAGATTGTAACTTCCTTCTTTTTCATTGATTACGTATCCTCTGTAGTCTATTACTTTTAATAGAGTTGACTGATCTATACATGGCAATACTAAGAAAAGGTAAATTAAATATGGTGCAGAAGCAGTTCCCTTTATTTTCTAGTGCTAAATGGTCAGTTGTTTTTCATTTTTATTTTTGAAATATTTTCTAAGTCTTTGATCTTCTAACTTATTTTTGTCAGGGTGATCAATAATGGGAGTTAGGCACATTGGTGTAAGTTTGTTGACCAGAAAACATATATATTTCTAAATGTGTGCTGCTGCTTCTGTCCAGTGTACTTTAAGCTTTATTCCTTCCTGCCTTCTAGTATTTTTTTCTGTACCTGTAGGATTTATCTATACAGAAGAAAACACCTTTGTTTACCTGTGCTTTATTGAAGGAAGGTTAACTCTTCAGTAATCGCTGTTCAGTCTTAATTTTGATTTGTTCCATGCAGCTTGATTTGTGAATGCCGAATTCATTCTATTCTATTCTATTCTATTCTATTCTATTCTATTCTATTCTATTCTATTCTATTCTATTCTATTCTATTCTATTCTATTCTATTCTATTCTATTCTATTCTATTCTATTCTATTCTATTCTATTCTATTCTATTCTATTCTATTCTATTCTATTCTATTCTATTCTATTCTATTCTATTTACATCCTTTTGTTTAGAGTTAGCATTTATGACAATGGTTGAATACATGATTTGGGGAAACTGTTTAGGGTGTAATTTAAAATAATGCAAATGAAATGTTGACACATGGTTAGAAAAAGATTGCACAACTTTCTTTTCTCTGTATCTGGCTTGGCAGAATTGCTGATGTGGGTCTTTTCTATGGGTATTTGCTTCTTTCCTTCTTTTAATTTGTTTCTGAATTGAGTTGTCTTATTTAGAATATGTAATGGTTCATGTGGAAATTAACACACTTTAACTCAGTAGCCTGAGTTATTCTGATGAAGGATTTTTCAATTAGTCTTTCTTGTAAATCATGTTTTTAGTTCACAAAGAAAATCTGAATCAAGTGATTCTGAGTAGTTTGACCCTCAGGTACTAAGAAACAGGTATTGAAATCTATGGTTTACTGCAAAAAGCAGTGTTTATTTCTCGTCACTATAAAAAGAAAGCTTCTAAAGGGACAATCTTGGTCACTAATCTTCAGGTAAATAATTCAGATGTTTTGACCCCACAGTTCCCAGCACAGTTCATCAAAAGTGGTTCAAGTGATTTAGCTGTACATATTATTACGAATAGCTAGTTATCTGCAACTATTTCTTCTCCTTTTATGTAGTAGTTGTAACATAGATTGAATTTCATGAAGAAGGCATTTTTAATAAATACATTGAAAATAGAGGCACTGATAACTTAGTATTTTGTCAGAAGGACAAAACGCTGAGTGTTTTCTTTGGGTAGTGTAAGTTGTTTTGGTTCTCCTGTGGAAGCAAAGGTAAAGGCAGTAAGAATGCATCAGTACTTCAGTCAATCATCTCAAGCTGTTGGATGTACGGGGCTGCTCATAATTCTGCTTTTACAAAATGTTCCAAGAAATGAATCTTGTAGGATTATCTTCAGGACAGATATGGCCAGATATGCCAGAAATAGCAGCCAGTTATTTGCCTAATCTGTTTCAGAATAAAACAGCCATCCAAGAAAGAGAAAATCTATTTTCTTAATATATTTACTTTTAGAAGAAAAAAATATAAAAATATCTGGTTTTCTCTTCCTATAATTTATTTAAGGGATTGCCAGTGCTGCTGCCAGTGTGCTGTTACTTATATTTGATATCAAGGGGTTTTGAGCAGTACTAAACAGGACCCTGAAGCATCTGTCTCATGTAGAAACAACTGGCCAACGGTTTAACCTCATAGAAAGATGCCTTTGATAGCTAAAATTTTAATTTTTTGTTGTGTTCTCTTGGAGATATTTTGGGTTTAAAACCATCCAGTTATACCTACTTTTGTTTAGGGTGACAATTTTCTTTCACTCTGATTAGTCTTCAATATGTCAATTTTTAAAATGTCTTTTTTCTTTTTCTCTAGCTGGGTTGAAAACTTTGGCCGAGAAGGTCTGGGACTGCTGTTGGATGTTTTGGAAAGATTGGTAGAGACAAAAAAGTAAGGATTTAATATAAAATTGTAAGCTTTTCCTAATATTTAGAGAGCATTTATTTACACTAATTTTTTGATTTATTCAGTCAGGATAGACTTGTGAAGAGGAGTCAGCATAAAGTTATACAGTGCTTGAGAGCCTTCATGAATAATAAGGTACGGGATTTTATTTAATTTAGAAACTAAATTATTACAGTTCAATCGGATAAGGTACATGATAAGTCTGTGCAATTTGATGAAGTGCTGGGTTATCACTGCGAGCTTAGCTAGATAAGGACATTGGGTTCAAACAGAGCAGCAGGTAGGAGAGCCCTGCCTTTGTTTATTATTCTTATTATATACTTCTCACAAGGTGACCATGGATTGGAGGGTGGTTATTCCACCTCTCACTCACATTGGTCAAGGAGGCTGTCATTCAACTTCTCCTTCTCTTGGAGAAGGAATCTATAACAAGGGCAGTATTTACAAAACACGGTCTACTGTTTACATTTACGAGTGTGAGAAGCTGCACACTTCTACTTTAGTATGAACGCTCAGCAAACTAAGAAAACTCAGGGCAGCACTGGGTTGGTCATATGTGGTTTGAAGTTCTTTCTGTCTGCCAGAAGTCTGCCACTTTCTCTCTGCAGAAACATTCCAAGACAATAATATAAACTTTTGATGCTGAAATATGCCCTTCCTACAGAATAAGTGACCTATTTGGGACTTTTCTCTCATTTAACTTTTTGATTATTTCACAGACTTAAATGTCATTTGAAATACTTACTTAAGGGGAGCCATTGGTGTCATTACCAGATACTCAAAAATCATTTGGATTCACCCCCCTTACAAATGTTCTTCTGTTGTTTAGTATGGGTTGGAAAGAATTTTGGGAGAAGAGAGGAGCCTTTTGTTGCTGGCCAAAGCAATTGATCCCAAGCAAACTAACATGATGACGGATATAGTTAAACTCTTATCTGCAATGTGCATTGTTGGAGAGGAAAACATGTAAGTACTGCATTTAAGCAAGAAATAGATCATTTTACAAGATCCCAAATTATCATTATATCTGCATGAAATGATAAAATTTTCAATTTAGGTTTGAAAGTAATCTCTATTATATTGTCAGTTTTCCAAATATCTGTGTGATTTTTTTATCGTAGTCATATCTGAGTTTTCTTTTTTACATCTGGATGTACCGGTTAGATGGAAATAGTTATGCGGCAATTCTTTTGCTTAATATTTGTTAGCATAATTTTCTTAAACCTCGTAATCTATTAAGTCGTTTTTTGATTAGAAAGATCTCTAAAGGCAACAAGATTGCTTAAACCTCCTAAATTTGTTTACAAGAAAGTGAGGTAGGTGAATAGTTTGGCAACATGGCTTTTAAGATAGCAAATTAACAAGTTTAAATATCTCTCCTGAGTGAAGTGATTCTCTTTTCTCACAGCCTTGAAAAAATATTGGAAGCTGTAACAGCAGCAGCAGAGGAGAGGAATGTTGATAGATTCTCTCCTATTGTAGAAGGTCTTCAGGATAACTCAGTTCAGCTGCAAGTAAGTTATTATTTTTTAAACCACTGCAACAAGTAAAAATAAAATCACATATTTTTCTGGACTGAACCAGTCCAGATATATGTGATTTTATTTTTACTTTTATTACAATAAAAAGGAGTAGGACTACTGTTTCAAATTGGGGTCAAATTTTGGAATATTGTTTATAATTTCCTCTTTTAAGATGTGGCATGGAAGATACAGCCTGGAAACACAGGGGTGTTGCAAGTCAATTTGTTGATTTCTATTCACTGAGATCTTACCTTTGTGAGTTAAAAGACAGTATATATTTAAAATAAAGGATAAATCATATGTTTGGGTGCAAAAAGATCATCACTTCTCGCAATATTTGTTGAACTTGAAGATAATTAATAGTGGAAAAGTAAGTTTTTAGAAAACTGCATTTTATAATAAATGTTTTAAATCATTGGGAGGTCTGTTGCTCATGCTCACTTTATGATATTATGAAATTGCATTCAGAGGATCTGAGGAAAGAAAACTTTCACCTTATTTTCAATTTGCTTTTGTTGGATGTAGAGTTTCCTGCAGGAAGGCACAAAGTATTACACTGTGTTTGAATGATCTTTATAAATCATTGGTCTGAGAGTGTAGATGTGAACTCGTAATCTGATTGAACTGACAACTGTTCATAATTGTGATTCTTTGTGACTATTACAAAAATAGTAAAAGATTAATCTAAATTTGAAAGAAATGTTTGCATTACTCAGCTTTTATATTAAATAGTTCATGTCTGATAATAACAGTTCCTGTTTCTTTCATTTGTCCCACAGAAAAGCTAACAATAAAGGAATATTTTCAGGTGAAGAATTGTTTGTAGTTCGATTTTGCCAGTCCCAATGCAATTCTCTTTTGAAAAATCATCCCTTCTTCCTTAGCCCTTCTCTCTTCTAATCATAGACCTGTTTGTGTTGGAAGGACCTTTAAAGACCATGTGCTTCCAACCCGGCTACCATGAGGGGGCGGGCATCTTTTCACCAAACCATGTTGCTCAAGGCTTGAACGCTTCCAGGGATGGGGCATCCACAGTTTCCCTGGACTATCCATAAGTTTTATGGAATTTCAAAAGAATTCTGAGATCTAAAAAAGTTTTAAAAAATATTTTGATTCAGTAGGGAGAAATGCTTAAGATCATGATTTTTTCAATTCCAGGATGCTATATCTAAGTTAAGAGAATACAAGAGTCTCTGTAAAGCATATAAGGATTTGAGGACTACCAAGTTGAAATTAGGAGGATGTTGTTTTGAGTGTTAGGCTTTCAGATGTGATGCTGAATTTTCAGGGCTTATGTATATTTGCATCTGTGTAGATTTAATGAAGAAAAAACTCTACTTTCAATTTAATATAGAAAAAAGTTACTATCTGTAACTTCCTTTTCTTTATAGTTGAAAATGCTTGTGAAACTCCCCTAAAAGCAGTCCATTACTCTATTTGAACCATCAGGCAAATTAAGTTAATCTTTTGTACCTCTCATTATATTCATGATGGGTCCCCAATATTTGCAGGGGTGCTCAGCTCCATTAGAAAGATACTACAAGTGAGAGAACCAAATCAGTGCAGAAAACTTCAGCTGAGTTACCTATGCAGTAGCAATTTTTATTTTTCTAGGACTAGTCTTCAGATATTAAAAATTTTGTTCCTACTAGTTGTGCCTTCTGTCAGTCGGGCTATACCTCCATGTGGTAATTTATTATCCCCTGTAGTAGAAGATAGAAGCACTGTTAAAAATGAGAATTTACTCTAAATGTTACCATTGCAATACTTCTGCTAAATATGTTCATTTGGCTTTGCTGAGAGTGTTAGCCTGAAGTTCCTGCAAATAGGTAATGCTTTGCTGTTTCGTTTGCTGTATTTTTGTAGACATGGAAACTCATTAAAAGTTCTTTTCTGTTTTTTCCTTTTTTTTTTTTTTTTTGAGTTAAACTTTCATTAGAGTGTGTTCCTTCTGCTGAAAAGCTTTTTGATATTTACTTTTTCAGACTTCATAAATGGTTACTAGATTTCTTGTTTTTAAGACCAGAAAAATCAAGGTTCCTCATGTGAATCAGCTATAAACTTTTCTAACAATGACATTGACCTGGTGGTTAATTTGACAGTGTTTTAATGAGACAGAAGTCTACAGTTGTCAGTTACTTGGCATACTTGCCTTGATTGTCTGCTTGATGTATGTATGCTTGCTTTGTGGCAGTTCAATTTGACACTAACAACTGACCTTTTCAATTTTGAATTGACTTAACATTTCTGTTACTAGAAGACTGAATATGTAAAAGGCCTCAGTAGGGTGATTTTTGTATTTTTAGTGAAAACTCTGTCTATCTATTTTTTGCATTTGTTGAAAGCAAAAGATCCTCTGTCTTTCATAAAATCCAAAATTATGGAACACATACTTAATTGTTCTTGATTCAAGACAAGATTAGTAGCCTTATTCTGAAAATATAACTACAGCCAGGAGTAACATCAAGTTTCTAGTTTTGTTAAAGTAAATGTAGTTTAACATCTTAACCCTAAAACGCAGATAGGGCAATCTGGTACCTTGTGTATTTATAATGACAACTAAAAAACTTGAACAATTGCTTGTTCAAGTCATGGAGGCAGAAAATACAGCTTTTCTGGTACAACCCATTTTGATCTGTAAGAAAGTTATGAAAACAGCAACAACTTGTTTGTTGCCTGCTTCTCGTTCTTCTAGTAGAATTAAATGAGTGCTTATCCTCTCTAATCATCAACTTTCACCACTGCTTCTCAAGCAGGTGATTTAACTAACAGAAGAGTCTTATTCTTCCATGCAGATCTAGTTGCAGATGACAGCTCCTTCTAATTTTCCAGTTAGTACTGAGAAAGAGGTACAATGGTGAACGAAAGGTGCAATTCCTTTCCTGGTTAAGTTCCTGAAAAATGAACACCACTCATCCCTGTGGAAACTTGCAGGTTCATGCATATCCTAGGAGAAGCATTTTTGTGACAAAATAAAAGATCCTAGATATTCATTGCTAGCTTTATCCCTCCAGTATTTTCAATTGTCAGGGAATAATATTTAATCTTTATCATTTAATAATATGAGAGACTGAGATGGCTGTGACATTTTGGTTTGCTGAATAACTTGGTGGCTCTTGGTTGCTCTGTGCTAATGAGGTCCTTTCCATAACTGCTTATATAATAGGGTCAATCAGAACAAACCTTATCTTAACTGTCAAGACTGAAAAAACTAATTTCAAATTATTGTGATCTTGTGTGATTTAAGTATTTTATGCTAACTGCTAGGTATTGAATTAGTTTCACTTGGAGCGTGATTTAAATGTTTGTGATCTACTATAAAGTCCCTGCTGTTTCCTTTATCATTAGTCCTTTCAAAAGTTTTTAAAATTACAAAGAAGATTTTGTGATCTAATTTACTCAAATCCAGATGTGTAAGCAATGTGCCTTGCTTAAACTTGTTTTTCCTTCCTCTTGTATAACTTTTTCTCATTCTGCTTTTTGTATGCTTATGTTTGAGACTTTCATTATTAGTTTGTATTCCTACACAAATAAATAGTTTGGTAATATTATCCAATGCATCTTTTTCTTGTTTGTTCCAGGAAAACTAAAGTATGTTCTTGTTATGAACTGCAATTGAATTCCCACTTTATCACATTTGACTAGAAGTACTAGAATAGCAGTACATCTTACATGAACTTCTTGCTTTTCATTGTTGTATCCTGGCTCTCTTTGAATAGCACATGTGCACATGTACTGTGTCGATTTGGCAAATTAAAAGATTTTTGTTTTGGAAACAATTACATCTGTAGACATCCTTTCATTGAAATTGCCCTGCTATCTCAAAGATAAAACTATAGTTCTTTCTTGATCAGGATTTTCACAGTATTACTTTTTCATCGCTAGCCTTATCCTCCCAATATTTTCAATTGTCAGGGAATAATATTTAATCTTTATATCTTAAATCTTTAAATATTTAATTTTTCAGTCTCTGATTGACTTTTCACAGATAGTTTAAATCATCTGTGATAAATGCTGTTTCCTTGCTTCACAGTCCATTCATATAGTGTTTTGCAGGAAAACATTCTGGTTTTTAAACTGCTGATAACAATGACAAAGGTTCCAAATTGTATATATTCAAACAACATGGAGTTGAAATGTGAATGTAACCTTGTAGCAGTGTACTTCAGTACTGACTGTATAGTAGTGAAGTCTACAATCATTGAAATGCCTCACTGATGTTAACAGGAGAGCAGGTGTTGGTGGCAGCTGTCAATGCACTGAATTACTAGCTTTGAATGGCACAACTAATTGAATCCAGAAAATGCAATTGAATGAAAGATTTTGTACTCCAGGGAGATGAGTTGGAGATGGTATAACTTGTTTCAACTAAATAAGATCAAAATTAGGGGAAGTAAAAATTTTCATCTTGGCTGCTGAAGGTGAAGACAAATACTCATAAAGTGGACCCATACCAAAACAAACACAAAAAGCTTTAAGAATAAAGCCCATGCTCAGATAATAAGACAATGTATTCTGGAAGGTTTTGCTTGCATTTTGAACCACTTTTTGCATCCAAATTCTTCTGCTGTGACATTGTAACTTGTGCGATTTGTAGGCCTAAAAAATACCTGGTATTCACAACCAAGAATTTAATTTTTAGTCTAAGTCATGTGTTAGTGGTCTAGTAAAATTTGTCTTAGTGCTAACACTTCTCTACTCCTATCTCATCCTATACCTTTTATACTAAATTTCATTTATGGTCATGTTCTATTCACTAGTTACAGAGATGTAAGTGATGATGAACTTTATGCCAGAGATTTGTACAAGGCTAAGAAAAATGTACAGCTAGTGGGGTGATAGTGATTCTGTTACTAGACAAATCCTGTTGCAACTAAGTAAGCCAAAACTGAGCTCCAGACAGGCAAGCCAAGTCTCAGTGAAGCCTTAGAGAGGTCTGGAAGCATGTGTGGTGTTAGCTTCATGCAAAACCTGTAGCCTGTTACTAGCTAAAATAAGTGGGCTACAAGGCCACATGTCCTGAATAAGACTGTAGAGGACCACAGTCGAATATTCAATATGAGGAGCTTTTTTTGTGTTCAAAAGCACTTGGTTGTGCAGCAGAACCTCTCTTCTCTGTTGGGTGCTGTTGAGACAATTCCTGGAAGATTTTATTCAGTCTACTTTTGAAAAGTGGACTGCACACCTTAGATGGTTTGAAAATGTTTGTTATTGTAGTCTCAGTGTTTGGATGTTAAGAGAATTCCATTATTTGTATTTATCTTTTAGTTGTTGTCGTTTCCTTTGCTGGAGTTAGCACCCTTCTTCGCTACTTAGCGTAGAGTGATGCTTTGGCAGTAACACATATATTAGAGTAACTCTTAGGAAGAAGTAGTTGCACAGAAACAGGCTTCATGACTAATCCAGAAGTTTTGTTTGAATTTGAAGAAAATAATTGGTAAGTTAACAAAGTCCCATTTTCTCCTAAGTTTCTAAAATACTGTAGACATACGTACAGAAACAAATTGTATAAAATGAGGGAAATAACACATTTCAAGGAGGAGAAGTATCATAAGAATTGTTCTGACAGGCACTACAAAGATGAAAAATCCACTGTGACAGTTAAAGGCTCAAATTGTTATCAATTTAGCAGCTTTATAGGAAGAGAAGAATAACCAAGGGTTGTTTCTTATTTGTAACTTCAAAGAAGCCCCAAATTGGTCAATGTTGTGGTATTGTTTGCTATATTCCTATTTAACTGTGTTATTTTAAAACTGAGTGCTTCTAAGGTAATGCCCATACCGTTCTGAAAGAAAACACATTATAGCTATATTGCTCTTTGATATGTGAGGTTATTTATTTTTACTCATCAGGTGATGATCTAATTGCCCTCACTGTAAAGAATATGGAGAAAGGGCAGGAACGGGCCTTCATTGCCTTGCCAAGTCTGTTAAACCCTTTGCTAACAAAACATACAAAGGCAGACTTACAGTGAGGCAGGGGGAAAAACATTAGGAAACATTACTTCAAAAAAATTTAATACAACAACCCAATTTTTGAACCATAGAAACATTTTCAAAAACAAACATTTAAACATCAAATTCAGTATTAATTAATACTGGTTAAATTTTTGATTTTGTCTACTTAGCATGCTGTTTTCTATGTTTTTCTGAATTGTTTTGTTATTTTGCAGACTTGTTTAAATTTTTGAAGTCCAGACTTAGGTTGGAGCATTCTTGCCTGACCCATGGCCTTTCAAACATCTTTTATTGATTCATGAAAAAGGATTTTGCTTTGCAAAGCCATTTATTTATAAAGTCTGTTTATTAATATTTTTTGTATTTCTCATTAATTTTGTTCTCAACTATACAAAATATATTTCTACTGTAGAAAAAGTGAAGCTTCCTAATCTGTAGTTGTCCAGATCTTCCTGAAAATGGTCTTTTAAATGTCAATATAATTTCTGCCATCTTCATTTTCTTCAGTGTCAAGATACATACAAGTATAAACTTGTATGTAATAGCAAGTAAAGTTATTTTGTCCTCAATTTTTTTAAAGCCTTGAATGTTTGAAGAGTGAATGCTCTTTTGTTACTTCTCATCTCGACTTGGTTCTCTGAGTTCTTCTGCCACCCTTGAACTGTTTGGTCACTGTTCTACTTTGCAATATCCTTTCACACACCAGTATGACAAAGGGTTGCTGTTTGTGCTGCTTTCTTTTCTTTGGGCACTCCTTTACACTATGGTCTTTTATTGACCCTACAGGTTCTGTTGTTGTCTTCCTTCATTTGTTATCTTTGAAGAGTTAGACGTGTTAATCATAAATGCTTTTTGCAAATTGTTCTTCAAAGTTCTCTGTCTCTGATAATATGTTTTCATGTTTAATTGGTTAGTTTTGATTCCTCCCCCCCCCTCCATTTGTGTTGTATTATTTTGTTTAGGTGTTGCAACTTGATTATTGTCTAACACTCTAACACCGGACCAAGTTACAGAAGCCTATCTTAACACTTACACAGTTGATTTAAATCACTTTGAGTCCAGTATACAGTTTTGGGTGCCACAGTATAAGGACATAAGACTTAGAGTGTGTCCAAAGGAGGGCCATGAGGATGGTGAAGGTCCTTGAGGGGAAGCTGTATGGAGGAGACTGAGGGGAGACCTCATTGCAGTCTGCAAATTCCTTGTGAGAGGAAGATGAGGAGCAGACACTGATCTCATCTCTGTGGTGACAGTGACAGGACCCAAGAGAATGGCCTGAAGCTGTGTCAGGGGATATTTAAGTTAGATATTAGGACTGGATGTCAATTTTTCACCCAGAAGGTGGTTGGGCACTGGAGCAGCTCCCCATGGAAATGGTCACAGCACGAAGCCTGTCTGAGTTCAAAAGCATTTGGACAATGCCCTCAGGCACAAGATGTGATTCTTGGGACTTCCTGGGAATTGGACTTGATGATGCTTTTGAATCCTTTCTCATTCAGGACATTCTATGATTCTATATATTTAATTTATTGTGATTTTCCTTATTTATGTCAATAAAATAAAACCAATAGTTTTCTTTTTCATTATTATGCAAATTTAGATATTTGCATGTACTGAATTTCATAGAAATTCTGAGGGAATAGAAATTAATTTGAGCTCTTCTTTCAAGTAAGAAGGAGGAGCAAAGCTTGTTCCTTCCTTCTATTACTGTTTTGAAGTTATTGTTGATGCAAGGTGTGTAGTATGACAGAGTAATATAAGAATAGATGCCATTGTGGCAGCTTTTATCCAGGAGAGGTGTTGGATCAGTGTGTTAGTACAGTTGTTAGTTATGGATTAGTACAGTGGTTCCAACCATGACATCCTCCCTTGATCATTCTTGTCCTTTCAGACATCTCCAGAAGTTGAAAAGGTGGTACCAACACTAGTGCAAAGTTGTGGGCCCCTCGAGGTTCTCTTTTCAAGTGACTCCAAATACCATCATATATGGGATTGGGTGGAGAATGCCTCACTGCAGTTATTTTTATATGTTGATTATTATACTTTATCTGCTAAAGCTCATTGGCTAAAGGATTTTGAGATCTCTGTAAAATGACAAAATTTAATGGAGTGAGAAAATGCTTAATTTTTACGGAAATTTGTGAACTATATTTGTAGCTCATGTGGCTGATCAGGAGTTTATGTAGCTTAGTTATAAGATTACAGTAGTTTTATAATTAGAAATGATCTAGTGCCTAGTTACTAGTTTGTTGTATCTTTTTGATCGGGACGAATATTGAAATCTAAGAAATAAGATAGTTCATTATTTACTCTGTTACAGGTAGCTTGCATGCAGCTCATCAATGCTCTCGTTACATCTCCTGATGACTTGGATTTTAGGCTTCACATCAGAAATGAATTTATGCGCAGTGGATTGAAAGAGATATTGCCAGTAAGCATCTTGTCATCTCTCTTTGCATTGCTATTTAAGTTTTTTAATTATTTGAGCCTGAGGGGGAATGGAGAACAAGTTCTAATAAATTATTCTCAAAGGCATTCTATTAAGTTTGGGAGAGAGCAGTCAGATATGAGAATCAGCCTTAAAAATGAAAAGGTGAAACGTGCTCTTTGAGCTTCATTCTGATTCCTCAGCATTTTATGACTTTGCTTAAGAACATGTGACACACTGTTGTGCAAAAATTTTAAGCCAGCCTGAGGTTATGTTTACCTTTTGAATATTTAAGTTAACTCATGTGTTCTTGTAATTTTAAACTTCTAACGAACATAGATGTAGGAATTTATTGAAAAGATACATTTATTTACATATGGAAATGCTAATTTTGCAAGCCTTTGTACTGTTTCTTCTTTGCAGCAACTACAATGTATAAAGAACGAAGCACTAGATATTCAGCTGAAAGTGTTCAATGAGCATAAAGAAGAAGACATGATTGAATTTTCTCATCGTTTAGAAGATATTAGATCTGAACTAGAATATCCTTTTGAGGGCTGATATGATCTTTGTTGGAAATAGTGTGGCCAGCAGGAGCAGGACACTGATCATTCCCCTGTGCTGGTCACTGGTGAGGCCACATCTGAATTCTGTGCTCAGTTTTGGGCCGCTCACCACAAGCAGCACATGGAGGGGCTGGAGCATGTTCAGAGAATGGGCTGGAGCACATGTCCTGTGTGGAGCAGCTGAGAGCTGGGGTTATTCTGGAGAAGGATGGGAGGGGGGCCTTGTTGCTCTCAGTGACTACCTGAAAGAAGGTTATAGTGAGGCGGGGTCAGTCATTTCTCCCAAGTAACAAGTGACTGAATGAGGGGAAAGGGCCTCAAAGTGTGCTGTGGGAGGTTTAGATGGGATAGTAGGAAAAATTTCTCAGAGAAAGGGTTGTTACTGGAATAGGCTGCCCAGGGCAGTGGTGGAGTTCCCATCCTGGGAGATACTTCAAAGATTTGTAGGTGAGCCATGTAGTGGCATGGCTGAATAGCGGACTTGGCAGTGCTCGGCTAATAGTTGGACTTGATCATCTATTCCAACATAAAAGATTCCATGATATCAGCAGGACAAACATGAACAAAATAAAGCATATGATAGATATTTTTCTGCTGTAATTTCTGTTTAAAGAAGTTATCGGTAAACATTTGACTGAATTTTTTTGATTCTTTGTTATTATTCTCCTTAACACTTTCACTGAAGTAAATGATGTTTACAACATGCTGTGGAATACAGTTAAGGACACTAGTGCTGAAGGATATTTTCTTTCTATTCTCCAACATCTTTTGCTGATAAGAAATGATTATTTTATCCGGTATGTTTAATGCTGTGTTAAATGTTAATTATGGATTTTTTTTATTATTCAATCATTAATAGAATGTTTGTTCCATAAATTTAATAATAGGTTTTAGTCTTTCTGTGTGGATTGTAATTTGTGAGCTCACATTTAAAAGAATGAACTTGGAATCAATAATGCCATCTATATGTTTTTGTCTCTTCTGCTTAATGTATAATTTTCTTTTAAAAATATAGAAAACTATTTTTATTAAGAGCTGACCCTTATTGATTGCAAGTATAAGTGATCAGGAGAGATGTCTTAATCAGTTATAAATCATGGTTGTAGCATTATAATTTTGTGGTGTGTTTGAGTCAAAGGACAAAACTAAGTATGCAGAAAAGTGCACTTATGCCTAATATGAACATGTGCCTAATCTAGAGTAACTTTTGGGTTGGAATTGAGTATTTTCAGTATACATTGTAGGTCAGTGTAGACATGTTTGTGTCTCTTGGAAAATTCATCAGATAAATTACAGGGAAACAGTTAATAAAATTTTAAGTGTTTCAAGCTGACAAATACTTTCCTTCCAAAACTGTTGTGTTGTCTGAGGAAACACTGGAGGAACAAGGTATGAACTGAACAGGGGCCATCTGTTTTCTGCACAATGTTCTGCATAACCTTGCATTTCAGGCAAGGGCTAGCACAGATGTACGTTTAAAGGTTAAGGGTGCTTGCCTGCTATGGGTACATCTGTGCTAGACCTCTTCCACTTGAAAAGGTTTGAATTCACAGCTTGCATGTTCTGGGCAAGTGACCCAGCTGTCATACCCCCTGGCATTTTACAACAAGGTGTTTTTCATTCCTTGTACTTGAAGCAGGGCTGCAATGCACTTGTACTTACAAAAGTCACAAAATTAGTGGAATCAAGCTGAAGGAAGAGCCTTCCCTTTACTGAGAGGAGGCAGGAGGTGGTCTTTCCTTCCTATATTTCCATAGGGAGTAGAGTGTAGATTTAATAATACAACAATTATTTATCTTTAGGACCACTGTTTTTTAGGTTTTTTGCAAACTCTTTTTGTGTAATAAACTGCCAAACATAATTTTCCTTTGAAACTTTTACCTTTCTATGGAAACAAATCAGCTCAAGGCTTTTGACCTTACTTTGTTCATAGACAAGATTTTAAGTATAGATCGATAAATAAATATGCTGTAAAATAGCTCATCTCTGTCTTTAGTCCACAGTATTTCAAATTAATTGAAGAGTGTGTGTCCCAGATAGTGTTGCATCGAAGTGGAACAGACCCAGATTTCACGTATCGTAAGAGATTAGATATAAATTTCAGCCACTTACTAGGTAAGTACTATGTTTGGAAATTATTACGGCATCATATTTCCTTATATGAAACTGAATAAGTGATTAAGGATTTTGCATTCCTGTGTATGTGTAAGTGTGCTTGTTGATTTTTTCAAGATGTTTGTGTAGATAAAGCAAGATTGGAAGAATGTGAAGAGAGGGCTTCTGAACTTTCCAGAAAAGTAAGTAATTGTTATATCGTGTAATCGTAAGAGGGATGTGGGATTACTTAATAGATTAATGAATGGCATAATTGAAATATGGCATAGTTTGTAACTTCAACTTACTATTAGTTCTGTGTTAAAGTGGGAATTTGGATGTTCCTTGTAGATTAGGAAGCCAAGTGGTGTAAAGCAGTTAACCTTAATTGAGAACCTTTCTATTATTTAAGTTTTCATGTACAACTCTTCCAAAAACAAATTGAATACTTTATTTCAACAGTTATCAGTTTCCCTAACAAAATAAAGTGGGAGACTAAAAATGACTCTTTCATATCTATAGATTGTTTTACTGTACATCCATGGCTTTTAAGCTACTCTGTGTAATACTGACTTGATGTATATTAAGTCTTTATGCCATTTCGTATAGTAAAGACCTGTAGTGGCTATACAGATTATTCTTCCACTCAGCAGACACATGGAAGTTAGAATAGCAGACATGTGTCGTTGGTGTTGTTAACATGTGAGTTTTAAGAAGCACAAAAGCAAAAGCTGGAATTCAAAGAAACTATGCAGAACTGACTGGTACTAAAAATTTTCTTTTTTTTTTTCCCCTCTTTTCTTAGTTTGAAAAAGATTTTGTAGTTCATCAGGAGACCCAGGCCCTGCTGCAAAAAAAAGAGGAGAGAATCAATGAACTTGAAACAGAATTACAAGCTTTTAAATCACAGGTAAAAGACAGTATAAATGAATATATGAAATAATGTTCTTGAAAGGGACTTCCTTTGGCATCTTATTTGGATTCTGATGGTACAGTTCAGGGTTTTTTCAGAGAATCTTTGTTATCGATTATTATTGAAAGTCAGTTTCCTTTATTTCTGTTTTGTACAAATAATTGTAATGTGGCATTAATTAGCTGTGAGTTCCCAGATGATCCTTTTATGCCTGAGATCAGTTAATTAAACTAGTTTCTTATGTTTCATTTGGGTTTTGCTTTCAGAGTCATAGATTTCCAAAGTAATTAACCACATAGGGTAATAAGTCTTATGCTTTTAGATTAGCATTCATCATTGTGATCTTTATCCCTCCACAGGAAATTGCTTATTGTGCAGTTTGCTATACTGAGGCCTTACCATGGATATCCAGCAGAGAAAGAAATAATCTGTGGTTGAATAAGAACATTTCCTGATAATTTTTCAATTTTCAGGCATAAGTAGATATTTTAAAAGGTGATGGAGAGGAGTAGTGCAGATTTTTTGAGAGTAATACTTGAGTTAACTTGTAACTACCTCAACTCTTAAATCTATGTAAGGAGACTGTGTGACCAAGTGATTTTTCTTGTGTCTTATTTCTGGAATAAGAAGCACAGTCTAAAAATGGATAAGAAGAAAGCATCAGAAAGACATGCTTCTAGGGGTTTATTTTAATACTTCTGAGGTATTTCTTTTAATATTTATTGACTTCTTTAATTTTCTTGGTGAGGAAAATTAATTTAGCTGTGCTTTGGTCTGTTTAGAAATGTCATTCTAATTCATGTTTCTGGTCAAAATTAATTGTTAATGTCAAAGTCAAACATTTAGCAAGAACAATTACAGAAATTTTTGCATTCTAAACCACCAAATATAGTAAGAGTGGTGCATCATTCATTAAGAAAGTATTTTTCTGTATCTTGAAAACACACTTAAATACTTCTTGTAAGTGAAATTGGTTGCCTCCCTATTTTACTTTTTCTTTTATTCACTGCATTAAATATAACTCTTTTACATGCAGACAGAGATCATAACATACGATTCTGCTCACTAATTTTCATACCATGAATTATCCCACTGTTGTTAATGGGATACAAGAAAATTTGTCAGTGTCAGGTAATGTAATACTTTTAAATCTGTCTAAAGAGGAAACTTCAGCTTCCAAATGGCATCAGTTGCTACTCAGTGTGTTGATTTCCACCTCTAATGACTGCTTTTTCCCCTGGTCTCATTCCTTTACTCTCTTCTTGCATTTGGTATGTATTGATGTATTTCTTTCATTTCTGGAGCCCAACAGTTCAGTGTCTGTTTGTCAGTGTAAACAATACTTACGTTCAGAAATTCAGAACATTATCATGTTGTTGTGCATGCATTTATTTGTATTTATTGATATTTAGCTATTTCCTTTTAGAAATTTTAGATCTTTTGCCTATTGTATTTCCCTTCATTTTCTAAAATAATCACTTTCAGCTCATAGTTAGTTGAAAAGGTAATTAGTGCTATCACCAGTAGATAGATATTTATTTTGTTGTTTTTGTCAGATACTTTCTTGTTTATGATTGCAGGCTTATGATAGAAGTTTTTCAAATAGTAAAAGTAATTTTACTAGACTTGCTGAAGTCATAATCCTTTTTTGATACATTACAGATGTCATTTCTATATGGAATAGGAAGCTGGTGTATAGGGAAGCTGTATTTTTTTGGAAGGATGTTTTTTCATTATTGCTTCATGTTTTCAATTCTGTGTCTCTTCAGATTTTGCTGTTACGTACTTGGAGTGTTTCTCTGTCATCTGTAGGATGAAAACAACAGAGACTAGGATGTTACTTTTTTAAAAAATTTGAGCAAAATGATTGTAGTCTAGATAAGATCTCAGGATATCTATCATACCCTTCTTAGCTCATGGTCAGTGAAATATGGAAAGTGGGAAACGCCATTCAGTTTGTCATTTTTGGTGTGCACTGCTGAGGTCTGAATGTCCATTTCAAATATTGACACTTCTGATAGTAAATCAAAAGCACGTTGGGCTCGTTATCATTCTTATTTGACTGTTCTATGCAAGACAAATGGCATTGACTTTCAAGTGGCTTTCTGGATTTAATCTATGAACTGTGATTGTTATAGCATTTTGTTGATAAAACTGTGAAACTGATTAAGAATATTTTCCTTATCAGTATGGCTCTGTGCCACCTGGTTTTCCGCCATCAACTCGTGGAGATGCATCTGTTGTTCCACTGGAAGGTGCAGGACCACACCAATTTCTACCCCCTCCTCCTCCACCGCTGCCTTCTAATGGAGCAATTCCACCACCGCCGCCTCCCCCTCCTCTTCCACCACTTCTGAACAGCTTGGGAGCTCCTCTGGGTTTTGGTGGTGCTCCTCCACCACCGCCTCTACCAGGCCTGCCTGGAATACAGTGGTCCCCGCCTTCATGTGCTTTGCCATTTGGAATGAAGCCTAAAAAAGAATTCAAACCTGAGGTTACCATGAAAAGACTCAACTGGTCTAAGGTAGTGTTGATTAATGACAAATACTTGATGTAAAATCTGAACTTGGAGAAAATTGATTGTCAGAAGCAAGGCTAGATAAGCAATTTATACATTAGTTAAAATTATGTAAGATATGAATACTTTCTGTCTTTAGCTTTTCATTGTTTTCTGAAAAGTCTGTTTCATCAACTCATGAATCATCTGGACAAGTATCTGTTGACTTTATGTGATGCCTGGAAAAGTCAGTTCTGGTCTAGAATAAACCAGCCTTGATATCAGGATGCTTCTCATGCTGCCTTGGTCCTATTATGCCTTGTTTTTCAGAAGACTCCTTATGTTGGATCAGTCACTGCACTATACTGATAGCTATGCAGTTTCCAAACAAGTGTCTTAAATCTATCCAACCTGGACTGGAAAGGAGTGCAGGTCTCTCCATTTGTAGTATAAATGTACTTACATAAATTTAATGTCTGACAAAATATATTTGAGGTTTGTTTGATTTTGGTTTTGTTTTTTTCTCCTTCTTCACTGTGACAAGATTAAGTATACCAGTTTACTGAATTTGGAAACTATAATTATTTAGACCAAAATAAGTCAGTAAAGAGATTTTCACAATTAATGAAGTAATCAAAGCTATATTTTGAAAAGTAGGGTACTTAGTTAAACCTAGCGTTTAAACTAGTTAAACCGACTGTTCAGAGACTTTTTGAAGTTTGCCCAGGTTTTAAATCTAAACCAAAGCTAATTTTTTCCTTTTAGATCTTGGATAACAGAGTGTGTTGTCTGCATTGTTGGATCAGTTTTTTTCCAAACCCACTTATTTTAAGGATTATTTTTAATGATTAATATATTAACAACTCTAAAGATGAGTTATATACTAAAAGTTCACGTTTTACAGAGCTCTTAAATATTTAATGTGCTTTACACTTTACAGTTTCTAGATGGTATCAAAATAATTAATAAAATTTTGTTTTGTCTCTTGCTTGCAGATCAGGCCTCAGGAGATGACAGAATCCTGTTTTTGGGTTAAAGCTGAAGAAGACAAGTATGAGAATGCTGACATGCTTTGCAAATTGGAACTTACATTTTGTTGTCAAAAGAGGGGTAAGTAGCGATGGATTTAATTTTCACATTTTGGAGATACCTTTAACATTCTTGGAACTTAAATAAATATATGAAAAACCCCTCAGAATATAACATTAATGTTATTATTTCTAAGTGGGATGAACAAAGAAAAAAATCTGAAAATCTTAGTCTGCTTAAAGCAGTAATGTTGAACTGTTTTATTTAAGCATGACAAAAATTGTGTGGTCTGTAGGAAAATCTCACAGAAAAAAACCCAAGAAATTCTTCTGGATAATACAGATTTTATTTATCCCATTAAAAAAAAAATTTATAAAATTTTGTCAGAATGCCGTCATAAATAACTGAAATCCAATCTGGATTCCAGAAGGTGATGTGTTTACCCTCAGAATTGGTATGATAAATGATGTGTGTTGGATCCATGATGGACTGTAGTCTTTCAGTGATTTTTTTTTTTTTACTTCCTGATAAACCTGTAGGAACATAGATCTCCTTTAATATTTGCTTAGATTCTTTAGTTTTTAAAGCACTGGGAAGGAACAAAATATTTGAAAGTATTCCTGTGTTTAAAACTTTACTCCTTTCTGTGGAAGTCATTTTAGTAGTAGTTTAGGTTATTCAGTCCCATATATAAAATGCCTATTACTTCCTGACACTTTTTTTTTTTCTCCTGCTTTTTTTGGTATCAAACATGTAGTACTTTAGAGCGGGCAAAGGGCTGTAATATTTAACTTCTTTGCAAGTTGAACAGGGGTTATTGTATTATTACTTGGTTCTGAAAATTCTATTTTGATATTTTTATTAATAGAATGGCATGGCATTCTCAAATTTCTCCTTTTTTGGGGGTATGCTTTGGTGTATATTATCCAATATTTTTTTTATCATTATCAAAAACTTCATTCCACTCTTGTCAAAGCATGATTTTTATGCCCTAGCAATGTTTGTACTCATTTAAGTATTATTGCTTTTTGCTGTGATACATGAATGTTGTACAAAGATAAAAAGGCAAGAAAACCTCACCATAGACATGTTTGCTTGAATCTATTAAAATAAGTCTGGAAGCTAATTATGGTGCCTTTATAATGTTAGGAGAATTCCCAAAATGTTCCCTGAATTAATAGTTTGGAAGTTTTAAAAGCCACTGGAGGAAATACTTTCCTCTGTGTAATTAAACAGTACAATCTGGGAGACAAGATGATGTTCAGGCCAGACATGTTAATGGCTCAGAAGAGGATTGTGAGTCTCCACAGACAGCAAGAGTATTAGAATTAACAAGATTAACATCCCTCAATATTTAACTGAATGGACTGAACACATTGTTTTGACAAAACCCAGTAGAAGAGAGTTACTGGATCTACAGTGGGAAGTCAGTGAAGTCCACATTTATACACACTTTTTGTGTGTAGCCATTTAAAGACTGTGGACTCCATGGACAGATTTATTTCTTTTTTACAGGTGAGGCTTACTGCTTTTTTATTTTTAAGTTTTGAAATCTCTCTAATCTCATATGATGATATAAGTGTGCCATCATCTTAATTTTTCAAAGGAAGTGAACAGCAAGTAGGTGTATAAAGGGCAACATGGAACTAAATTTCATCTTTGTTCAAGTGAGTGGTTTACAGAACTTCAAATGAATGCTTAAGTGTGTTAGTAGGCAGGACAAGATCTCAATGTCTCTTGTTGACTGCATGAATTCCATTACAGAGGACAGCAAAGCAACTGCTTTTGTTCTCATGACCATGGAGAGAGGGAATACTTCTTTGTAGCTTATACTTAATTTACTGATTATAACAAAACTTACCAAAGATATTAGAGACATACAGTTTTCCTCACAGTCTTGAGGAGATATAGCACCAGGCTCTCTTAAGTAGAACCAGCAAGCTATTCACTACACTCAAATTAGGAACAGTCCTTGACTGTTCTAAAGCTGTTTCTAAAGCTTTGTGTCTAAAACCAGAAAGATGAGAAATTGAAAATGATTCTGTAGCCAAATGATGACATGCAAAAAAGGAGCTGGTTTCCACTCTGCTGAAGGGTCTGCTTATGCACCCTTTGCATTAAAATCTTTGCATAAGAAGAGGTATCTCGTAGAGGAAGCAGGGATCAGTATATTCAATGATGCTTTAAGTAGATTTTATTATTAAGTAAAATCAAATTGAGGTACTCAAATATTCAATTGGTGCATTTTGCCAGCTAATATGCCAAAAGCATATCAGTGTTGATCTAGAAAAGCAAGTCTTATGTCTGTAAATAATCCACTGAGGAATTTTTGCTAGAAAAAAGAGTTCAGAACAGTATAGAATAGATTTGAAGATTCAGCAGATGTTTGTGTAGGAGTTATAAAATATATTTGATTCTGAAGGAGCATTGAAGCAATTGAAAAACTGAAGATGTTATGGAGGTATGAAAGAAATATTATTGCAAGAATAAAGAAGTAAAAGAGGGCCTAGCTTCAGCCTGTAGGAAAACTTTGTTGAGCATATCTAGAGATATTCAGAGACATGAACTGCAGAAGAAACCCCCTGAAGGTCATCTGAAATCCAACAGCTTTTTGTAAGGGACCAGTCTAGTTCATGTTGCTCAGAATTTTCTCCAGCTGAGTTTGAGATATTTTTCAAGATAGAGATGAAGGGAAGGACCGCCTGTTCCCATGTTTGTCATTGTGGTGATTTTTTTTTTCTCATAATATCTTTTGGGATATCTTTTGTTGAAACTTGTGCCTGTTTCCTTTTCCTTATTGTGCACCTCCAAGAATTCTGGTTCCCTCTTATTTCCAGCCTTCTGTCAGGTCATTTGAGACAACAGTAAGTTTTCCCTTGTCCTTTATTATCCTTCTCAAAACTGACAATTTTTTCAGCTTTTCTGTCTGCATCTCTGTTTCAGCCCTCTAATCATATTGATGATTTTCTCCTGTACTAGTTCCAAAGTACCCATATTATTTTTGAGGTAGAGAAACCCATAGAAAATGCTCTAGATACTTCTCCCTGAGAGTGGGGAAGTATCTCCCTGAGAAGGAGAGTAGAGGGAAATAACCACTTTGTTGACTTGCTGGTGGCAGCAGTCTTGGTACTTTACTGGAGGAAAGTTTTCACTGTGCTGCTTGCAGATGTGATGTTGATAATGGAAAGTCTACATAGAGTATGGACGATATAGGGTATTTTCTTTTGTGTGCTATAAAGCTGATTTTATCACTTTTCAAAAGTTGAATCATTTTGTGGAAGCAACATGTTTTATAACTTTAAAACCTTGAGATGAACACTGAGTGCTATGAAAGCATCGATTGCTGATGGTATTCTGGTAGCAATTTACTGAAGATGAAATGTGATTTTTGTTCTCAATTATTTATAATCTAGTCAAGGGCATAATGGCAAACCAACTCCTTTGTCATAAAAGCCTGAGCGAGAGGCCTCTGTGTGTCAGTTCATGAGCGCTTGCTTTAAGGTCATTGTTCCTGTCCGTGTCGTGGTGATATCCCTGGCTGATACAGTGAGCCCATAACCTGTGAAATGTCACTGGATTGTCATTGTGGTTACCCTTGTTGTGGTTTTATTTTGGCCATTGGTTTTGGTTTTATGTTGGTTACCTGGGCAGAGTTGGTTTTGTGTACCTCTGACAGCTCCATGACTACTCACTGGCCGGGGGGAAAGAAAAGTAATTGACAAGTTCTGAAAATAGGGTGATGAATGTGAATAGTTTGCATGGCTGATCTTTGGTTATCTGATACGTTTTAAAGGCTAAAAGAAGGAATGGTATAAAGGGTGGTTAGAAGAGACATAAAAGAGAAAGAAATGAAATATCAAGAGTTTAAGAATTACCAACCAGGGTAATTCAACAACTCCTGATCTCAGACCAGTGAGGAAAATCTCTGTAAAGCCTTTCTGGCAACAATGGTTTTAAAGGAATTTCTTACTATAATTTTTGGAAAGTGATTAACTGAATAGATGACTTAAAGTTAGTTGGTATGTGAAATACTGAATAGCAGAGTTGGAGCTTACATACGCTTTTATATTATTTAATGCTAAGATAAATGCTCATTATTGAGTGTCAACTGGCTTGTAATGCACTGGAAGCCTGATGGAAGAATAATCATAGGTCTGTAAAGCTAACATGCTGCTGACTTTGCTGTGGAATTACTAGATGTACAGGCAGAGGAGTGACACTGCATAAAAGGTAGCATGAGCTCTAGAATCATGAAAATCTTGGGGGGAAAAAAGAAACTTCCTGTGCAAAACCTTGTGAATGAAAATTCCTTCTAATAATATTATATTGTACTATTAGCTCTTGGATCACAACATGTATGTGATGAGAAAATGTTAAGATTAGAGAAGCTGAATATTTTGTGATAATAAAGTGGGAGATTTAACTATATCCGAGATTTGAGTTAACTTTGTAATACAGAACGATTGCCAACAACTAAAGTTCTGGGGTAAAAAAACTTCATGTATCTTGATAGGGAAGTTCAAGATAGTATTACAAGAAAAGACATTAAAAATGTAGAAGTGTGAAGATAACGGGAAAACTCATTAAATGTATCTAGATAAAGATAAACAGCAAGTTTGTCACATACTCATTTTGAATCTTGAATTTCTTGCAAAGGACCCTTCAGCTACTTTTGAAATGTGCATTTAATTTTTTGTAAGTGGAGCTAGCTAAGGAATTGGTGGGACCACTTGGAGACATCTTAAAAAATTCAGTAGGTTCGAAGAACATTAGAAAAAATCAGGGATAAATGGTCCAAAAGAAATAGGAAAGGTTATATTTGTAGGAAGGAGCTTTCTCTTTTGCTAAGTGAGGAGAATGGATTATAAGACGTGCTGAGGCTGGTAAAATGTCTTTTCTAGAAACCTCTGTTATTGCAGTTCTTGTTTTTTAATCATTGATATGAGTGCCAGGTTGCTTGGAGTAGTGTCAAACCACTATGTTTGAGACTTAGAATACTGAAATAAGGTAAATTTTAATATGCAAACACTGGGTTTGTGGAGTTACTTTGAAGAGTACTGGTGTGGAGAAGATTATAGCAGTAAGTTGCTGAAGTCTGTGAGTAAGTGTAATTAATCTAGTGAGACTGTAGTGGTTAGGCACAATGTGGGATATGTGTTCAGGGTAACAAGAGAGAACCAACTACATATTGTTTAGTTATCCTTTGGGTGCTTGAAGTGGTTTGCCAAGGTGATGCCAGGACTTACGAGGTTGTATAGATTACACAATGCAACCTTTAACTAAAAAAGAAATTTTGAAGCATTTCAGTCCAAAATGACAGTTTGGACATCTCTTGTTTGCAAAATGTAAGAAAGCTAGTGGTTTCATTAAATATGTGCTTTGTAATTAATGTGCTGTATTTATAAATATCCTGCCAATAAGTTGATTTTACTTGATCCAAAGACTCTTATGCTTAAAGTGATAAAGTCCAAATGAGGATTAGAAATTGCATATCAAACATACAAGAAATCACTTGTAAATTCTTCATTATTTTTAGCAATATGCAGATAACTGCAGCTAATGGGAGATGGCATGAAAAATTAGAAATGTTCTCTTCTTTCTTTTCTAGATATCAAAGGGAATTAATCTAGTACACTCAAGAGAGAAAGATTGCATGATCTCTCTCTATTTTTTTTATCAACTAGGGCAGATTTTCATCCTAATCTTATTGGAAATGGCAGTGTCTGATCCCATCACACCAGAGCTCCTGCCAGACTTGATTATTCAGAAATAAAGCACTTCTGTGGGAGTACTATCTCTGTTGGCACTTGACTTGAAAAGGTCAATATAGTTCTATTTTTTTCCCTCCCTGTATACTCTGTAAGAAAAATCAAAACCTAAGGTGCTATAGTGCCAATTAAGTCTCAAATATTTTAAATCAGAAAAAGGAGTGTAAATGCTACCAAGAAGATCAAATTAGCAATATAAATCAGTTTAGTGCTGTGTTTAACATGCCACAGCCTACCTTGCATAAGCAAGAGAACATGCTGTCATCCATCTGAAAGATTAGCTGGAGCCCACTAACCTTGTATTTTCCTCCTCCTCCAGAGGATCTGTCAGAGGTAGCTCCACTGTACTTCTTGTAGAATCTTTCTATTACGAATCTGTAAGACTGCCAACACTACAGTTTAGTAACTTCTGCTATAATACAGTGTTGAGTAACCTGAGTTACCTTTTAATGTAACTGTACAAGTAGGAGTAAATAAAGCCTGCTAAACATTTCTTTGACTGCCTTTCAGTATCATCCTAACTGTCCTGAAAGCACAATTATTCAGAAAGATTTATGCATATAAAATGAAATAAGGAAAAACAGTTTCTTTCTGAAGAAGACAGGAGTAAGTTATGAGCATTTGCAAGGAACAGCAACTAAAGCATTGAAAAGTTAGTGGTATCTTGCAACTTGAATGTATCATTTTCACATGGAGAAAGTAGATGTTATATTTAGTGTTTTTTGGTAGTAACTGTATTAGTTGTTTATATTCTTAGCTAATAGAATTATATCTGCTATTATCCTTTTTAAAAATTGGTACCAAATCATATTTGTTATGTAGAGATTGATGTGTAAGGATCAGTGAGTGAATATATTTCTGTGGTGCTTTGAGCTTGGCTGGCTGCCAGAAACCCACCCAACTGCTCTCTGATAAAATAGAAAAGTTTGTGTGTTGAACCAAAAGCAGAGAGATCACTTAGCAATTATTGTCACAGCAAAACAGACCTAATTTAGGGAAAATTAATTCAACTTAAAATATTTTTTCTGGTGTCCTGTCATGAATATGAGAAACATTCAGTTTTTCAGACTGTTAAATGTATTTAAAAAAGTGGGATGGGAACAACTCCTAAAACCTGACTTTGATATCCAGATAGCTCCATGAATGTGTGGCAAACAAAAAATAGAAAACCTGAAAAAAACCATTAGCATAGCAGTTGTTAAAATGGCCTGACAATAGCGCTTTTTTTGTAGTTTGATTTTTTGATAGCTAAAATTGTGGCATGTTTTCCCCTTTATTCTCCCTCTTTGACAATTTCTTAGGATGAATTCTCCCTTGAATTAATTAATTATTGAATGAGTGTGTCATCAGTGCCCTAATCTATGCCAGAATCATGAGTAACATCAGATCATTCTTCTGGTAGGACTGGAAAAGTGTGTGTCAGCAGATGTTGTAAATTGGATTAGAAAAACTTCTATTAGATAAGGTACTTTGGTTTGTATTTTCACTTAGGAACTACTTTGTTAGATAGTGAAAAGATAGTATTTAAGAGTTTGTTACAGCATTTGTAAGCATCTACCTTAGCACTGTGTTAATTATACCTAAATTTTAATTTATTTTACCTTTTTTTTTTTTTTTTGACAGAATTGTAATATGTGGTGTTATTAAATGACTATTTCTCGCCTTCTACACACAGACTATTATTTCCTGTCAGCTTCAAACCAGACCAAGTGCTTGCCTTTTCTCCTCAGTGAAGTGCCTGGACAGAGTAGTTCCTTTAGTTCACCTTTACCTTTTTCTTTCAAACAACTGATTCTTTTTTGTTTTTTAATAGTTGATTTCCACACAAAATACCATATCAGTCTGTAGTCGCTTCATGTTTGAAAATATGACAGTATATTCAGGGTAACAAAAGCACTCCACTCCCATTTCCCAACACTACGGTAGGAAAAGCCTTTGAAGACTTTATGTTTTAGAAGCAAAAAAAGTGTTCCTTTATTGATTTCTACTAGAAAATGTTTCCCTAGTGTGAACAAGTAAGATCTTAGAGGGGCTAGATATTGTTTTCATGTAACAGAGGTCAAAAAAAGTTTACTCAATTTCATAAGGCCCAAACTATGAGTACCAATAGAATAGAAAAACAAATTTGGAACATAAAATGCAAGTTATGGAAAGTCATCCCAATGCCCCCTGTTCAGTCCAATAATTTTGTTTATTTAATGGAAAATACTCACTTTAAGATCTTCAATATAATTGTCACTGTACTGGTGAGAATTCTGCATGAATTAATTTGCTAGTTTTTGTATCACACAGGAGGTACAAAACTCTACACCTGGTACAAACCTATTTTCATGGGTTTTTACCTCCTATTTGGTTTTGCTACATTTTTATGCACTAAGTGCTTTTGATGAATTTCCAATCTAATTTTGCAAGCTTTCATATCTGACTAAAGGTAACACTATATTTGAGTATAATAAAATCCTCATTACAGCACTGCTTTTATTGCAGACTTTTTTCATTGTGAACTGAGAAAAATAATTTACATGCAAGAAATGTTTAACAAACCTTATTTGGCAAGCCTTCAAAGTCACTGTTGATGAAAATTATTAGCATTTAAATTTGCATGAGCACTAGTTTGTGTCCTTTAGAAAATCTATCATTTAGTTTTTTAGTGAATGGCTTGTTTCAGAAGAAATTCATTTCAAGGACAATTCATTTTAAAAAATTAAAAAAAAAAACCAAGGAGATTATGTGCTAATGGAGCAGTGATGTCCAATTAGGCAGCTGTTAGACTGTACTTGGGTACTGGTATGCCGTGCAGACTTGAGCAGTATTATACTTGGCAGAGTCTTTGGTTCTGTTTGCATTTGATCAGGTTCATCTCGCACAATATTTAAAGTTATTCATATGTAAAAAGTGGCTGTAGACATTGTCTTTCCTTACTCACTAAGATTACATACTCTTACATACCACTAACCGTGTAAATATGACATCGCCTTATCTAATACCTAATTTATTTTCTTAATTAGAGTTCTTCATAAAAAAAAAACCAGTTAGTTGAGTACTTTATATGAATTTTTGTGAGAGGCTTCCATTTTGGGCTGCTGTTCTCTGCATGATCTCAACATGGTAAATTTCTCATACAATTTCCTCATTCTAAATAGACTTTTCCAGTCTCTATCTTGTCATAATAGTTTGCTGGCAGATATTTTAACGGGGCTTTTTCAATATTTTTAATGAAATAAACATCACCCACCATGAAGCACTTTTGTAAAGTCCTGTAGATGATGTACCCCCATTAAGAGCAATCAGGTTCTGAAGGTTATGTAAAAAGTGAGAGAATTTATTTGATCTGAAATGTAGGATTTTTGGGGGGGTTAAATCAGAGCTTTAGCAAAATATTCATTTACATAGGATATAATCTAGTTCCACATTCTGACAACTTTTGTAATAGGGCAGGATATGTTTGCACTGTTGTAGTTGTTGGCTGGTACAATAGTTGAATATTTATAGGAAATAGTTGTGTTTTTAGACACATTCTTCTGGATGAGTTTGTTGCCTTCAATGTCATTTAAATTTAAGAGAATGAGGGCATGGACAGCATATCCTGTTGCTTTTAACAACTTCATATTTCCGTTTTGTGGTTCTTCCTATTTTCACAAGTTAGTGGAACTCTTTAACTTACAAGGTAGTTCTTCTAGGTTAGCTCTAACATCAGTTGAGAAATGGAACTTGGAAATTTCATGCGCTGTATTACTCAGCTTAACAGTTGTAAAGACTAAATGTTTCCTGCTGTGCAATCTGACTTGTCCTTTGATATAGAAATGCCTTTTTCTGAAATTGTAAATGCATATGTATAGCTGGCAAGGATAAGAAGCTAGAAAGAGCCTTCTTAGGATGACTGCTTATCTTTGCTGTTCCTAGACTGTGCGGTGTAATGTGGCACTGGAAATTTGGCTACAGTGTACTTGATATACATGAAACAGAATGTTGGGGTTTGTTGCTGGCATTTCACTGTAAGGTCTTGAGAAATGCCGGGTCATCTATTTGAAAGAGTGGGAGGATAAAAAATCAAGTAGGTGTTCAGCAGGATTGTTTGAATGAAAGCTGCTGCCAAAGCTGACACAATGGAAGGTAGCTGTAGATGAAATGCATGAAAAAAACCTTGGGATTCAAGGCATGGTTGCACATTGCAGCAAAAATCTTGGCATCTCTTCTTCAGCAGATCTTTAATGTTGCTGTGAAAAGAAACTAACATGGATAGATGTAGCTAAAACCAAATGAGGTTAGATCACCTTAACTGAAAAAAGCCAAAAGAGAAAGCTTATTTTCAGTACTAATCTAGTAGTGTGAACTACTGTTCTGTGAACTGCTGTTTTAATGCTCTATAGAAGAGAAGCAGTAGTGATAAATGGACTTGCTCAAACCTTAAAAAGGGGAAGATAGAATCCATTAGCTGCTAGCAGTTGACTCAAGATGTACCTGGGATTCTTCCTTATTCAGCAGAATAAGCAAGAGGTAGTGATGAAGTAGGGACAAATGCTGACGTAAGCTGAGCTGTGCAGAAGCATGCTTTATGATAAACAGAAAGAATCTCAACCACTTCAACAGAAATAGGTTTTTGAGAACAGGATATGCACTGGAAATACACAGTTCTGGTCTCCAGGTTTCTGTTGCTGAGAACCTGGTACTATAGATGAAAACTCAAAGTAGGAAGCATATTTGGAACTATATAAAGCCCTCCTGAAACGACAATGGCAAAAATGAGTCAGTATGAAAAGAATAGGTGATATTAAGGACAAAGCATTCCTTGTCTGAAGGAGGAATGTGCCTCTGATTTGTCAAGAAAATAATGTGGTTCCTTTTGCTCGGACTCATGTTTGCCTTTAGGAGGAAACGTAAATTGTGTTATGCTTAACTTTCTTAAAAATAATAACAGGAATTGTTAATTTTTACCACTCTTGATGTTTGTTCTCGACTGTCTGTATAGCTCTTGGTACTTATGGCACTCCTGGCTCTGAAGCGAAGGCTTATTCTTTGATCACCAGTTGAAGTTTTCTGTTTAATATTTGTATTCCACCTTTTGAGGGGGAGGGAAGTCATATAGATTTAATCAAATTATAATTCTGCTGCAGGAACCACATTTACATGTAAGGATATTCAGGTCAAATCGAATGAGTATGTTGTTACTAGTAGAACCACTAAGTAATTTTTATGCATCTAAGATTAGACTAATTCCTCAAAAGTCTGCAAGGTCTAGTGACTAGGTAGTCAACATATTATGCATACATGAATGTAACAGGAAGAGAAGGACAAAATCCTATTGTACAGCATTTGGAGAAGCTAACTAAACAATCTAAAAAAGACTTCAGCTGATGCAAAATAGATTTATTTTTCCCTTTTTGTCTTTTTCCAGCATTTAAAAAATTGTGACTAATGCAAAGATGTGTGGCGAGATAGTAAAGAAATACTATTATTGTTCTCATATGATAAATTAAATTTTTCTTCATGAAAGATGTGTGCAATAACCGAATTTGCATGCTAGACTAATTATGCAGAATCTCTGTAATAGAGACTATATCATCTTCAGTCTCATAGAACTCTAGCACAGACTTTGAGGGGCAGGAATTCAAGTAGCTTTAATTATACAAATTTTGTTAGCTTGAATTGCTGGAGGAATGAGAAGCTTTCTGGACAGAGGTTTAAATATATGCTAATTAGAATTAGCCCAAAACTATATTTACAGTATTTTTGTCTGATATTTCAGCTTAGGTAGATACACTGGATTATCAAATATCTATTTTTGTTGCAGAAATACATACCCCTTTAAACATAAGATAATATGAAGTTACATTCACTTTTAAATGTGTATGTGATATTAATGTGTTCTCCAGCCAACAAAGACAAGAATTCACTTGTAATTCCAACATTTCTGTTATTTAGCTTCTGTCAAATAGTGTGTCAGATAGAACAGTATTTCAGTGAGAATGAATGCTGCAGATCTCTCCTGCTTGATTTTTAATAAAATATTCTAAAATGGTGAGTATTCTTAAAGCTCGCTTGCAATGGATGCTTTCTGAGCTTCAGTCTTTCTAGTTTTGATCGGCTCATCACTTCATTCCTTAATGTACCACAAGAGTGTCTCATAGTACAGTAAATGATCTGTATTACTGAATAGCTATTACAGGTTTCCTGAAAGAGGAGAGAAAACCCTAAGAAATACAAATTTTGGAAGTAATGTCAATTGTACATCTCTAATAATGCAGAAGAAATGTGATTCTGTAATTGGAAGATGCACAGCCATTGTTTTAACTAGAAAACTCTTTTGCACTTTTTGGAAAAGTGAAGTAAGTGTTATTTCCTGCAAGATTTATTTTCAGTGAAATAGCACTTGATGTCATGTAACCCAGAATCCAATTGCTACGTTGATTCCCGTTTGTCTGATATTTTTCATATTTCTCTTGCTTATTAGAAAGAACTTTTAACAGAATATTTTAATTTAAAGAAAATAGCATTTTCTTTGCTATTTATATAGAATAGTACACTGAATGTTAAATCTTTGAGTATATTTAAATATTGCTAAGCACTTAGGCTGTGAATTAATGGAAAAGATTCTTTTGTAGATTCACCTAAATTACTAAATTTACTTCACTCTTTGTATTTTTTATAGTAGTGATTAAAAACTTTTAATGTGCAAATAGTGAAAAACTGTTCTCAGATTAGAAAATTTATGTGTTCTTGGAAAATTGTGCTGCAGATTACTATATAATCTTCAGTTATACTCGCCACTTCTGAGGAAAAGGTTAAGGTGATTTACGCATTTGCTGTGCGTCCTGTTTACTTTCCTATAGAAGTCGGAACTTTTTTGTCTCTGTCTAAATAATGTATATGTTGTAACTAAACAAATGGGTTATGTTTCTGATTCGAAATAAATCCTCATATCCTGTTTTGGAGTTGAGAACGAAATAACTCTTCACATTTTATTTTACTGCACATCTCATGCCCCTGACTACAAATAAGTAACATGTGCCTTTTTATAGAGTTTGTATGGCTCTAATCGTTCAGTACAATCACAAAAAATACAATTTAAAATATGAAGAAATTTATGCAAAGTACAGTATAAATGCAAACATAAAAAACAATGAAGTTTCTTGGAAATATTTTTACCAGGTAGTTTTGTACTGCTGAATACAAATTAAGATAAGCAGTAGCTGGGAAAATCATACTCACTGGTATGGATTATAAAGTTTTTAAATGTAAATTTCTGGAAAGTCATAGGAGGAAGTAAGGACTATTTGCACAAAATCAGCCTGTGGATGTATGACAGCACTGCTAGGATAAGCTTCCTTTAAGAATGAAATACATGGTTTTGTTTCAGTATCTTAGTTCCAGCACTGCAGTATAGCAGACTTGAAATAATCAAGCAAGTTTTACTGGTTTTAGTATATAACTGATATTTTGAACTTGTTTATTCAGAGAAAGAAAGGATGCAAACTGCTTGCATCCTTCAAAAAGTTGCATAGGTGCATCACTGTTAGAAGCAGCACTGAGAACACTGTATGTTACTTTCCCCTGTTTAATTTTATTCTTTTTTTTATAATCTGGAAAGAACAGATGTTATTTACTGTAACTAATCAGATCAACCTAAAACCCTCTCTCTGTTTTATGTTCAGATATACATTGATAAGTGTATTGACAGGAATCAATCATGGTAGTTCCAATGGCTTGTTTTTCTTATAGATTGCTATTGAAAAATATTGGTTAATGATATTTAATAAGTCTTACAGTAAAAATCTATGTCATATTTACTGAGCATTATGTATGAAAGTCTTTGTATCCCCAAGGAAAGAAAATAATTTGGTAGCTAAATAATCTGCTGTCTAAAGGTATGTGATGCAATTTCCTAGTGCCATAGTTACCTTCATGAGTATGTTATGAATAGAGCATTTTTACCTGTTACAGTTTCTGATAAACTGACTTGTGGCTATAGTTCTTAGATATTCCTTTCCCTCTTGTTTGGCTTTGCTAGTGTTCTTGTCTTTCAAGATTTATTTCAAGAGTCTCAGAACTTTAATTGACAGTGTATGAAGTAATAAAATTAACTAAAGGATCATTGCCTCATTTTATATGTTTTTCTTATTTTTATTAGATTTTTTTCTGTGTCAGACCTGCCCAAAATCAGTACTTAAATGGACGCTCTTCTGAGCAGAGTTGAATAATTTGCTTATTCCAGGGTATATTAAAACATATAATCTAAATAAAGGTATGCTCCATTTAACTTTATTTGCAGTACTATTGTGGCTTGAGGGTTTAGTGTTTAGTATGATGAGCACACAGATTCTTAGCAGTGTAACTCCTGAGCTTTGAGGGAATACCCTGTAACAGTGTAATCTTTTGCTTGACACAAAATGCATTGAAATTTCTAAAGCCTCATTTACTCTTGCTGATGTCTTACTGGACAACTCTTAAATGTGTCTAAAGTGATCTTACAATTTGATATAAACTGTAGTGTGTTAGGTAGAAACTTCTAATGTAGAGTATTTTGATACAATCCAGTTGTATCCAGCTTGAATCTATGAGGTCAGTCAGATTTCTTGGCCCATAGAAGACTCAGAAATGACTATGGAGGCTCTTGAACACCCTCATCCAATAAAAAGAAAACAGCACAACCCTCCACAAATGACCTGCCTTTTCCTGCGCTCTAGAACACTTAATCTCTTTCACTAGTTAATTTTCTAACATTTTTAAAGGTATACTTAGGAAGTAAGTTGAGATTGTTTATCAGAGTTTTTAGCAACATTTGTTACAGAAATACTTAAGAGCAGTTTCTATTAGGAGTTGAAGCCAGCATTAATTGTATGAGCTGGTATTTAATTTTAAATTTTAAAAAATTCTTTTTAGGAATGTTAACACACTGGAAAGGGTGTGGAAGTCAAGGTGGGAAATAAGGTTTTGGTGACTGAATTCCCTTACCTTTGTCTGCTGAAGTTCAGCATACTTTTCAGTATGAATGACCCCTTGAATTTAAAGAATATCTCATAAACTAATTGTCAGTGTTTGGTCTGAAGTCCTCAGGCTATTGTCAGAAAGCTGCTTTTGATGTGCATTGTATGACTGATAGCCTAGTGTTTGTTATAGCTAATAAATTTCTACTGCAAAATATGTAAGGCTATTAATTATCTATCTTATTGAGGAATTGCAGTACAGACTTATGCACAGTAGTTCTTTATTCTTAATTAACTTTTTTTCTATAGAATGTGGACTATGTTGTTTGTATTACTCTATTAACAAGGCAATGCTCTTGATAATACCTGGATTTATTTATTAAATATGGCAAGTCAAACCACATGGAGATTTTGTGTGACCTTGATTGAAGCTGGCTTTAGTTATAGAGCTCTGTAATTTGTTTATCACTGCCTTGTGCTCTGGAGATTTGGTGTTCAGTACAATTTGTTTATTACACTTAAAAATGGATTATTTTGTTACTTGCTGGTTTCTCTAAGTTTAAAAGATACATTAATACTGCTTTCAGTAAGTAAATAATCTGGTTTGTTCACATTTTTGTCATAAACTATTTTGACATGTTTTTATCAAGTGGAATGTTTCCATGTGCAACTGAGAGCTTGCTCACCTGTAACATGATTGCTACATATATATAAAGCTTCAAATGCCAGGTTGAGTTCCTTCATAGAGCCTTTTCTCAGAAAACTGTACATGCATGCAATGCTAGTCTGTATTTCAGAGAGAAAAGATATTCTCCTATTTCCTGGACTTTCAAGACTAAATCTTTAAGATGCTCATAGTACAATAGCTATGCACTTTGTGCATCTGCACTGCAAACTGTCTGCATGCTTCAGTTGATATGCTGGCTCTTTCCACAGTGCTAAGTAGTGTAGTTTAGTTGAGGTGGAATGTAGCATTCTTGGAGGGAGTCAGATATGTGAGATATGGACATTCCCTTAGTAGAGCAAACCAAACATTCTTGTAACTGCAACTTCTATTTTTCATCTCCATTTCTGCAATTCTAGTTAATTTTAAACCTCAATCTTTACTTTGAGAACTTTACATACACTTGTAAGAATAGGTAGATCAGAATTATAGCTGTTGTTATTACTATTGCTATTTGGTGTGAAACTAATCTTTAAAGATGATCAGTTGCTTAAGTATAAGATGATAAATTTTCAGAATTTTAGCATGTTTAAATCTGCCTGATGGTTTAATGGTTGAGATAATTTAGATTAAATAAACGTTTCTATTACCTTAGATCTCAAATGGTTTAAACTAAATCAGATGCTCATTATTGAGTAATGATTATGTCATATCAATATATGATTTTTTAAAATTTTATCTAAGCTGTCTTTTTGTAATCAATAAGATTACTCTTCTAACAAAAACTTAGTAATGATCAAGAATTATAGTTTGCACTGTTATTTTCTACTAGAAATAGTAATGATGAATGTCTGGTGCTCCGCATTGCTTCAAATTTCTCAGTAGGTTTTCAGTGTATGTTTCTGTCTTTGCACGTTTTTCTTTAATTTTGCATGTATTATATGAAATCAGTGTGATGTCTTATGTTACATTCTTGTACCACATCCTTTTGTTATGTATCCAAATACTTTCAAAAAACTATTTATGCATGTCTTTTTGACTTTCTGCTGTCTCCTGTCTTCACCATAGCAACTATATTCTTGAATCTTCTTTCAGTCTGTATTATGTTTTTATAGTACTTTGACCTTTCTACATGTAAAAAAGATTCCAAACTTTAGTCATCATACATTCATATTAAAAGCAGGTCTTAACATCATATTGGATAAGTTTCTAATTTGTGCTTCTCTGTAAACCTTGCAACCTCTGCTTTTTTAATAAATACATATGTATGCTATGATTTTAAATTAGGAAACAAAACTATTTTTTCTTTCATTTTTTGTTGCACTTTAGAACTGTGATTTTTAAAATATTTGGTTAAAGATACGATTTTTGGGATGTGTTGAAAATAATGGCTATGTGGCTTTAAGTATAGATTTTTTCCCCGGTCTGAAACAGTAGCAGATTTTTAAAATGTGTTTTCTATTATAGTTAACTTGTGGATTTAAATATACCTATAGAGATTTACAACAATGCTACCTTTATAATTTCTATTGCAGAAATATAATCTTACACCAAAGTATCAGTTTTTCTTGGAAAAGGCTTTTATCACAATAGGTTTCAAGATAAAATAATGAAATAATATTTTATAAATTTCTCTAATACATAAAAAAGATTTTTTTTCTAACAACTTTCAGAGAAAATGCAGGTCATAGCTTATAAATAATTATGCTTCTAGATATGTACAATATTTTAGTGTAAATGTAAACAACAATAGTTTTGCATATTTGTTGATAAATTTAAAATGATGTCTAAGTGCCATATATAGTCAGTCTAGGTCTATGTGAGGATTTGAAGTTAAGTGGATAAAAGAAAAAATATTATAAAAGTTGAACAGCTCTGTTATTGTTTTTTGAATTGTAGCTTATGTGGTTGCATTTTGCTCACAAAGTAAATGCAAGAAGGCAAGTCTGGATCATTTTTGTGGTGAGATAGCTTTAGAAGTAGAGTTATTGTGCAGAGTCCCAATGCTACTGAAAACTGGATGATGGTAAGGGAAATTGTAGCTGTCAAGTGCATGTCCCAATTACTTAATAATGAATCAATTATGTTGGTACTGCTGATCCACAACAACAAAAATATCAACATTATAGAGCTAGAGTAAGCTTGTGTATTTCTAACCTCAGTGTCATATTTTTGCAAGCGGATAGCGTAGAGAAACACGTCTGTTTGGTTTTAGATGGTACTGAATAGATTTACTTTTGAGCATTGCAATGGTACAGACTTAGTATTTGGGGATCTAACTTTTGAAACATTAGGCAATCTTTTTGATTTATTTGGTTTACTATTTCAAACATTTGAAGCAGTATGGAAAGAAGTACAGCCAAAAGGGACTGTAAAGCTTTGGAAGAAGAATTTTTCATTTTTTCATTGTCTAATACAGTCCTGGTTATCTATGGTGTTAGTGTGGACAGTTTTAAAGTAGACATGAAAAATTGAAGGCTCTACTTGGAAGTGGGAAACTGCTGTATAACCTCGCTTCTTCCTCTTACAGAGCAATGTAAATGCAGCCACATTTTTCTTCAGGTTGACTGGGTAAAAGGCATTTTTGGTTCAACTGCTAAGTGATTTCAAAGAGACAACAGCTTCTTATTTTCTTTCTGAGGAACAAAGGCTTAATTTTTTAGAGTGGATAAAAAAGACAAAAGCTGGAATTACTGTCCTGAGTTTGAATATTGATCAAACCAGTTCTTCTTAACCCACCACCTCAATTATAAAACATGACATTATGAACATGTTGTTATGACACAGTATTTCTTTTTCTTTTCTTAGCTTGAATTTAAAATCATTAAGCCAAGTTTTGTAAAGTGTATTATAAAAAAGGAAATGAAAAAGAGAGTCTTTTCTTCAAAGGTTCATGAACTGAACTATTATCATCTCCATCCTGCATTATGAAGGCAGAATATTGAATTTGGCTATGGACAGAGTTCAGACCACTTCTTTTCCTGGAGGTGTTCGGTGCTTGTACCTCTCATATGGGAAAAGAAGGCGAGAAGAGCAGGAGCACAGCTGACAAAGAACCTTCAGTGGTGACTGCATAATGTTTAGAAGTCTTTATTTCTGAAGACAGAAACCAAAAAATGCTCCCTATGACTATATGGCATTTTCCTATTCTTGTACTTCATTTTGGGCAAAATTAAGCTGCTGTGGTACCATGACACTTGTTTTTGTTTTTGCAGGTGCAGAATTTTTTTTTCTTTGCAAAAAGCTTTACCCATTTGGAATGCACAGATATTATATATTTATTTATTTATAGCAGTGGTGGGTTTTTTCTGCTGTCAGTTTTTCATGAAAAATTTCCTTCCAAAAGTTTATCCATCTGAAATTGTTGTGGGTATGTGTCTTTGGATGCACTTGAGGTCCAATGGAGCCCTCGGAGAGAAAATAACTCAAACGGGTAGATAGAATTGCATCTACCTTCTCTCTTTCCATAAAGTGCTGCCATAAAGCACTGTTAGCTTTGATTTGTTCTTAATTCCATTTTCCAGAGTAAGTATGGGAAGTCCAAGAGCATTTTGGACTTACTCTTTCCAGAGTAGGTGTTGGAAGTGTGAGAACTATAGACAAACAATGCTTAAGTATTTGGGAGGACAAAACTACCACCTGCCCACCAGCTCTCCATCCGACTCCCCTCCCTAAAGAAAGAAAGCCATAGGAGAAACACAACCAACTCCAACAGCTCTCCATCTTGACTTACATTGGTCTAGTTAAACCAAAACAAAACTTTGTGTTTGCAGCCCATCTGTTGTAAATATGTGAAATTCTGTATTGTACAAACCCTAAAAGACTTAATTTGCAGATGCACCAGGCATTCTTACAAGGGGAATGGGTGGGATTTAAGATGAATTAGCATTGATTGCTGTATGGAGAGAACTTTATGATAATAGTGTGGTTGTTGGTTGCTTCAAGTGCATTTATTTTTTGCCAGCTACTCTCATGCTGATATCTCTAAGCATCATATTGCTTTTAAAGGAGTGATATTTATTCTGTAAACTCCAGGATACTGTTCCAGGTAGTGGATGTGTGTGAGTAGAGCTCAGTAGAGAGATACACAACTGTTAGAGAGAGAGATTGCTTGTCAGTGATTGGAATTCACTGAGGCATGTTATCCATGCGTACAGATGTAACTTTTTCTATTTTGAATATACAATGTTGAAAGTAAAGTTCCTGTACCATGTTTGTGTGGGAACATCCATTCCCAGCTTTGAGGAAGACTGATGACATAATGTATGCCTTAAGAAATGGCAGTGGCTCAAAGACTATGATGGACTTGTGCCCTTACACTAGAAACTATAACTGCATTTACTCTCAGTGCTGCCTTTGGGAGGTAGGTACTACAGAAAACAATTAATTGATTAACAATTGGTTTTAAACTGTACTGCAATCTTTCCTGCTTCCTGAGACTTTTTTTGATGCAGAAAAGTAAGTCTCTTTCTTTCTTTCTTTCTTTCTTTCTTTCTTTCTTTCTTTCTTTCTTTCTTCTTCTTTCTTTCTTTTCTTTCTTTCTTTC